>NC_136709.1:16753251-17281071 GCF_947650265.1 Symphodus melops | reverse complement strand
ACCAGATCATTTAAATAAATAGCATAAATTACTGTTATATGTGTTACAAACATAGGAGCCTGCACCAGGAGCATGGACTGACTACGCTGAAGACACCAATGATTATTAAAAAAGTAATGTGCTAACAGAAAAAAACTGTCCTGTAGATTTTCTGTTTAGCAAACAGTTCATTTTCAATACGTACCCTTCAAGTTATGGATGCACTAGATTAAACATGCTGAAATGCTTCAAATATTGTACTTAATTCACAATATATATTGTCTGAGATTATCGTGAGTTCCTTTGCTGCCATTCAAAAGAGTACTTAAAAATTCAGTTAGCATGGCAGCTAACTGACTGCAGCCTCTTTATACACTTGTATCTTATATTGGCACTGCACTACTGAAAATGTCCTGCAAGTGTTCCATCCAGTTGTGTACCAAATTGACAAGGACTTATTCTGCAATAGAAGTTTCTGTTTTGTCTGCATCTGCATTAACAATTTCTCCACTAGAAACAGACCCACACTGAAGTGTGTACAGTAAATGTTAAATGGACTTGTAAAACACTTTTCTAGTCTTCTGAGTCTGACCACTCAAAGCTCTTTGACACTTATTAAACCCGTTCACACCGCATCCACACACTCATGGCACATGCTGCGATGTAAAGTGCCAAACAGCCCTGCAGTACTACTCCATTGACACGCCACTTTTGAAGATGGGAACGTTTGGAAGCTCTAGACGACCGTCCGCTGAGCCACAGTCACCACCCATAATGAACACTACATGCAAGCACATTAATTAAATTAAAAAGATCATGAAAAAATAAATGAATAAATAAAATATAAACAGCACGACGGCAAAGAACTAGTGGCGACAAAGGCAGCCTGTGGCGTTGCCTCACGTCACCTCTTGTTTTGGCCAAAAAGTTGCACTAACACTGCAAAGACGTCAACTGACGGCCAAGCACAACGTACATTCTGCGCATGCGTCAGAGGCAGTAACTCTCCGTGCCAGCAGGCGGCGGTAGTCTGTATTCGTCACTCCAAAAAAGATAAAACCAGAAGAGGACGAATGTGGATAAATAAAATGACGTTATGATGCAAAAAAAACAAGTTCCTCACCACTGTCGCTCAACACTCGTAATACATGTATTTCTCATCGAGAGCAATGTCTGAAACGAAGTTTAAAAAATGGTCAGCCCTTGGTCTTTTATAAGTGGAACAAGACTCTGACTCTCCTGTTTCGCCTAGCTAAACAGCAAATCAGGCGACAGCCAATGGCGATATCGAATTGGCCACAAAAGGCCAATGGGGGCCGATGGAGCCAGACACACAAAAACTCACTAATAGTCCAACTAGCACTGACGGCTAACGATCTCCTTCAGGGAGAAGGCCAGGGCCTTTATACTGACATAAGGGCAATAGCTGTCCACAAAGCTTTGACTCTGTTGCTTTAAAGCCACCCTGGGTATATTGTAAATGTTACACTATGATTTCTGCAGTTCTATCTTTACGCCATGTTCTTCTTCCTGAAAACCCCTCATCCATCCTCTCCATACGATCGCTCATTAAACCATTTGTGGTGAGAAAAATCGGACGTCTCTTTTCAGTCTATATTGCTCTGTCTTAACCAAAGGTCTCTTATCATTGCGGGTTAAACATATACAAATTGTTTAATGTTACATCTTTGACTTAGCATTCCCAACGGGACTGTTACTGAAAGATATACGAGGTCTGAGGTGCATGAGTTCAACTGGCTTCAGTAACGTGAGCACATGTTTCTTTAATAGCTGCAGTCTAAAGCATCCAAGAGGAAAAACCACTGTGAGAGGTAGTCGAGGCAGAACCAGGAGAAATACAGGACGAAGAGAAGAAAAACGCACATTTGGAAAAGGAGAAATGTAAGAAAATAAAAAGATAATAAAAAACTTCAGTGGCATATCCAAAAAAAAGGGCAACTCTGATCCCAGGATGATTGTCGAGCAAAAGACAACCACCCTGCCCCGCTCATCGTAGAAACAAACACGGTTTTTGAGTCTTTCTTTCCTAAACTTTAACGTCTTCCAGAGATTTATACAAGAAATATACACCCGTCCATGCTAAACATCCTGTGTTATACTTTCACATACACACACACTGGACAAGACATCAACCTAATATGTTCGAGTCCTGCGTTACTGAGTCATTCGCAAAAACAGACAAAAAAGAAAGAAACACAAACTTAACGTGACTTTGTCCAGCTGTCTGAACATACATGCGCTTACATACGGAGAGGACGTCATGCAACTTTTCATCAGATGTTTCCCATGATACAACTGTCAGAGACAGCTGCAACTGGGCCCCAACACAACACACACATACACACACACACACACACACACACATACACACACAGACACACACACAGTCGATGATTTCTTACATCCACAAAAAGGCACTTACTGCCACACTTCAAAAACACAGTCACATCTATAGATCAGAGATGCTGGCTGTGTGTGTGTGTGTGTGTGTGTGTGTGTGTGTGTGTGTGTGTGTAAACGTGGTGTTCAGACTGAAGCAGGAGTCAGCCTTTAAGAGAGGAGACAAACACTTTTTCTCCTTGCCGTCATTTCAGCACATGTGGTCGCCACATTGAAAGGAAACGCAGACCCTCTTGGGAAAGCCTGTGTGGAAGTGTGTGTGGAAGTGTGTGTTTGTGTGTGTGTGTGTGTATCAGCCCTAAGGAGCCTGTTTGTGAACTGACCTACATACAAAACAACTTCACTCAGATGGATTTCCCAAAAACAGAGACATAAAAAAACATGGCATCACTAAATAGACACACTGTGTTCACTTTATCTTATAATTACAACACCACACACACAGCCTTTGTATTCCCTGTGAGAGCCCCGTGGAGGCAGCTGTCTGATCTCCATGGGTACTTGTATCCCTGTGTGTATCAGTGTGCACACATCTGTGTGTGTGTCTGGGTCAGTTGTGACGTGGCGTTGCCTGGAAGTTATGTAAGCATCGGCAGGGTAATGTTATCTGTCCTCGGTGCTCCAAGAGCAAGACACTCCCACGACAGCTTCCTTTGCTGCCTGTCCAATACACACACACACACACTGACACACACACACTGACACACACACACTGTACAGCATGACCCTTTGTCAAATCTAAGATATAAATATGAAACAAATCCTCATGGGTCTTTAAGTCAAGTGGCACAGCGACTACAAGCTCCGGGGGAGAACAAAACGAGAAACAGAATGTGGAGCATGATGGGAAATGTAGTTGGGGAAAAAAAAAAAAGGTAAGAAAAAAAAAAAGAGAGCAAGAGGAGGGAAGTGAGAGGAGAGAGAGCCTGTGGTTGCAGGAAATGTGGGAGACAACTTTAAAATAGCACAGTGTGCTGTATATATACATGCCGGCTTGGTGTGAAACATGTGATTCTAAATACACAAGCACACACACACCTCAGTCTATCTCCGGTGAGTCAAGTCCGGCTGATATCTTTGCACTGGACGGGGTGATGGAGGAGGAAGTCAGGGCTTCCTGCGCTGCCCTGCCCTCAGTAACTACACCGACACTGTGCAGGGTGACGCACACACGTAAATGCACATACATAGACAGAAACAGACAGCTGACGTGCTTGTTATGTACGTCACAACCATCTATCGACGAGTGTCAAAAGAAATCTCAGCCTGAGTGTGTGTTGTGCGCGCCAGTTATTTGAGCAGGCGTCTGATTTGCTGTGGAATGTTTATCATACACTTACTGTGTGTCCACCGTGTGTGTGCGCGCGTGTGTGTGTGTGTGTGTGTGTGTGTGTGTGTGTGTGTGTGTGTGTGTGTGTGTGTGTGTGTGTGTGTGTGTAGGTACAGTATTTGGAAGCATATTCCTCAGGACGAGTGAGCCTCCACACTCCTAGCCCTCTGTGTATAAAGTTGCATAACACTTTGTCATGGGAGAACAAGAAGAACACATTCTCAGATCTGCCAGCCGATGAATCTATAAATGTAATGACGACTTCATTAACATGCGACATCAATATTGAATATTAAAGTGCAGAAGAAACTGCAAGGCTCGTAAAACCAGGCTTGAGTTTTACTAGCTCACTGGCAAGAGCTCATATTTCAAATTAAGAACATGCTTTCCGCTGCACACATAGTGGAAAAAAACAAAAAAAAAACAAAAGAGTGAAAACTTTTGCAGCAACAGTGGAGACAACTTTCCACCTCTGCTTGAGTTTCAAAGCCACATGCTGCTTGGGTGAAGAGGTTTGTTGTCAATCAAAACGGGAGCACTTAAAGTCATCTCTGGTTTTTCGCCACCAGAGGTTGTGGCGTTGGTTGTGGGGGGTTAAATTCCATTCCTCTGTCTCAACTGTCTTTATTTATACAATAACTTAGAGCATCCAGCTTACATGCATTGATTTAAAATACATTTCAATGTAAATCTATCTATTTTTCCCAGAAAATACCAAAGTAAACATGCCTGATTTATTATTCAACGCAGATAGAGTCTTGACAAACAGTCATTCAAGTTGGTATCTTGTATTTCCTGTACAATTACTGTGCTGTACAATAAACGTTTGGAAACTTAAAGTACGATATGCAACATGTTGCTGACGATAATGTTATTGTCACAACACAGCGATTCTGCAAAAAGTGACAATCTCCAAAAAACCGAGGAGTACAAAATGCTCCTTAAAAAGGTAGAGCTGAATATCTTTTTTTTTTTTTTTTGGGGGGGGGGGGGGGGGGGGGGGGGGGGGGAGGGGGGTATTTATTTGGCTTTTTTGCCATTATTAAATCGGACAGTTGGAGAAAAGACAGTACATGTCGGGAGGTGAGAGTGGGGCGGATGACATGCAGCAAAGGGCCGAGGTCGGATTTGAACCCGACTTAGCTTCCTTTTATAACTGTCCAACATGATCCCCAATAAACATCTGTTCATGATACCCTCATCCATGTTTGTGAGGAGGCATGTACTATAGTGACACAATGGCTCAAATCAGCCGGGCATTCTATTACGACTGCTGATTTTGTTGAACGAAAATATCTTTTTCTGACGCCTACGATACAATATTTGTGTCACACCAGTCAGAAAATGATGAATTTGTGGTGTTGATGTTTTACCCCAAGCATAGCCTATGTTGATGTGGGTCATCATTTTTGGACTAAACTCATGAATCTAAATTGGTTTGTACATTTCCAGTATTTTCAGTATGTATGTGCTGCTTGAGTTATATTCCTAATAAAAATGGTTACCGTCTAATGTGCAGCTGCCAGTCATTCAAGGGCTGGTTCAGTCTACTTTTTTTTCCCACATCTTCAAATGTTTCGTTCTCATTCAGTGGGAAAACAATATGCTGTGAACCCATTACACCTTATCCAGTACTGATCACTATGTAAACGCTGCCTCAGCATACAGGCCCCGATCTGTTTAATGTAGCCCCGATTGCCAGCTCACAGACCTCCACCCAGTCAACATGTGAACCACCCCGAGAGCCTGTCGACCTACTTCTGCTGCTGGGTCTGCTCCAGAGGAGAGCAACGTAACGTCTGGAGGGACAGCGAGCCCAGCCGTGCTTTGTTCGCTTCGATTGTAACATGCACCGACCTGATAAACACACACTCCTTCGCAGAGACACACACACACACACATGGTCACAGATGTACAACAAACACATTTTCAAACCACAGACAAATGCCTGGATTAACACTCTGGCACATGTGCATACACTTTTAAGATGTCACGTTGACATACACACACACACACACACACACACACACACACACACACACACACACACACACACACACACAAACACACACTTATAAAACACACTGATATTAAAAGAGTTCACGGTCACCTTGGCACAAAGAACAAATTAGGACACACAATGATACATTCACAAATTCAGACATAACAACTTAAAACAGAGACGTAAAAACATACACGCTTTAACTTTTCCAGTATTATCCCATGAGTCTATTCTTGGATTTGCTATAATTGTTTTGCGATCGGTAACTATGCAACCCACGCCCGCCCACCCACACACGCACGCACGCACGCCCGCCCTATCAGCGACATATTCCCCTTATCTGTCTCACTAAACATGCACGACTTGTAACATGCATGTGAGAGCCAGCATGTGCACACGCAAAAACACAAGACCCAGACACTGATGACTCATTGTATCCATTCGCTAATCAACTCTACATGTCTACAGGGAGAGGGAGAGAGAGAGAGAGAGAGAGAGAGAGAGAGAGAGAGAGAGAGAGAGAGAGAGAAAGTGGGAGCAAAGAAGGGCAACAGCTGTTAGTGTGTAAACAGCGCCAGAGTCTAATGATCAGCCTCTTTTTCTTTTTCAATTCCTCCCCCAAAATCCTCAAGATGAAAGTAATCCTCAGACCTTGACCCACAAAAGGGGCAGCCATGCTTTAAGTCATTTTAACTCATTTTATCCTCCTCTGTGCTGTAGCGGCGACGTTTGTACGCAGCTGTACTCCTCTCCCGCTCTCCTCCTCCTCTTCCTCCTCCTGCTATCTCTCCACATGTTAATGTGGGGCATTCCTCGCGTATGAGTCACAGTCTGAACAACAGCACCAAGTTTTGTGTCCACCACAAAGAGCCTAGCAGAGAAAGTAGAGAGTGTGTGTTTGGAGGAAAAGACCAGAAGAAAAAGACAAGAGGAGTAGAAGAAGAAGAAGAAGAAGTCAGTGAAAGGAGGAAAGCAACACTGCGAGTCCTGGCAGGGACTTTCCCCCCCGCTCCCAAACTCTGAATTCCACTTTTTGTGTGAGTGTTTGAATGTGTGTTTGTGTGTGTGAGTGTGTGTGTGTGTGTGTCTATATTCCAAAGCTGTTGATCCAACAAGCAAAGAAGTATAGATATAGCAGAGGCTGTGTGTGTATGCAAAATTGGGAGGAGCCAAGAAGAAGTATGTAGGTCAAACTGACTTCTATTTAAGACTGATATCAAAGCTTTTTTTCTCTACCAGTCCCTCCGATCATTCCTCGACCTCCGTGTTCGGTCCCTCCCATCAACCACCACACACTCCCACCCCCACCTCAACCAATCAGAGCAAAGCTAACAAACACACACACACACACACAGAGGGGCTTCCCTGAGAAATCTAAACACACATGATGTAAACAATCACATGTGTAGTTTCTGCAGCTGTGCAGGAGGCCTCACGAACCTCAGGCACATTTGAGTTCTTCCTTCAAAGTCCTTTCATGTATCCCATGAGCACTTGCAGCTACAACAGCCACATGTCATCAAAAGGGATTCATCCAGTCTAAATGGATTGAGTCCAAAAAGTAGCAACATGTGGAGAATAGTTAGAGTTTGAAAAGGGGAACTGTTTAAAAAGCAGGCGTTGGATAGAGATGAAAATCAGGGACAGAGAGAGAGCGGGAAATGACATGCAGGGAAGAAGCCACAGGTCGGATTTAAACCCGGGCCACCAGTTGCGAGGCCTGCAGCAAGCCTTTTCTTTTGAATTATTTGAAGTCCATTTTAAAAGCAGCAGGGTCAATAAAAGCTAATCTTAATAATGATTTGTCCTTAATAATCCTTTAGACTGTGAATGGAAGAAAGCTGTACATTAAAAAAAAATCCTGTCAAAAGTTTCCATATATATATATATACATATACATATATATATACACATATACATATACACACACACATATATATATATATATATATATACATATACACATATATATATACATATACACACATATATATATATATATACATATATATATATATATATACATATATATATACATATACATATATATATATATATATATATATATATATATATATATATATATAAAACGCTGAAATTTTGCAAGAAAATATCAACAAGTCAATTGTTAAATTTGTGGAGATTACTTTATTTCAAGTAATTCATCAATGAATCATTGCTGCTCTTTAACAGCTTAAGTTGGCATTAAAGAGTGAAAAGGACTAGAATAAGCAAATATTTGACACGTTTGCAACAAAACAGAATAAAAGTTGAGGATAAAATAATTTACAGTTGATTTTATTTCAGCCGATTAATCAGCTAATCACTACAGCTCTAAATAAATACGACAAAACAGAGAGGAGTCACATGCAGGGAAGTGAAGGAAGACGTGGAGGAGGTCGGAAAGAGAGAGAGAGAGAGAGAGAGAGAGAGAGAGAGAGAGAGAGAGAGAGAGCAGAGGGAACAAGGGTGGAGGACGGGAGAAGCGCTCCAGCTGTACCCTGAGCTTCAAGGGAGCCAAAAATTTCATCCCTGGAAAAGCTCTCTTTATGTCTCTCTCTCTCTCTCTGGAAACTTCTGTGAGCCGTCTCGTCTCCACAGCTGCTGTTCACGCACAGTCTTACATATGAAGACAGACGCAGTATTCTACAGATTTACCCACCCCCACCCACCAAGAACCTTCCTCCAACCCCTGTAATACCCCTCAAAGGTTTGTTCCACACAGCAGATGCATCTTTTAACTTAAAACTGTGCAGAGCAGACCAACTCAGCAGCAGCGCAGGGATGGCTGGGGTCATCACAGAGAGGAAGTGGCCTCGCCCGGAATGCATGGCAGCAGACACGACCAGACATGTAGCGTCTGATTCTCTCACTCTCGTGTTATTCCTCTTTTTTTTTTTTTTCTCCCGTCTTTTTCTGTCTCTCACCTCTTTATTTACCTTCATCATTCCTTCCTCCTTCCCTTTTCTCCTTCTCCTTCTCCCTCCCTTCTGCCTCACTGTGTGAGGGCATCGAGTTTATCCGCGAGTGCAGAGGCAGGGCATGCAACAACAATCAACTCTTTCTGTGCACCTCGCACACCCACACAATAAAAGACATGATCATACGCACAAAAAGTCAAGTTCTTCGCCACCCTCTCTGTCCCTTTGTTTCAAACATTTGAGTGGAAAACGTTTGGAAAAAGAAAAAGAAAAAAAAAACACAGGTATGCACACACACAAATTGTGCCCAGAGGGAATGCATTCCAGTACGCACCACCTGGAGTTAGAGTCCGTTCCCATGGCGACCAGTTTCTCCAAATCCAATGGGACATAACAGTAAATTAAGACCCACAAACTAGCACTAAACATACCTCCAGAATTGGTTATACAGTGCGCCCAAGGGAGTGAAAACGTGTAGGCTCTGCAAAAAGGCCTGACTGGAAGCATGCCGGCACCCAAACACATAACGCAGCGTGTGCCTCATCATGTCAGCCTCTTTTCTTTTGCAAGGCGTCAACATAAATGAGGGGACACGGGGCAGAAAATACTTGCTTAAACCAATGATTTTAGCTTGATGCCGCAGACAGAAAATGTGATCAATTAACATCAAAATGCTTGGCCTGTTTTGAGCTATCGTTGAGCTATCTATCCAATAAAGTGCGTGTAAACAAACTGACAGCGCAAGACAAGTTGAGCTACAGTTGCAGCTTTATTCGGCCCTTTAATCGGACTAATGTCCTTGTCCCAGCAAGCACCAGGGGAGAATTACCATGGGTGCCCGAGCCTGCAGCTGCTTGGCACCCAGACTTTGTAACACCCCCCCCCCACATAAGACAGTCAGAGTCCATCTCCACCTTCAAATCTCAACTGTTTAAATTGGATTATTCAGTACACACTACACTTGTCTTTTGTTTGTTTTTATATCAATGTTTGATTTTAACATTCTATGTTGCTTTTATCCTCTGTAAGGTGACCTTGCGTGGCTTAAAAGGCGCCATCAAATAAAATGTATTATTATTAATAATTGATTTATCGAGCAAAGTTTGTCGACTCCCCTTCCTTAGGTGGAGATCAGCCTTTTCAGGTTGATTGATTACGTCACATATCAATTCATCAAATTGCTATTCTGCATCTTCCCTCCATCCATGTATTCAATACGTTTTAAGTCCTTCAGCTGACTCAACAGAAACTTCCTCTCCTGGTCTGTCCAAGAATGCACGGTTTTCGTGGTTTCAACTCCTCTTGTTTTCTTTACGGCTTACATCTACATTATTTAAGCTGTTAGCCTTCCGGGTCATAACCTGGAGCTTTAACTGTGGAGCATGTACAGGAGGCCTAGGCCCGATTGGGTCTGATTGTTGCGTACACCAAAGAATACATTTTGAGTTTCAACTTTGAGAAATTTGAATCCGTTTGATTTCAGTTAGACAAACATATTAACAAAAGTTTGAAAGTCTAGCAGAAGCCTGGAAACATGATAAATCATCACTTCTTAACATCATGAACCAACTCAATATTCACAGTCATTTTCATTCCTTCTCCATGTGACGGTCTCACTTTCTGAGTGAGTTAGGCCAAAGTACAGCCCTGGTAAGCAGCAACAGTAAGGGACGCCCGAAACATTGGTCCTAATTAAGCTCTGCTGAAAAAAAGAAGTGTGTTTACATCTTCTCCCCCAGTTTGTTTAGAGACACCTGGCTCAGCGTAAACATCAGCCCGAAGATCTTCAACCACATTTCTCTTCAACCATCTATTTCCATCCACAGCCATTAACATCAGTGAGCTGTGGGTGCAGAAGCACACACTCCAGCAGAAGGCCCGAGGAAAAGAACCTCCTCGGCGTGCTTGTGCAACGATGCAGTGAAAGCAGCGAGAGGAACATCAGCATGGTCCAACCAGCTGAGACGAACACAGAGGAAGAGAGACACTGAGACTCTCCTCCTTTCATTTAATCAGGTTCTTGTGGAGAACGAAGAAAAAAAAAACTGAATATGGAAGTTAAACACAATCAGATTCAGCATCACTTATTTGACAAGCCTGCTTTATTGCAGTGCAGCGTCAGATTACTCGAGTCTCTTCGGCCTAATAAAAGACTTCCAACCAATGCATTTTATTGAGTTCTCCATCTTAGCTACTACGAGCGCAAATAAGGTAAGCGGACCGTCCTTAATGACAGCAGACATGGTCGACGACAGGAGCAACAGAGGAGATATGACAAAACAAAATGAGGATGCAGCCACAGAGACCGCTACAATTAGGGAGACACAAAGAGGGAGAGAGAGAGAGAGAGAGAGCAAACAAGCAACACACATCTGCTTGTAAAAACAGCAAACAGATCTTGACATGATTCACACACACAGTGCTCTGGCCAAACGACAGACACGCAAAGAAACATGAGCACACAGCTGGTGCAGAGACCACATCTGTGTGGTCACACAAACAGTGTCCAGTGCAACCAGAGTCTCAGGCCCTTTTCACACATGCACTCCTGATAACATTTACACCATGTCAGGAGGACGGCTCCGGATATTCTCCTGACCTGACTGTTCACATATGTTGCTCACACCGGGAGACTATGACGTAAAAAAAATAAAATTTAAATAAATAAATAAATAAAAACACGGATATGGCGGATGAAGCAGCAGAGTTTTGCTGCACGATGTTATAATGCTCCATGAAGAATAACATTATGAAAAAAAAAAAAGAGTGTAGAACAACATACTAACGAATAATAAATGTAATGCAGCCATTTGTGCACGTTCATACACTCTATGCACCGTGCAGCAGTCACAGCAAATATACGTCCATCTGCTCGTAACATAGTGGACTATAAAAGGGGACGAAAAGTGTGGATGTTTGCGTTCTCACATACGGCTCCTCCGGCAAATATCAGGAGTTTTTCATGATGTCACATCCTGGCTGGAAAGTCACTGCTTCCTGCATTTCAACCCCTGGCCTCATCATCCCTCATAAAAGTCCAACAAAGAGCAAACAACACAGCAAACCAACACAGCTTTGTAAAGCACACATAGACACACACTCTTAAGCACACACACGCATATTAACACACTCGCATTCCATAGCAGGGTGCTCGAACACACCCTCCAAAGTCTTGCCCTTTGATGTGAGTGTGGGAAAGCTCAGGGGAATGGTCTTGGTGGGGGAGGGGGAGAGAAAGGGAGAGGGGGGGGGGGGGGGGAGGGGGGGGATACCATATACATGAGAGCAACAGGGTGAGAGATAGACGGGGAGCAGGGGGAGGAGGCTGAGGGGAAGTTGACCCCCGGAGCACTGAGAGGTCATTCTATTTAAACAGGAGATGGAGACACACACACACACGCACACGCACACGCACACGCACACACACAGTGCATGCTAATTAACAAACAGATACAGGGAAGGACTTTAGACTCAGAAACAGTGATTGACTGCTTCAAAAGTGACAAAAAATAAGCAAAAAAGAAGAGTCTCAGATAAACGAGAGAGAGAGAGAGAGAGAGAGAGAGAGAGAGAGATAGAGAGAGAGAGAGAGAGAGAGAGAGAGCAGGTAAAGACAACATCAACATAACTTCTCAATATTTCAGAGCAAATACAAATTATTTAAGTGCGCACAGTCACAGTGCTGCTCCCAAAGATTTTCTGTGCCCCGAGGATAAAGAATTTGTTGAGCGTAATTAAACTCTATGTTCACTTTCAGTCCGAATACAGAAGCATAATTAAGCCGGGAGAATTCAGCAATGGTGTGGCTAACATCAATCCAACAAATACAATCAGCGTCTTGCCTCTCCAGGATTTATCTCAAGGTAGAGGCAGACAGACTGCACGAGGAGGAGAGAGGAGTAAAAAGAGGGAGAAAAAGAAGTGAGCAGGGGGGATGAAGGTTCAGATGAAAGAATCTCTTTGGCTGCTGTGTTGGCTTCTCCAAGCTGGTTCTGCCTTGGCAGAGCATCTGTGTGTGTGTGTGTGTGTGTGTGTGTGTGTGTGTGTGTGTGTGTGTGTGTGTGTGTGTGTGTGTGCGCATGTTTGCATGCATGCACCGCAGTGCAGCAGCTAAACAGAGGTTACTTTATATAAAAGCTGGGTCCTGCTTGTGCTCCGAGGACTCTGTAATCTCGCACTCACTCGGTTGCACACACACACTCGTACCTACGTGCGCCAAAGTGCAAACACACACGCAGACACACGCATACATGCAAAAAAAAAAAAGAAAGAAAAAGAAAACGCAGAGCATTGAGGTCTGAGTAATCACACCGAGTCTCTGTCTAAGGAGACTCAGTTCTCCTTCATAGCACACTGCCACACTCCACCTCTCATTAAACCCAGTGACCTCCACCACAAAGAGAGAGAGTTTGTGTGTGTGTGGCCCTCCACATTAATAATATGTGCATTCAAACATGACCCTGAAACCCTCGGCCACCCGTCCAATTAACTGTCGTCGGCTGCAGTAAAAGGCACCTAAAAAAGCACACATTCACAGATGCAGATTGTGCTTTCGATGCTAAATTTTGCATGCAAGCGCACACAAGCGCCCGCGCAAACAAACAGACAACCGCCAGACTCCAGCTTGGTCAAGCCTGTGTATTCTTTTCTGCTGATGTGTGTCTGTGTGCAGTGCGCCATTCTTTTATCTTTCTGTTTTCTGTCTTTCCACCAGTCACCGATCCGTATCTGTTAATTTATTGTGCACTGAATCTGCACATCTTTGCATCCGTCCATCCCATCATGCACTGTTCTTATCTGGCATTATCTGTGCCTCCGAGGCCTGCCCGGGTTGATCCCTCTGATTTCAGGGAAAAATTGAATTACACGGCATGCAAAGAAACGGAGGCAGGCTGTAATTAGTTACAACATAGAGTATTAAGGGTGGTGGGTGGGTGGGTGGGTGGTGGGGGGGATTTTGATCCAAAGAGGGAATCAGTTTCTGAGCCAAAACCTTCACAGAGGGCAAGAGAAGGAGTGGGAGAAGAAGCGAGAGACAGAAAGAGGGAGGAAAGAAAACAAAGGCACCCTTTCAACTTACTCTGCTGACATCATCAAAGTGAGACAAGAGTCGGGGAATTCCCGTGTTACTGCCACCTCCTTCCGTCTTTAAGAGCCTCTAAGTGGATTATAATTCCAGGCTTTTCATGTCCTCATATCAGATTCTCAGAGAGTGAGACCATGGCAGACTGACTTTACTTTTAACTTTTTAGGATTTAAAAATAACATGCTTGGACTCAGGCATTGCTGCTCGGGCTCCTCGACATTCCCCTAACTAACCCTTACTGCTGCGTTAATGACTGCCCTCCAAAAAGACACCAGAGGACCATGTTAGAGTTTTTGCATGCTTGTTTAACACGGATGTTAACCAAACAGTCTTGTTAATACTGCTGAACATTCTTTTTCATCAAACACGAATGTCTCAACTCAAAGCTTAACAAATGTGACACTAACTTCTGATTATGATGCATTCTTGTGCTGAAGGACGGTTACAGCAGCCCCTCGAGGCTGCAATCTAAGGCTTAAGAATTACACCCAGAAAAAAATGCCGGATGTCATTTGAAAGGATTGTTTTGGCTCATCTACAGGGGGGCATCAACAGAACGTGAAAGCATAATTGTGCTGTGTCAAAGTGGAAACACACTCAATGATTGTAGACACTAATACAGTGCAATGACTGCTCTCATACTTTTAGTATGCCATCTTTTTCGTTGTGTTTTTGTATAATAGTCTTGGGTCTTCATGTTTCTGTGTGTTTTGTCTGGGCTGCTGCTGTTAAATAGCTGCTACAGTATATACAGCTTTTAGTTGTCATCATAGCATGGACCATAAACATCTACTTATGTTGCATGTTATGCCACACAGTACAGAGTAACTAGCATGATATTTCTCATGTGAGTTGTGAAGGCAGGGTTGGACATTTTCAAGAACTAGCTTAATTTTTCAAAGTAGCATTCCCTCAATGCTCCTTCTGTTTGGTACCTCGTGGCAGATGTTGGTTTGAAGTTTTTACAACTGCTTAAGATGACGCATGTTCTTCGTTCCTTTTGCAGAGCACATGAATTATTAATGTCTGTCAGCACATTAAAGGACCATTTTAACCAAAATCTTAAAAAGTGTGTCTGGAGAAAATGACCATCCCTTCCTTTTAGCTGTATTATTTAATGACTAATAACAAATAATAATCGGTTAACAAAGTTATAGTAAGAAATATTGGGTCTTAAAGTGACACTCACATCCACCGGGCCTTTTTTTCAACAAAAACATGATATGGTAATAATATATGAGAATACTGACCCTGGATGCATTGCAGTGAGCCGTCCTCTGCCCGGATGGTAAATGTCTCCCCCGGGTTCACCTGCACCAGAATCACCTGTACAAACACAACCACACACACAGATCGCCATTAGAAGACATGGATCACATTAATTGCGGCAGTAAAGAAACAGTTGTCACATCATGTAATGCCATCACTGTACATCCATCTTCAACAAGCACAAAAACGGACAGACTGTTTCCTCTCTAGACAGCCAATCGGCTATCAGAGGTGACATAACACACAATAACCAGCAGATCAAGGAGAAGTATGGACAAACAGAGTTCACACACAATTGAGTGAGGTGTTAGGTAAGCTTATGGAGAGACAATGCAGCTGTCTTACACACCCTGATGTAAAAAAAAAAAAAAGGTCTCTCCTTTAACCAAACTGTCTGGGAGAAAACCCAGTGACACCAGTGCATCATATAAAACACAGCTGAAGGAATGGATATAGATATGGATGTACTCACAGGCTAGTGGAATACAAAATTATAAACAAGTAAATGTGACACTCTCTTGATTTGTTTCAGCCAGAAGGGAGTGTGCATGCACCTTACCGTCATATTGTCTGCATACTGATTGTTGAGAGTGTACACATGGCTGTAGACATGAAACAGTTGACCCTCCATTACACACGCACACACGCACATGTATTCACGCACACACAAGCACAGCCCTGTCTATGCTCTACAGGTGTGACGTTGTAAAATCCTCATATCCAGCGCTCCTCCTGTAGTGTCTGCATGCTCTCCCATCTCCGCGCTAACCTGCTCCTCTCCCCATCTAACACACACACACGGACACACACACACTTCCTGCTCTGTCTGCAGCAGCGGCTGCAGTTGCTATGGGAACCTTAGCATAGTACAGGGCGACCCATATCTCTCAAGGACTGAGAAAACCCCCTGAACAGACCATGTGGGCGTGTGTGGACTGAGTGCATACACTGTATTTATGGCTTATGTGAAGTAAACCAGTTAATGTAATGGTATATGTAATATGTCCATGTAGCATAATTTATATGATTTAACAGAAGGGCTGATACAGTAATCCTTCAATGTGATGTACACCCTTTATTAAATTCTGAACAAAGAAAGTTACAAAACAAACTCCTTGATTAGCAATCTGCAAAACTTCTAGATTTGGTGCATTGTGTAATTATAGACAATTAAGAACATCACATTGCCTGAATCCAGGCATCTCACTACTGATTATATATCAAAATATTTGACAAGTTTGCACATTACAATTGTTTTACTGCTCCAGCCAGAGCCTCTTTGATCTAGAATAAATAGATATCAAACATGTTTGATATATCAACACAATTGTCTTTATAACATCTTGTGACACCGACGATGTTGATCGTCCTCCATATTCGTGTGATGTCTGTTACTACATTTAAAATAGTAACAGATGAGTTAAACATTAAAACTAATACACATATCAGATCGAGAATTTCAGAAAAATGTTAGTAGCGTGCTGTAATCAGTCACTTTGACATCGGTATTTATTGCTTATTTACACAAAAAGATTTCTCAGTCCCCAGATGTGTTGAAAACTGGAACAAGCACCACAACAGAGTTTCTTGTTTTTGAAGGGTTCAAACATTTTTATTTCATACTAATATATCTTACTGTATGGATTGTCAAGGAACAAGCTTCACTTTTCAGAAGAGATTTGGAATGATAGACTCCTTGGAAATACAGTTGCAGTTCTCCTTCATGTTATGCTAGCACTTTGGCTCTTTATGGTTTTCCCCATGTTGCTATCACATTTTTTAAAACCCAGACGGCTGTAAATGTTGCACCCTAACAATGTCTCTGATCTCTCTGCCTGCCTGCACGCACCAGAGGAACACACAGACACAGATAAACACACACATAAACAGGTGTAGGCAGGTATACACAGACAGACAGGAAAACTGATAGACAAGCTAGCAGACACAAACACAAACACAGAAGTATGTACTCAGTCTGAACACAGACACTTGTGTGCCCACACAGACACAGATAAAAGAAACACACTGACAAAGTACACACAAAGTAACAAACAAATACACGCAAACATGGACCCACACACACATATGCATGCATGAAGAGTCAAATCTATATAATCATCGGTCTGGATCTCTGAGTCCACACTGGGAACCATGCTTAAACTGCAGGGTGCTACAATAAAAAGTGCACATTAACTGCTGTGTGTAACAGCCAAAAAACTCCCCAACTGTTAAGTGTCGCGACCGAAACACTCCCACCGTGCTTCCTCTGGGTTGCAGGGAACAGGCGGGAATAATACATAAACATTATCATCATCACTCTCATCTCTCTTTGAGCTAAAGTACACAGTGTAAGAATCTATCTGCATTAGACACAGGTCAATTAACTGTGATGCTTTTAATTTCGATGATTGCTTCCTTTAGTCTGTCCAGAGCTCAGATGGGGTTTTGTACTTTTGATGGTGATCCAGTTGGCTCTCCTGCCTTTGATAAGATCAGTCAGTCTCAGGGAGAAGCAGTTCAAGCCTTTTCCAAAGTCATTTAAGCTAAAGTCTGGGACGCATCAATTGTGCTATAAAGAAAAGAACATCTGTAGGGTTGATGTGTATGTGCCTGTATGCGTTTTTTGTTTATTTTTGTTCTGTCAAAGACCACATTTGTTACTGTAGCAGCTTTTCATTACCTGTTGCAAAAAAAAACCTGCGAGCTAGGTGATGACATGACAACAAAGAGTAGCTCCTGCATGACTGTTTGATGTGTGTTCTTGCGTGCATCTGGTCGGTGTTTGTATGGCAACACAGAAATGTTGAAAGAAGTATTTGCATGTCAATTCTGCAAGGATAACTGAATGCAAATGACAGATGTGTGAGTGTGTGTGTGTGTGTGCTTTTTACCTGCTGAGCTGCGTCACCGTTAACCATGCGAGGCATGAGAGGGACCTCGTTCAGGAGGGGGGGCGGAGCCAAGTCCAGTGGAATCTGGTCTGTCATCATCATTGTGACGTACATTCATGGAGAAATTCACTGAACTGCCCTACCTGTGAAGGAAAGAGAGAGAATAAGGAACAAGGAACATCAACATGTAAAAGTTAACCTTCACACACACACACACACACACACACACACAGACAAAAAGCAGGGGCATATTTTGACTGCACCAACAAGTGAAGTAAATAGTGTTCAATGACAAAAGTTAAATGCAGGTTGGAATTATTTGCCTGTATCAGTTTAAACTTAAAAATGGATTCCACTACAACAAAAACATTTTGTGAGAGGCAAATGTGTTTTTATGTTAAAGCTCCTTTGATGATCATTCGAGTCGATATTGCCACTGCCGGATTTTAGATAAGACATACGTTATACTGTACATCTGTTTGCTAAGCTTAGCATAAACGTTATATTAAAGCAGAAACAGCTAGCCTGCTTGAAGCCCCCAACACACCTGACAACACTGTTAAAGCTAAGTGAAAGCCAAGTTAAATCTCTTTAATTAAGTCCCTTAGTCCCCTAACTGGCTGTAGCTTCATTCTAAACAAATGTAGCATGAAGCCTTCATTATACTTTCAGACAAAGATTGTTGCCAAGTTGTCAAACTATTTCTCTTTACATGTTGTACTGTGAAATATGAGGCCACATTATATCATTGCTTGCATTACGGCCAGCCTGGCACTGTTTGTATATCAGTGCCAACAGGGCAATTTCCTCATCAACAAAGCAACTTTCCACTTCATGTGAGAGTAAAAACCTTATTGGGTTCTGAGGCGGTCTTATTACGTTTCCATGTTTTCATTGGCTCTATCGTAATCATACTGGTTCCGGCCCAATTTGGAAAAGCACTTCAAAGATTTTTTTTTTTTTTTTTTTTTTGTTTATCAAAAAGAGGTACACTTCAAAAACCGCAGTGGCCATATTTAATTAGACATAAGAATGAGCTATTAAGAAAGAGAGGAAGGGTTTTATTCAACAAGAGGAGCGTGTACACAAGACGAACAATGAGAGACAGAGATGGAAAAATGGAGACAATCAACCCTTTTAACAAAAGGTAAGAAAAGACGATGTGTTCAAAGATTATCATTCCTTTACATGTTGTTTCTCTGCTTACACTGACTTTGACACAGGTTTTGTAAGAAATTTAACAAGTCAAATCATGTCCGAATACAAGAAAAGAGATTAAAGGGGAAGAAGAAAACAGAGTTTTCAAAGCACTTCATCATCAACAATGATGTTGTTAAAATAGAGGAGGGATTATAGAGCATATCCTGTTTGGAGGATTAATAAAAGGTGGTATATTAGATGAATAAAGTCTTACTTTGGTTAAGGGGAAAAAGAATAACTGCACCTGCTTTAAACTTTGTAAAGACATCACACGGCAGATTAGTATTCGTTAGCAAACACAAAGCTAGCAAAGGGTGTCCTCTCAGGGCTTCTGGGGTCATTTGAGCAAGCGCTCTTTGGGGAGGAACCCAGAGAGCTAAACTTGGAGAATTTTTTTTTTGTGCTCGCATAATAATAGCAGTAAAACCAGAAAGTACAACTGTGAAAAAATTAAAACAACAACCGAAGTCGTTCATCTTAAGTGGAAAATAACAGGCCTTCAACTGAGAGGACTAAAATTGTGACCGCCATGTAGCCGTGATGCTAACCCTAACTTTATCACTGAAAAATGAGGGCTGTGTTCACACGCAGCAAAAAAATGATGCAGATACTTAACCCAAAGAAGTTCCCATGCACTCATGTCAGCAGTGAAGTATACAGTATGTTATTTGTATGGGGTATATTCACACAAACACGCACACATGGACACTTAAACACACAAGAAAAATGTGCGAAAGCTAACCAAGCCCTTGCACAAACACGTATGCATATGGCCTGCATGCACACACACACACATACAGATTTCTTGCCAGAGGTGGATTATAGAATGACAAACACGTTTCAATATAACCTGCTGAGTGACATCACTGTTAAAGAGCTACTGATTAATGCCTATAATCTGCTATTAGAGCACACACACACACACACACACACACACACACACACACACACACACACACACACACACACACACACACACACACACACACACACACACACACACACACACACACACACACACACACACACACACACACACACACACACACACACACACACACACACACACACGATATCCACAGAGTATGCAACAGGGATTTGCTTCTATATAAGTGAGTAAACGATCCCATTCTGCTACACGGCCAATACACACACGTTCACACTGAAAACAGCTGTGTCATTGTGTGTCTTTTCTTTCAGCTGTTCGTCGTCAAGCACCAACAAGGTCTTTGAAAAGGTTAGTTGATCACACAGCTGTGGCTCATACTGTTGCAACATAAACACACACATACTCACGCAACACTCGCCACATCTTTTTTTTTTTTTTTTGCCCTTCTGACTCAATTACTTCTTTTTTAATCTTCTATTTCATATTTAACTTTATCTTAAACTCTATCTTTTTCTTTCATTTGAGCCCCATTCCCAGCTCAGCCTGGCCATCCAGCCTTGAACACACACACACACACACACACACACACACACACTCAGAGTTGCGTCCAGGACACATCACAGACAGATGGTAACACCACTCTGAGCTCTGCCAGGAAAAAGAGAAGAGCGAAACAGAGAAGAAAGAAGAGAGGAAAAGAGGGAATGAGTAAATGACGGATCGGCTGAAATGATCAATCGAGGAAATGCGGAGGAGGACAGTCGGGGACATCTCCCCTAAAAACCCAGTGTTCTTT
Source organism: Symphodus melops (assembly GCF_947650265.1). NCBI lineage: Eukaryota > Metazoa > Chordata > Actinopteri > Labriformes > Labridae > Symphodus > Symphodus melops. Next base: position 17,260,287 of record NC_136709.1, on the reverse strand, counting down.
AAATAACCCCTAATTTCCTCAAAGTATTCATTATATTTGAACAATTCTTTATACATCCTTACAGAGTCTGAATCACAAGATGAAATGAGATTCCAGTTTAATATGCTACTTGATGTGTAATGTGTTCTGGTGTCAGTAAGGTTACAGGAAGGAGGTCAGGCCCACAGTCAGGAATAGAGCAATTTTCTGGAAATATCCACATTTTACATATATATATATAAAAAAAAGGCATTCTAATTAAAGATGTACATTGAATGCACAATATGTACATTTAAGCTTTTATGGACGTCTCCAAAGCTAAACATTAAAAGATGTAAAATCATACTAACTTCCATACCCTGTGCAGAGTCCTTTCTGTTGTTACGATGACAGGAAACGTCCTCTTTAGATTCAGTGAACACAAGAAGCCTGAATGACTTCTTCTCTTTATTTAATTACATACTGAAAAGAACGATGCGTTTTGCCTGCTTGGCTTCAAAAGGTTTGTAATTTTATAAGACGTTGCTGGATAACGTGGGATCATGGGAGCTGTAGTGAACTCGTCAAAATAAAACCATTCCTACAACAAATCTCTATGATGTGATTCAGGAAAGAATCATGCTCACAGACAAAGGTCATTAAGCAGGATTTTATTTGTGTAATGTTAAGTCAAAATGTTCATTTAAATGAAATCGCTTAAATTTCATTAGCTTATGTATACATTTGGCCTCACTTTCCTCTCTGCATCATCTGGTGTTTCCCAAGGCAATCAAATTTCCCTATTGAACAACGTTATGAATTATAACAAACGTCTTGTCTTAATTACTTTTCTAATGAAAACTTATGAAATCTTATTAGCTTGGCATGCAGACTAGAAACAGGACAGGAAACTCTGTATGAAGATAACAAAATCTGCCAAATGTTTGTTTAGCATTTGTTCAAAATTAAAAGTTGTAGCTTTGGTGAGGTTCCTTGTGAAAATAATTTCGTATTGACTTCTTTAGAGCCAGCTTCATTTTTCACCCTTCTCCCAGTCCTTACGCTAAGCTAGTCTGGCTGTAGCTTTATTTTACGGAATAAAAATACATTTTAAGCATTTACCTCTCAAATAAGCATATTCCCAACAGCTTCAATCTACCTTACAAGTAATTATAGTCCTGACAAGTAGCAGAACACACAATGTGTTGAGTTCAGCTTACAAATGTCTTATTTAATATTTCTTGGCATTGACATCCTCTAAGTAGAAACACTTAACTTTTTACTACAATTTGGAGCAACTGATGTGTGAAATTGCACTTTGCAGAAGTAACTGAGCCAAAATATGATTATCCAGTTGTCGAAAAACATCCAATTCCATCGGCTTTTTGCCTTGTAAGCTCAGTCCTAATGGAAGCGAAATGTCGATGAACTTTTTTTTTGCAGATGTTCTCAGTGGTGTTGTTCCACATGTTTCCTACAGGATCTAATGCACATATCTAGAAGTTTAATGGATGAATAATTGTTTTCCAGTGGGATCACTACCAGATGGATGCTGTTTTTCATAGCTGAAGACACATCCACACACACACACACACACACACACACACACACACACACACACACACACACACACACACACACACACACACACACACACACACACACACACACACACACACACACACACACACACACACACACACACACACACACACACACACACACACACACACACACACACACACACACACACACACACACACACACACACACACACACACACACACACAGTGGTTTCCGTTCCCCAGCGGAATGTGGGAGGAATAAGGTGTCGATTCCCAGCAGGGATAAAATGTTAAATTGAAAAATTCCATGTTCAATCCATAAAACAATCACTTACTTGTTCAAGTGTATGCATGTTTGTGTGTACATGTGTGTGCGTGTTCCTGTATATATCTGCGGCATTAGAAAGAAAGTCCTGTGTAAGCATGGAAACTGCCTCCCTAATATAAAAGATGCATAGATTTAAAAAAAACACACACCAAGATTTAGCAGTAAGACCCACACACACACACACACACACACAGACACAGACACACACACATACAGAAGTCAGAGATATTCAGCAGCAGCTCTGACCTCATAACACTATGGCCATTACTCATACAGCCATTCATCATTCACACTCACACACACACCCAGTGACTCCAGTTTGTCCATCCTGATGAAGCATACTGGATATTCACAAGCACATAACAGACTGTCTGACTTACTTCCAGTTGACTACTTCACACCTTCCTTCCTTACCACCAGCCACACACACACACACACACACACACACACACACACACGCGCGCGCACACGCACACGCACACGCACATGTTAATTCAACACCAAAATTTAAATCATTGTGTGTTTTCCCCTCAAACTTGCACTTCCTACAAAATGAATGACGTTTTCATTTCAAACAGAAACAATGGCCTGACAGCATGAAACTGAGCTAATGTCCACTTCTTCTTCTTCTTCCGTCTGAAACCACAGATATTTTATAAATGGTGTAAAGGAAGCAAAACACTGTGACAGCATGCAGTTTCCAGAAAACCACAGGTGATATAACATTACACATGAGCTCATTGGACATATATGGGTTTTTTTCCAACAAGTTGACAGCTTCTCTTTTAATGTTTCTTGCAGCTGGAGAGATCAAAGTCAGTCGGTAATTCGTCCTGGTAATTCGTCATACAGTGCATTGCTGAATCAGTACATCAGCATGTCTGACTCTCTCAGCTTGTAGTTTTCCTCTGCTGCTTATGACAGGGTAAGAAAATATTCACTTAATGTTTGACGTATTTGAACATTTTTAAAGCCTTAAATTGGCTTTCTTTTATCTGTTAGACGTGGAAAAACATCACATATGATACAACTTGCTCAAAGGCCTTGTTAAAACTCAAGTTCCTTATAAGAGTTGCTACAATGCCGCTGTCATACTTGCCTCCCACATACTCTAAAATGTGCTATGTGTAGGATTAAGTGCACAATTCAATACATCAGTCGGATAGCACAATTCATCAGCATCACATGAAAGGCAGGGTAGAGCCATGCACATGTGGTAAGTGGACTACAACTACACGGGGGACTTCCTTAAAAGTCCTCACATTTTCTGGCTTTTTAGTTTAGCGTCACTTGGAGTAGCAACCCCACCTCATCGTCACCGCCCAAACATTTATACGTCAGTTCTGTACATTTACAACACAACACCTCAATGGTTTCGATTTTTGGGGTTGCATGTGTTGTCGTCTGAACACAGAACTTTTTGGAATACTAAAAAAAAAAAAAAAAAATGCGTACGTTTTCAGTGGGTCCTTCTAGTAGAGTAGTTTCAGTGTCAGAAAAGAAGGGAAATAAAATACAGTATTTTGAGATCCTTAATCGGCTGCTAACGAGGTCATTCTTTTTTAGGGGAAGCATTATGCATGATTAACATTAATGACTGATGTGACAAGTCCTTCAGAGAACCTGTGTCTCAAAAAGAGATAAGCATTGATTTCAGATGTAATCCTGCTTGTCCCCAGGGGCATCATCATCACAGGGACAGCCAGCAGAGAAGATTAATATTTGGTTGAATATGCCTTCAAAGAACTATGCACATGTTGACATTCACGAACTGATGTTCAGAGCACAGAAAAGTGTCTGTTAATATAATCATGACGCAATGAGCAGCTTGGCTTTTTTGGTTAAAAGTGGAATGAAGAACATTAAAGAGGCATTTTTTCCTTTCCTGAATTACAGTTCAATGCAGAAACCATAACCAGCATTACACTGTGTTAACATCCACACACAGACAGAAAAACAGACAGAACCAAAGTTCTTTCATTCGGTAGAACAACTTTTCCAGGAACTTGGGATGTCTTTCCAGGAACTTTAGGTTGCTACTGATTTTTCTTTTTTTTTTTCAAAGAAAAAAAAACATGCTTCAACTAAAGTAATTATTCTGCAAAAAAAAAAAAAAAAAGTTTGGAACTTTGCTGAATGCTCATACTCAAGCTTTGCAGGAATCTTACACAACCGCCATGATTAAATGCCAGCAACCATGTTATTATTATAAAACAGAGAAGGAAGAAGATATAAAAATAAGGGCTGCAGTTTTGAATCTTGGGGAGTTCTTCTGGAAGTACAGAGGTTATGTCGGGAGAGTAGCAGAAGACAAAAACAGACTTAACGTTGTCAGAAAAGAAAGCAATGAGAAGAATTGAAAGTGAACTTCATTTTGGTTGAACTTGTTCTTTGTAATTCTGTGGTTTAAAAGTCATGAGTGTGGTTCCACTTCTGCAGAATGCCGATCGATGACTTAAACCCAGGACCTGGCCTTATTTAGATATGTCACACAGGCTGATCATTCCACATGAGTGAACACCCGCCATGCATATTCTGTGTGAACAGAACATATTAGGCACAGTGGTGTAAACCTAAAAAAAAACAGTGACGTACATGATTTGTATTGTTCATTAAAAAAAGAAAGAGATAACACTGAGACGTATGAGTAGGTATCCTTTTCCTCATCCTGGGTGTGTTAAACAAGGAGGAATGCTCTCAGGTGTCTATTCTCAGTTGCACACACACACACACACACACACACACACACACAACTGGGATTGATCCAAGTCCTTTTAAGCCCATTTTGCCAAGTGACAACTTTAATCTGCGTTGGCATTTAATACACAACGACACATTGATATGTGCGTGTGTGTTTATGCGTGTGTGTTTAGAGAGAGAGGGGAGGGGGCAGCAAATATGGTGGGAAACTGCCACCAACACCACTCCCATTCAAGCCCAGCTCCTTTTACAAAAGGTATTCAGTATAGGAGAGACCTGCTCTCGCTTTCTCACTCACCCTCTTTCTAACACACACACACACACACACACACACACACACACACACACACACACAGATTGAGTGAGCACCTTTTTACCAGCAGGGAGAGGGAAACAGGGAGGCAAAGAGGAGAGTGGGGGATGCAGAGGGAGGGAAAGAAGGGTGGAGAGGAAGGCAAAGAGGAATGCTGTGCTTGTGCTTACTCTGAGGGGAGCGTGAACACACACGTACACACTGAACACACACACACACACACACACATACATTTGGGAGAAAGACAGAGAGGGGATTTATAAAAAATGGAACCTCTTCGGGTTCCCACGTCGGCTGGCAGCTTTCTGCACATATGCAGTCAGTGTGTGTGAAAGTGTGAGGGAGAGAGTGAGTCTGTGTGTGTGTGTGTGTGTGTGTGTGTGTGTGTGTGTGTGTGTGTGTGTGTGTGTGTGTGTGTGTGTGTGTGTGTGTGTGTGTGTGTGTGTGTGTGTGTGTGTGTGTGTGTGTGTGTGTGTGTGTGTGCATTGAGGGGCTGAAAAAAGGAGACAGAGGCAAAGTGTCTGAAGCAAAATTCAGAGTTTCAGCTTGCTCTTCAATTTGCCTTCATGCATTTGGCTTGAATGTGTGTCCTTGCATGTGTGCAACAACTGAGAGTGTGTGTGTACGTGTGTGTGTGTGTGTGTGTGTGTGTGTGTGTGTGTCTATGGTCAAAATCCTCTTTCCCTGTAATTGCGGTAATGATATGTCATCCACGAAGAAGAACTTCGAGCGGGTGGAGTGGAATGCAGTTCACATCTGAGCGCACACACAAAAACACACAAACGCTCAACTTGCAAAAACGATATATGAACAAGCTTCTATTATGTCCTGCGATATCAATCAATGATATTATATAAGCTTGTTAGAAAATCCCGGGTGTCCCGTTCATTTTCAGTTTGGGAAAACTATTGAAGAGATCGTTAAATATCTTAAATTTGTCTTAGCAACGACACTTCTGTTAGATTTAAGATGAACTGGTTGCTCTCTGACATCTGAATAATCTGCGCCATTGCCAGGCAAATCATCCAAACATAGTTATTTGGATGAACGTACCCATTGCAGGCACAATCTATAAAATGTAAGACCCCAAGTGAGACTTGGCTCAAAGAGTATTCAAACCAGCACATCTTCATCACCACATTCTTTTTGTTCCTTTAAACTCTGGGCGTCTGCCATCCTTATCATGAAAATGTTGCAGTTTTGGGAAGTCTCGTCATTGCCACGTCCCACATTCCCCGTCTGAATGAGCATTTCTCCACTTTTACAGAATGCAAATGAGTCTCCAAGGTTATACTGTGGTCGGTTTGCCTGCATCTTGCGCATAACTCAAGGCAGTTGAGGAGCTTTTAACAGTCCCCAGTATGTACTCGGTTATGCAGGAAGGAACACCCCAAATCTTGATGTCTGATGAAATTGAAACCGCCATGCTGCATTTAACTTATCCCAGATTAGACGGCATTAAAAAACATTTCCTAGATTACTCTCTTCTCCCTCTCTCCTTATTTTGTCCTCGTCTCCTTTTTTTCCCCGTTTCCTCTAAATGCCAGGCATTCTGCAGATCATTGTGTGCAGCCGGAGCACCGACAAGTCAGGACTCAGCCTGGTAAACGACAGGCTCAGCACTTCTCCCCCCCCCCCCCCCCTCCACACACACAAAATGAGCACCCTGGGCAAAGCCTTTCTCCCCTGTCATCCTCCCATCTATCCATCTACCCACCCATCCAATCCTCTCATCAGGCCTGGATTCCAGGAACTCAGGCCAGAAACAGATGACCCAGTGACTTCGAATAAGCATCCGCTCAGCCTCTTCCCCGTTTGCTCTCTTCCTCCTTCTGAACTGTTTTAAGAGTTTAGCAATAAAAATGTTGGCCATCCATCTTTTTCATTGTCAACAATGTCCAACTTTGACGCACTCGAGTAGAGTTTAGATTCCTTTACCAGAATTGGGAATGTAAACTATACCGAGTATAAGCAACTGGTGCAGTAATCAGACACCAACTTGTTACATGAGCAATCAAAACTAACAACTTGTTTCTTCTATTTCCAAAATGGTTAAAATGTTTTAAATGGCTGCAGATAGAAACTTCTGTTTCAATGCGGCAAAGAAGAAGCACTTTTAGGTCAATTCTGATGAGGAAACAGCAACTAACTGTGCTAGCTGAAGTTGTTGTAGCATGTAAAAGCTATTACAATTTTAGCAACAAGTGTTTTGCAATTACAAATTGTCAAGCTGTAACTCGTTACTGAAGGGGAAAAACCCAGAAAAGGCTGTTTCAGGGTTTTTATTTGGCGAGCGCAGGACATCGAGAGGCTGTGAGCTGAGTTAGTGAGTATGTTAGCTTAGCCTGTTTTAAGCTGCCAACCTTGTTTTCTGGGGTTAGGATTCCTTTAGTTAGCTGTAAAGACGGAAAACAATGCTAGTAATCATATCACATGCTTATACTGTTAGAAGTAGACAGCCATTATTGGTATTTATGTCTTTTATCACTGTGGTATCATGTTGCCAAAAGTCCAGCCTGTCATAAATGGGAATCAGAGACAAATATTTTTTTACTCAAACTTCCCTTTCAATTATTTCAAGAGAGGATACCACAGAATAATCTTGTTCAAACTGAAAAGCGTAACTTTCCCAGCTCTGATCAGCCTGTTTCCACCCAAAAAAGAAGTGTGACATTCACTCTTTTCCACAGTGCCAAATAAGTAGCTGAGCCAAAGACTCCAGGATCTGACTCCATTGCCATCTACTTCCTGGAAAGACCCCGCCCTCCTCACATTCCTCTCCCCTGTCAAAACACAGCTCCCCTCTCCCACTGGCTGCCGGGATGCCATCAGCTCCCGTTATAGGCTGTTGAAGGGGCCAGTGGGCGGGAGGAAGTTAAAGCGGGGCTCAAAAAAGCAGCGGTCCATTCCCAGGGAGAGACTACAGTTACATAACTGTGCGCACGCACACACACACATACACACACACAGGAACAAGACAACACCCTCAACAGGGAGTAGAACACAAAACAGGGTCAGTGAAAAAGAAAGGTGAGAAGACAGTAGAGGGAGAGCGGAGAAAAAGAAGAGGAGAGGAGATGAGAAAGGGGGGAAGGGAGAGAGGGAAGGGCGGGTAAGGCATCAGTTTTCCTTGTGAACAAAACGAGAAGGAAATGGCTATTTTACACTCAGGTCAGGAGCTGAGGGAGAAGAGCTGCAGTGGGTGTGTGTTTGTGTAGGTGTGTGTGAGTGAGTGAGAGAAAGGTTAATTGGCGTTCGAAGGAAGATCACCTGCATCAAACCCTAAGCGGAAGAAAGGGTGGACCGAATAAGAGAACCGTGCCAAGAATAGTACACTTACACACAAAAACACACACACACACACACACACAGCCTACACAGGCCTGTAAGCTCATGTGGAAAATAAAGCAAAGGGCTGTTTTTAAATCAATATTTTATCTGTTGTCTGTCTGCACAATGTGGAATTGACAACAATCTGTTCACTGGGAGTATGATAAAATGAAAAGAGCCAGAGGAGGAGGATGAAGAGGGAAAGGAAAGAAGGAAAGGGGAGAAGGGAGAAAAAGGGGAGGGGGGGGGGGGGGGGGGGGGGGGGAGACGAGGGAGGGGTGCACAGTGTGTGTGGAGAAAGAAATGTGTGGAATCCTAATTGTGTTATTGCTCCAGAACAAACATTAGTCCTGCCTGTCATACCACAGACAGCAGGCTGTTATAGTGTGTGTGTGTGTGTGTGTGTGTGTGTGTGTGTGTGTGTGTGTGTGTGTGTGTGTGTGAGAGTGTGTGTGAGACCAAGAGGCAGACGTAATTGAATGAGTCCGGCAAATAAAGAGTCAAGCTAAGAGAGTTTGAGACATGCTCTCCTATTCATGAAGGCCGAGTTTACAATCAGCTCTGTGTTGCTCTGGGAGTTCTGCGTTAGCTGTTAGCTTCACTCCAAGACAGCGCAGCTAGCTTCCAGCAGATGTGTGCATCTGCCAGTGAGCCCTCCCTCCTGCAGCTGTACGGCTGTGGGCTGGCTATGTGTGCGTGTGTGTGTGTGTGTGTGTGTGCGTTTGTGTGTTACTGTGTGTGGTTGGGCCGGGGGCCAGCAGGCAGTAAACCCATAGCAGAGGCCCTGACGGTCCAACGCTTGCCACGTAGCCACGCAGCAGCGACGTAACTCCAGAGGAGAGAGAGAAAAGCAAAATCTGTATTCTCTCTTTCTCTCCTCTTACTTCTTTGTGTGAGGAAGCAAGAGGTAGAACATAATCAAAAGAAATTACGTCCACCACTGTGTAGGACTAAGTGTTAAAAGACACAACACCAACACAGAGACAAAGTGACCTTGTATTCGTGTTTATCCCAGTCACAGAGACTTACATTTCCACCGTTACATCATCCAGGATTTCAAGGCTCACAGTCTTTTTTGTTCTCAAACTGACAGCTCCTTTGACTTACAGATGTTCAGGCCCAGTTCCACAAACTGGTGAGCACACACGCAACTAAATTGTTCACAGACCAGCATAAACACAAACCTACCCCACCCTGCTCAGCCTCATTAAAAGAAAATGACATTGTTGCTTCCATCGTCTTGAAAATCTTCCTCATGACTTTAGCGCCGACATCTCGAGCTTCAACGTTCCCCTTCAACATGCCAGACTGCCCTTAAGAAAAAAACTCTATTTTGTTGGTGTTTATGTCTGCTAATACAGAGGAAGTGGCTATTCTCCCACAAGCACATGAACATGACTCATTCTTCATGGCAGCGCTTCCAGATTTTTCTTCTCCTTTTGCCCTCTCTGTCTCCTTTCTTATCCATCTCTCCCTCTTCCTGTTCTAGCACAGTTCATTCTTTTCCTCGGTCAGATCCCGAGAGGCTGAGGGCTGAGCGCTGAGCCTGACGAGAGCTCACAACAAACCCATCTCTAACACCGTTGGATCTTCAGGGCTCAGGCTGACCACACATGGAGGATAGTTCCACAAGCCGGGAGACTAAAGGCGAAACTGGCTGATCCTTGATGTGACCTCGTGTCATCAAGTTTAAATGCAACCAAATGCAAACCTTTGAATTGTTAATGAATACAACCTTGTTGAAAACCTTTAGCCCCAAGCCCATTTGTTGCACTGATTGAACCCTGTTGACCTTTAACCCTTTAAACAAACTCTTAAAAAGTGCCTGTCTTCAGGTGTGCTTATGTCCTGCATCATGACTTATTAATATAGAGATGTTCCAATACCTTTTTTTGCTTGCTGATACCAATACAATACCACTTTTTCTATTTGCCAATACCCAGTACATTGATGCTACATGAGGGAAATACAAAGATGCTTAACATTAGTGGAAATACACTAATTGATTCTATTCATCACTGCAATTTAGCTGAAACTAGTTGATTTTCTGGGGGCTAAAAAACCAAACAAATCATTGTGATATGTTGACTTGGTGTAATCAAGAATACCTCAAACTGCATCTTTGGCAGTATGGGTGACCAATAACGGAGGTGGATATCTATACTTGAGTTGTTTTGATACTAAGGTTGTAACGATTCACTGAACTCATGATACTGAGTTCACGATACTATTCTCTCACGCTTTATTTTGAGAGAATCTCGAGGTGATTGGAGCTTCTCATTTTGCTTCTGTCGATGAAATGCTGCATCATGTTGGTTGTGCTATTTCTGTAGTTCCCCGTCTTCTTGCAATATTTGCACACAGTTTCTGTTGTCTTCTCACCTCTCTCTCTTCTGTCTTGGGGAAGCAAAAATGCTTCCATCGCCATCATAACGCCTACTTATTACAACCAACCACACACCTATGCTCTACAGCTGCAGACGCTCACGATATAACTGCGATTCATTTTCCAATTACCGATTCGAACCTCGAAACCTTTGAATCCATTTTTAACTGCCTCACGAGTATCATTAAACCTTTATGGAAACAGCGTCGTAACAAAGCTCCGTTGTCACTCTGCCTTTAAACTTTACATTGAATCTGCAACAGCTACATTGGTGCCCCACAGTGTGTTTTCACATTGCATTATGGCGTTGAGGAAGGGTGACCACACAATGTTAGCTTCATGAACAGATAAACTCTGACATGGACACACACACACACACACACACACACACACACTGCGTTGTCCTGCCTTGCCGGTTCCAGCAATTTACTGTGGCGCCGCTTCGCCCCCTTTTCACTCCTCTGTTACTATAACTCCAAAGGCAGCTCAGTGGCAAGACGATTTTGCCCCGCCGTCATGCCTCTGAGACAGTTACACTGACAGCAAGGCGTCTTGTGCAAAAAGAGCACCTCTTCCTGGTTTCATAAATCTTGGCTAAGCTCTAATGCTACTTTTGCTAGTAGTTTTTTGACAGAAAACAGGACACTGAGGCATGCAAGCTTATGAACTATAGGTGCAGAGTTTGTGGAACTGAAAAAGAGATACACACACAAATAGCAAACAGATGACCAGAAAGCTGAATATTGAACATGATCAAATTAGTAAATGAAGCACACTGCGGCTCTCAGGAGGCTTTACACACGCATCACATGTTTATTTATAATCCTAAAATGACAATATCGTGCTAGCATGACACTATACAGGAGGAGCAGCTCTGCATTAGCGCCACATCCTTATTCACTTCTAATCTGTACGTCTTCAAAGAAAAACTTCCCTTCAGTCTTCACTTTATTTCTATGAAATGTTTACAGTTCCATGTAATGCAGCTTGAAAGTGCAGATATGATTCACAGTCTGAAGAGACGGATGCTTTCAAGTGGTGGCGTGTGTGTCTGACTTTCGTGGTTGCATGGTTTTTACATTTAAAGCACCAGTGCCCAATGGACATTAGTGACACTTTGATGCACAGTGCTCAGCCTTCCTCTTAGCCTTCCTCCTCCTCCTCCTCTACTCCCTTATTGCCTCCTCTCCTCTTCCTCCCCTATCCCCTCATCCAGCTTGAACCTGTCTGCTCCCACCCCTCCTCCACATTACTGGCCCTACTTCTTCACCAAACAACCCCTCAGCCTTCAAAAGACAACCGCCCATTCAGGAGGTTTTGGGACTTGGGTTGGGGGGGAGGAGAATGGTTGAAGCATGCATGGGAGAAGGAGGGGAGGTGTAGGGGTTCTCATTCCCGCTAAATTGTCCCACATGGCTGAGCGTGCTTAGTTTAAACAAACACAGCCACTTCCTCCTGACTGCGCACATCTGCACACATACACACATGGGCATGCACACACCCACATAAACACGACCCAATCGGAGCACAAGGCATGCTTGAACTCCATCGCACAAAGACAAGCATGCACACAAAGCGCATAAACACACATGTACACAATACAGACATCAGGCCATACTTTCAGTCTGACACTCCGGTCAGAAAACATACAGCTGATCCTGGACCGCACACCAACACACCCCAGGGATGAAGATCACTTGTTGTGTGCTCGTGTTTCACATGTCTTTTTCAGCATATTTAGGTTAGTATATGGCTTCTGGTTACACAGAGTTTCAAAAGAACTTTAACCCGACAATCCACAATAAACATCTCAGCTAATGGGTCTCTGGAGGGAAACCCCAAAACCTAAACTCACACCACAGAACAAAACCAAGGGTGCAGTTCCTCCTTGTGATATACATTTGTATACATGTGGCTGTTCTCCTAATTTTTGGGATACATTGGTAACTTATTTGAACCACGATAAGACCTTCTGTGTGAACATGTTTGTCTTCAGGTTTGCATTTTCTTTATTTTGGTAGCTTGGGTGGGCCACCCTGTCCTATACTGTATCTGCTTTATTCCCTTATATTTGTAATACACTTTGTGACTGATGTGTATAAAAAGCTCTGTATAAACACATGTAGCTTACTCACACTTGAAATGAACATTTGGATTTTGCAGTTTATCATGTCACAGTCGTTACTGCGACATTTTTGCAACAAACTGAATGTCTCCTTAGAAAGGAGGGCGAAGATTTGATCTAACCAAACCAAGCTCGCTTAGCATTTTAACTCAGCAACACAATTCAGACCCCTTTTATGAACTTCAGATAAAGCTCAAAGGTCAGTAGCTACCGTCGGATCAATTGATGCCTAATTCCATCCGTCCTAAAACACACAAAAAACTGTGAGGTTTTTTTTTAATTGCGCCATGTCTTTATCTTGAACACGGTTATCATATTAATCCTCCTGATGTGGTTGATCACTTATGCATCTCACAGCGGGAGACTATCTCTGTTGGACGGGAGAGGGGGCAGCGCAGGAGAGCTTTTAGGAAACACGCGACGTAAAAAGAACGACATGGTTTGACGGAACAACAGTCGCAATAATAAGAACGTTTGCCTGCATGCTATGTGTAGTTTTGACTGAATAACTACGACAACAAAAAAGTGGACAAAACACTTAAGAGAAAATATAATCCAGGCTGGTCGCGTGCAAACAAGTGCTTTCTGTTCACCGATCGCAGAGAATAAACATCACCGCCCCCTCCCACACGCTTCAGGTGAATTCTTGTGGTTACATCCTGTCGCGTTCCCACATCAGCTCACTATGAAAAACTTCAGGACTCTTTCAGGAGTTGTGTGTGTGTGTGTCAGTATTGGTGCGAAAAATTTTAAAATTAGAGCAATTGAGAAAAAATATCCTGCTGAAAAAAATGCTGAAAAAAGGAAACTTCGTGAAATGAGGAAGAAAATGTGTGTGTGAATAAACATGTCAACCAAAAGTGAACAACAGAGGTGAGAGTCAACGTAAAAGTTAAAAGTATTCAGCGTTCCCTGGAGCTGCAACAACAAGTCACTTTGTTTTGATTCTGCGGAGTTCACCGTTCAAACCGACTTAACCTCTTTCTCTCTATGTCTCAATCACCTCTTTGCATTGCTCTGTATTACGCTGCATTGACCCACAATCTTTATAATCAGCTCTACATTACTGGCGGGGTACTAAAGGGGGCTGAGGGAGGACGACCGCAGAGTCCAGACAATGAGGCCACATTCAGCGCCAGCGGACCTGCTGCCGCCCGGCCTGCAAACACAGCACGTCTCTGCTGCTAACGCCGAGCTCCATCAGGGCCGCATGCCAGGAGTCTTAATTAAGACGGCTATGCCAAGTCAAGAAGTGAATTCAAACCCCCCCACCCCACCCCCCCCAGCCTACTCAAACTCCACCACAAACACACTCTCAGATCGAGACGGATGCACAACAAAAAAAAACAAAAAAATCTGATCCTCGGTTGGCTGAGCTCTTAACGCAGAAAAACCACAAAGAGACGTTCAGATCATCCGTTTTATGGGCCATGAAAAAGCTCGCTCAGTGGGTGGTGTGTGTGTGTGTGTGTGTCTGCGTCGTTGTGTGTAGGTGGTCGGGTGCTGAAAGAGAAAGACTATTTAGTCACACCTACATGAGAAACCTGTCTCCTCTCTCACAGACAAGACAACAACCGAGTCTGTGAGAGCTGCACACACACACACACACACACACACACACACACACACACACACACACACACACTCAGAGCTACAAATGCACAACACACTGTCAGATAAATCATGAATGAATGCTTCCTTACATGTCTAATTCCATGACTAAACCATCGCCTTGGTTATGAATGTGCGTGTGTGTCTCAAGAACAGGCCGCAGGTTTTAATCCATTAGAAACGACTGAAAAATAAGAGAGGACACTTCTGGGAATAGCAAGCCAATGGAAAGTGTACATACAATCACTTGCTCCATAACATCAAACACACACACACAGGCACTCTCACACACACACACACACTTATAACACCCCTCCCCACAGCCTGGGGTCACAGGGTCACATTCCTTCTCCCCAATCAGCCTCAGGATTTCACACACTGGTTCGGGGATGTGTGTGTGTGTGTGTGTGTGTGTGTGTGTGTGTGTGTGTGTGTGTGTGTGTGTGTGTGTGTGTGTGTGTGTGTGTGTGTTTCTGCCTGTCTGTGTGTTTGGGATGTTTTAGTGATTTGTGGGGGGTCCTGCTTGAGGGCGAGGAGGGGGAGACTGTAGAAAAATAGGGTAGCACCGGCCACACAACGCCAGAAGGCTTATTTGAAACCATAAATCAAAGATTTTTTGGTGTTTTCTTTTTCAAGTCGGAAATGTTTTTTCCCAACTTCAGCCACTATCAGGTGCACTCGTAGGAAAGTTGAAGTGTTTCCTCTCCCTTCTTCTTCTTCTCGGGTTAGAAAATGGAAAAGCAAAAGAGAAAATACAGGTGTTCCGTTGTGTAATTGAGACTCGTAAAACTCTTGTTTGACGTATATGAGCCTTAAAGCTCCTTCAAGGACTCTTTTTTAACTGGTTATAAAACAGCCTGAAACTTCAACTTTTAATTATTTCAAATGGTAAAATTATTTTAAATTTCTGTCCACATCTGTTGAAGTGGAGGTGTCAGACAAGGTGAGTACCATTGTCTGTGACCCTGATCAGAAAAATCTCCTTCCACATGTGCAGGTTAATTATCCGTTTTTTTATCCACAGGAGTCGCCAAAGTCAACAAAACACAAATGTTCCTCTCTGGAGCTTTAATTACACCACCTTATTTCGCTGTTTCGTTGTACATCACGTTTGTTTTAGCAGCTTTGTTTTCTCTATTTTGAAATACAATGTGGATGCCTAACTTTTTCCCCAAAACAGGGACCTGTTCAGTGGGGAAGAGAGGAAAAATGACAAGTATGCATGGCAGGTATGGGGTGATTGGGGGTAGACAGGGTGAGAAGGGGGGGGGGGGTGTCTGCATGCCCTGTTTGGGGGAGAGTGGAGGAGGGTGGGAGGGGACGGAGGAGGGTGGAAAGCAATAAAACATGTGGCTTTGCATCAAAAAAACACCTACTTCCTCCCGAGGCAGAGACTGATTGAGGTCCTGCAAAAACCAACAGCATGCAGCAGAGTGTGTAACCAGGCGCACACACACACATACACACACACACACAGACTCCACTATAGAGTATGCAGACACACAAATGAGATAAAGTGCACAAATATAGCATGTGAGAATGTACAAGTTTGTCTTTAGTTGCAGCCATTTTGAAAAAAGTATCCAGGTAAACATTCAGTTCACACACGCACACACACACGCACGCACACACACACACACACACACGCCCCAGCCTGCAGCAGACACTTGAGATACACTCTCATAATGCTCACAGTCAGGCATAAAAACAGCCATTAACAAGTGGCGGAACTTTCCATGGGCCTGCCAACAAGCAACACCAACACGCCTGGCATGCTAATGCAGGCACATAAATTTAGCCCTGTGTGTGTGTGTGTGTGTGTGTGTGTGTGTGTGTGTGTGTGTGTGTGTGTGTGTGTGTGTGTGTGTTTGTGTTTCATGCATGTGTGTTAGGTCAGTGCTACGTGTGCGTGTATACAGGTGCACACTTGATCCCTTCAGCCAGCTGACCACATTGGGCAGCTCCTCAATAAGCCATTTCTATGGATGACCCCCCCCCCCCCCCCCAGGCGATACAAAAAGCCGTTCTCCTGCGTGCATGTGTCTCCAACTGATGAGAAGTTGTTGAGTAACTTTGACAAACATTTTATCTCTCCATCTTAATCCCTTTATTTCATCATCTGCTCCCTTCCTGCACTGTCACTCCTCCGCAGTCGCCAAACAGCTGCTGCCAGGAACCTTTCATGCGACACCCAGTGATGAGCAACAACTCCCGACACAAACTGGAGAAGTGAACGTTTTTGGATGAAGTCACACGTTGCGTCATGTGTCGCCGCTGATGTGTATTCAAATGCATCAAAGCGGCACAGAGATTGCTGATATTTGCACATCATTTACAGCATCCCATTGTAGACTGTATGCACTGTACTGAGTATACTGAGCTGCTGTTCTGACATCATTGTGTTCAAATCGAACCCTCAAACTCACTTTGTCAGTACGGCCAGAAACGATCTGTTTCCTCCTCATTTCTTCTTTATAAAGTATAGTCCTGCATTTAACAGATCTCCAAATGACCTCATGTTGTCACTTGGGAATATAAAATAAATCTGATTCTTATTACTCCTCTATCTGTCATCTTCTGTTGTCCCAAATTAAGGCTACAACCAATTAACACTGGTTCCATCCATCAAAAGTATTCTCTTTATTAACGGCTTAATAATATGGATTGTAGGTGTGCTGGGGCAAATGTACAGAGGATACAGTCCTCAAACTCGGTTCCAATCTGACCTGAGGTTCATGTCATTTCTCTCTCTCTCTCTCTCTCTCTCTCTCTCCCTCCCTCCCTGATTTCTGTCTCATCACTCTTAAAAAGTCCATAAATACATTTTTTAAAGTTATTTTTAGCCTGTAGATACAGGAAACGTTAGGAGGAGACGGCGGGGGTGACATCACTTCACAAAGGGTTCGAGCCTTAGATGCTGGAGCGTGAGATGTCACCTTAGACTCAATTTCATCATTTGTAAACTAAGCAACCATGTCATGAATTAAAAAGTATCAATGCAACGCCCCTTGGCCCTGCTGCAATAATAAGAACACAGTATATGGGATCAAATAAGGGAATGGCCTTCTGGTTACCTGTTGCAGGTTACCTTGAAGTTAAAATATGCTTCGAGGAGTTTTATTTTCTTCGTAAACTAAAAGTTTAGAGCAAGCAGACAACTTGAATGACCTCCAGTGACAGTCCTTGAGGAATGATTTACACATTTCTTCAAATGTCGGAGGCTTTTTTTCGACTGAAACTTGTAAAACTCGAGACAAAAAAAATTGACATAAAACATTCGGCTGTATGAGACGAGACGAGGAGAAGGGAATGCGAGAGGAGGGGGGGGGAAAGAGGGAGACGGAGGGTGGAGAAGTTGAAAGGCTTCTTTTATCTTCTTCTAAATCAACTGTCAACAATGCAGGAAATTATCAAGGGAGACAGAAAAGGGGGCTCTGGAGAAGGGGGGAGGGTGGGGGTGGGGGGGCAGGGAGAAAAAGAGGAGAAGGAGGGTAAACATTACAGCTCGGTGCCAAGCAAACATGAGATGCTGGGATACTTCAACAAAACGCCGGCGTTCATATGGGAGAGAAAGATAGAGTGAGAGAGCATGCAGGAGAGAGAGAGCGAGAGAAACCATCACAGACACAAACAGAGACGAAGAAGTTGGGAAATAGAAAGTGAAAGAACCAAGCAGCAGATAAGCAGCTGCTGTTACAGGATAGAATAAAGTTTGCTTTCTTTTTTGGACCTCTCTCCATGCAGCTGGGACGCGACGTGCGTTCGTTCCTTCAGAATTCTTCTTCATTTAATGTGTGTTGACACACCTACGAAACAAGCCGCAAATGCAAACTCGACAACATCACACACTGCCTCACGATTGCTGTTAACACACGTAAACAAAGCTGCAGAAACTTTCCCGTCACATTGAAGGAAGTTCAGTAGTTTTCAGAAAATTCCCAGCAGGCTCATCCAGATATTTTCTAGAAAATTCCAGTTATGAATTTTACTGATCATAGAGTAAAATATCCGGTGCCGATACAAAATTAAAAAAAAAAAAAAGTATTATGGGGGATATGATGTGACTTTCTCAAAAGGTTGTAATTAAAGTTCTTTCAAAAAATACAACTTGTGACCAGAAATGCAAAGAAAAAGGTGATACAGTGACCAAGTAAAAGTTTTGATGTAATGAATGGATGTTGTAGGATAAGTTTGGAAGTAAAGGCTCAACGGAGAGAAAAAACACATTCAGAATAAATATGTATTTGGACTTCTGCTGACAGCTAATAAGCTTAAAGGATTAGCCAATAAACCCATTAGTTCATTGACAGAGAATTTATTGAATTGTTTTGTTAATTGATTCACTTGAAGCCTTTTAAAGAAGGAAAGGTCTTTTGAATTGGCAGTTACCTATAACATGTGTTTAACCTCTAGAACTCCCCTGCTCTCCATCAGAAGTCACGTCAGGTTCAATGTGGACACACGGGTCAGCTGCACCTTAGGGAGAACGCGCACCGTGCACTGTGCATCATCGGGACACACGAGTCAGCGCAGAGGCAGGGTGAAGAAGATGAACTGCAGAAACTGTCCTGCTGCTGCACTCCAGGTGTCAACCTCTTGACCTCCCAGGAAAAAAAACAAGTATGACCCACCCGTCAGAAATGCCCAGTTTCAACAAAGCCGTCTGATCCAGTTCGGTTTATGGCATCCATTCATTGGCATTTTCACCGCCTAAAGTTGGGATTGGTACCAAAAGAATGGATCTGTACCATCCTACTTGTTGGTAGCCTTCTGTTGGGGAGCCAACAGTTCATCCAACACTAAAGAGTCCTTTTAGTTTCTTGTGTCTCGTTCTTCTTCTTTGCTGAAGTTAATTAAAGTGGGCTATACAGTGTTGGGCTGCTGATGTCAACCATTTACACCACGGAGGCAGCTAACAAATCAGTGTACGGTTAGCTGTGGAAATGCAAGCAAGACCACCTGTGGGTACTGAAGCAAACCGGACTGCTTGGTGGAAACGGGGCTAAACCCTCCTATGAGCAGCAGGCAGGAAGAAGGAAGCAGCAAGAACACTTAAGCCAAGGCTGACCACACCTCGGCTCACCGTGAAGACATTGATCGTTCTGGGAAGCACACCTGTTCCATTTGAAAGAAACAGATGGTACAACTGGTGGAATGTAGGCAAACTGCAGATAGGATTTAGTATTGTACATAATGTAATTTAAATTGCAAGGGGAATATTTCTAATATGGTCGACTGATCTTGGACAAATGGAGAACTTCAAAGGGGGCCTTTATGAGTATATTAATATAGACAGAGAGAAGATTGCACAGGACAAATGGTGGATAACTGTCTCCACAGGCTGGTTTCTGTCCTATACGGACCAGCTTACCTTTTCCTTTAAATTATATATTAATCCTAAATTCCTTCTCTGGGTTAACAAATGATTTATTTGGTCTATTCAGCACCAAAATGTAATCTAAGAGGATGACTAAGCAACACCCAAAGACTTTTCGTTTAATATATTTAAAAACAAACGAGATACAGTAAGATAAGAAGCAAATCTTACCGTGTGAGATTCCAAAGAAAGGTCAGTGTCCTTAAGAAGTCTATTTCAGTGCATGCAGGTTTGCAGGAAGTGAAGGCACATTCACTAAGACTCCAACACGTCACAGCTAAATGTGCTTGATTTCTGGAAATTTTAAACCAGTAACAAACTTCTTCTCGTGAGAATTTTCACCTGAGCCCCCTCCCCGTTCCTCGCCTCTCTCTCTCTCTCTCTCTCTCTCTCTCTCTCTCTCTCTCTCTCTCTCTCTCTCTCTCTCTCTCTCTCTCTCTCTCTCATGCTCACACACACTTTCCACCGCTGCATTGTCTTGTCTGTGTAACTCTAGCGCTGCTCCAGCTTCTGTTCCTGATACACAAGCACTGCTCGGAAACACTACTCCTCGGATAACATGTTCTAGGTTACCAGTCAGACACAAATGTACACACACAATGGTGAGCATCATCCTGCCCCTTCTCTGACCCCCTTTGGACCAAGCGTACCTGAAAGTTTCCCGAGACCTGCAGAGAACTATGAACCACCTGAGTGGGCAAAAATTGGGGAGTCCAAATTTAGTTGGTGACGGATGCTTTAGACATCATGAGTCGACCATGAACCACTGGAACAACTTTCTTATTGGGCTTAGAAGAACCTGCAGTGGAATATCAGAGGCTCCGAGCTGGACTTCTTTTATGACATTTTTTATGCTAAACTTTAGCTGCTGCATGGAGGAAGAACAGTGTCAATCAAAAGAAAGCAGCACTTGAAGTTAATTATTCTACGCTGAATTCTTACAATTCATGCTGCAGTCCTTGTTCAGGCACTCAAACGGAATGAAATAAACCCTTGAGTGGGATCAAACAAAGCAGCTGTAAAGTTACATATTTCCATTCAGCAGCCTGACACGGGCTTACAGAACACAGGTCAACTTATATAAGGTGTTATTCAAGCGTTTTCCTTTTCATGGGAAAGAGAGCAACAGTAGCTACTCTGCTTTTAGCTGGCTCCAACGGCACTTCTCTGTTCTCTGAAATCATTTCGCTGAATTAAAACTCTTTTCTTTTTTTTAAATGCAGAAACAACACAGACAGCTTCAGGTGGCTGGCTTAAACGTGCTTCCCAGTTGCGTCACATTGTGTGAAATCCCCTGCTTACGTTATGCTTTTTGTGCATCCTCTGGCAACACATTCCTAGATCTCGTCCGCAACAACTTTCCACTTAGCTCACAAAAAGATAACCATTGCAAACGCTCAAATGGGATTTGTTTTCTTTAAAACGTCTTACATAGTGTGCCATGCATTCAAGAATGCATTTAAAGTCTTACATAACTTTAGACATGTCAGCCATTGAGCTGTGTTTACAGCCTAATTGTGTATAAATGTTCAACCTAAAGAGGCTTACAGCCTTGAGAACATGGTGCAGTGATTTAACCTCATTCAGACTGTGTTAAGAGGGATAGATGTGTGCAGTGCTTAAGTATAAGGCAAGAAAAAAAAAGCTTTGAAATTACGGATTGCGCCTTTAAGCCTACCTTCAGGCTACACAGATACCTCACCACTGAGAGGTCCCTCATTTCCATGTGTTTATACCGGCGGATTAATTGCAAAATCAGCAATTTGTTTCACATCATGTGCAGCGAGAGAAAGCTGCAGGCCACGACAAACAACCCTGACTGAAACCAGAGAATCAGAAAAGAAATACCCGAGGCTGCAGAGTGGAGGGGGGTTTAAATAACTGCTGCAATCTGAGGCGGTTTCAGATCTGGAAAGGGGAGATTTTAGGAAAAAATGAAGGGGTAAAATCAAATCTGAAAACTTACACTTGAGGGGGATATATTCACAATCAGAAAGTTCTTCTCTTTCACTTGCTTACTGTCCTCGACCTGAACATTTGATGCTAAACCTCTTTGATACCCCTGACTTATGGAAGCAAATTAAATTGCCCTCTCATGCACCGCACAGAGAGAATTCCTACGCTCCCACCTGAACCTGAACACACCTTTCCAGATGGTATGTCAATCATTTCATCTGCACAACCCCACTCTCAAAAAAAAAATCAGTTTTTTTAAAGAAAAAAAATACAAGGCCACATCAGCCTTTCACCAAAGGAATGTCCTCTGACGTCATGTATTTGGGATCGGATTTCTCCCTCTTCTCTCTCTCCCCCATGAAAAAGTGTGTGTGTGTGTGTTTTCCTCTAGCTATATTCTCTATCATGCACTAGATCCAGAGCTCACATATATCATATACCCCAATCATCCCCCCCCCCCCCCCCCCCCCCCCCCCCCCCCCCCCCACACACACACACCACCACCACTCAGCATGACAGTTAACCTCTAAGTCAGGTCATGAAATTAAAAGAAAAATCTAAGCAAAAGAAGTGACGCAAAAGCACCAACAAGCAGATCATCTTTTGCATCCTCTTTTTCTTGTACCCTATCACTGCAACTTATGCCACCATCACTTGTGTCTTGAAGGGCTTCTTACACAGCGTTGCGTGTGCCTATAATGTAAGTATACGTGGAAGGCTGAGATAATCGATCGTTTCAAGCAGGAGCCCAATGTTTGATTTCCACGTCTGCCTCAGAGGGAGGGAGAGAGAGAGAGAGAGAGAGAGAGAGAGAGAGAGAGAGAGAGAGAGAGAGATTTGTCTTCTCTGCACAGACAGACACGTAGTCGTTTCTGAGGGAGAGGGAGAGAGGGAGAGAGAGAGAGAGAGAGAGAGAGAGAGAGAGAGAGAGAGAGAGACTGGCTGGAAGGAATGCTAGGATATGCTGGAGTTGGGATTTTTTTCCTCCTCAAAAGCCCCTTTTTTCCTGCATTTTGCAACCGCACACAAACTCTATGGAAAGTTGCTCTAAAACAGCCCCTCTAGTGTTCCTCAACAGTTATCCAATGCAAAATGACCCCCTATAGAGGCAATTCAATGATTTCGCAACCCCCTCTGTCAAATCTGACTGCCTCAGCATCTTCCCTTCCAAAGTTATTTTTCCAGCTCTATAAAGTGCTCGTTTCCTGATTTTGAGCAGCTGAAACTCGAGCGAACATTTCCACCGAGCAAGTCGCGGCACAACAAGCAGATTTTATTGCAAAAAAGAAGCAGAGAGAAAAGGTTTTCTCCTGTTGCGCACTCACTCCATCTGAAGTCCTCGGAGACAAAAACACATTCTTTGGTGAAAGCGGAGAAATCGGGACCACAAAGAGGAGAGACTCCAAACAGCAGAGCGGAGCAAGCGCAAGACTTATGTGAAATACACGTCTTCTGCTGTTTTGCTTTATCTCGTTCTGTTTAAAAACAAGGGTTAATTAGCCCCCAAAAAAAGTTTCGGTTCTCCCCCCTCCTCCGCAGCACTGAAGTAGTTTTCCTTTTTCCTTTGCGCTGGCCAAGTGGCCCAGACTGCCGGCGTCAGCGCTCAGCTCTCCAGACTCTCACACACAGACTCTCTCACACACGCACTTCGAAAAGTTTTCTAACATCGACTCCATCGGTCACCATGGCCCCGCTTCTTCGCAGGCTGCGCTGATACCGTAAAAGAAGTGTAAAAGGAACTCACCTCGCTGCAATAAAATAATCTTTAAACAGACGGAGCTGCGCGTTTTTTTATTCCCAGGGTCGGATCCTGACTGTCTGCTGGCGCGGCGCGACGCGTACTGCGAGACTCCGCCATGTCAATCAAAACGCGACGCACATGTAGGTCAGAGCCCGCCCCCTTTTACCGTAATACATGCTGCGCACTTAAAAAAGAAAAAAAAGCCAACCCAGAGCAGAGCTGCTGGCTCAACTTTGTGAACAATCAGCAGGCTAACTTTTTGAAAGACAGAATAAAGAAAAGAAAAGTTAAAGAAGTTAAAACAAGAACTGAGGAGAAACATTTCTGATCCGTTTTTTTTTTTAAATCAATTCAGCTAAATAATAAAATAATTAAAAAGGTATTTTGGCAATGTAGCCATCAAAACAAAGACATTGAGCTTTTTAAAAACATGCATTATGCAACATTGTTAGGCAGGGCTAAGAGTTTGAGAACCCAAAATGCAGAACACAGAGTCAGAGGCAGGAAGCGGGTGCAAAAGGGAGTTTAATGATCAACAGGACTGTATGAAGATCCAGAAGTTCGGGGGAGGGTCAAGGGCTGAGTCGAGCTGGGGCGTTTGAGGTTGCTGGGGTGAAGAGTTGTCAGAGGAGTCCAGAAAGATGCAGGAGTGGGATGGAGGCAGGAGTTGAGCGCCGGGAGACTGTCAATGAAGGAGAACAATGTTAGAATGATAAATACGGAACAATGGGAATCAATTTTCTAATAAGCAGCAAGACCACAACTGACTGCGTAAACAGAGTCTAAGATCTGGCAGAGTGGTGGAGTTGAAGCCCAGTATTTGTAGCAGAGTTGATTGGAGATGAAGAGCAGCTGCAGCCCAACTCCTGCACACCAGAGTCCACTCCTGCAATCAAGAACACACACACACTGCAGGCCAGGATTAAGCAGTGGTCATGACAGTACCCCCCCTTCTACGTGCGCCTCTTGGCGCACCTCCTGGTTTGTCAGGATGAGTCCGATGAAAGTCCCGCACTACAGACGAGTCCAAGATTTGGCGTCGTGGGATCCAACTGCGCTCTTCTGGGCCGTACCCCTCCCAATCTACCAAATACTGTAGACCACGGCCCCGCCTGCGCACATTTAGCAGTCGTCTAACTGTGTAGACAGGCTGGTCATCCACCAACCTGGGAGGAGGAGGGGGAGGAATGGGAGGGCAAAGAGGGCTAGAGGAAACGGGTTTGACTTGGGAGACATGAAACGTAGGGTGAATGCGAAAGGAGGCAGGAAGCTTGAGGCGAACTGCACAAGGGTTGACAACGGACTCAATCTCAAAGGGGCCAATAAACCTGGGTGACAACTTCCGTGATACCACTTTGAGAGGGAGATTTTTAGTGTTGAGCCATACCTTCTGCCCTGCGGTGTAGCTGGGAGCTGGAGTCCGGCGGCGATTAGCCTGTTCCTTCATTCTTGTGGAAGAACAGAGCAGAGAGTTCCTGGCTTGTCTCCAAACTTTAAAACATCGCCGCATATGGGCTTGAATTGAGGGGACCGCCAATTCTTGCTCCTGTGCAGGAAATAAGGGAGGTTGGTAGCCGAGAGAACAAAGGAAGGGTGACATACCAGAGGAGGCGTTAGGCAGGGTGTTGTGGGCATACTCTACCCAAGGGAGTAGAGAGTTCCAGGAGGATGGATTGGAGGAGGTGACACAGCGAAGTGCAGCCTCCAATTCCTGATTAGTCCTTTCTGTTTGACCGTTAGTTTGAGGATGGTACCCAGACGAAAGGCTGGTGGTGGCTCCCAGGGCAGAACAGAAAGCCTTCCAGACTTGGGAGGTAAACTGGGGTCCCCTGTCAGAGACAATGTCAGTGGGCAGGCCATGTTGACAGAAAACATGCTTAACCAGAAGGTCAGCAGTCTCCCTAGCTGACGGAAGTTTAGGCAGGGCTAGAAAATGAGCTGTTTTAGAAAAACGATCGACAATATTGAGAATTACAGTTTTACCATCTGAAGGGGGGAGACCAGTAACGAAGTCCAGAGCGATGTGTGACCATGGACGACTGGGAATGGGTAAAGGACGAAGGAGACCAGAGCTTGGTTTGTTGGATGTCTTGTTTTGAGCACAAATGGAGCAGGCAGAGATGAACGAACGGGTATCCGCATCCATGGTAGGCCACCAGAACCGACGACGAAGAAAGGCTAGAGTCCGGTTCATGCCGGGATGGCAAGTTAGACGGGAGGCGTGAGCCCACATGAGAACCTGAGAACGGACAGCATCAGGGACATAAAGACGGTTAGGGGGACCATTACCAGGGTCTGCTTGGTGGTTCTGAGCCTGCTTCACCAGAGACTCAATCTCCCATGTAACAGCCGCTACCACACAGGTTGGTGGCAGTATAGGTTCCGGGTCAGAACTGGGCTCCTCCAAGAATTGCCGTGAAAGGGCATCAGGCTTAGTGTTGCGGGAACCTGGGCGGTAGGTTAGTGTAAAGTTAAATCTGCCAAAATACAATGTCCATCTCGCTTGTCTGGAATTCAAACGTTTTGCTGATTGAATGTATGAAAGATTTTTGTGATCTGTCCATACCACAAACTGTTGTTCTGCCCCTTCCAGCCAATGTCGCCACTCTTCTAGGGCCAACTTCACCGCAAGCAGTTCTCGATTGCCAATGTCATAGTTTCTCTCTGCGGGAGATAATCTACGGGAAAAAAAAGCACATGGGTGAATCTTGTTATCTGTAGCGGCTCTTTGTGATAATACTGCTCCTACTCCAATATCTGAGGCATCCACTTCTACAATAAATTGCCGGGCAGGGTCAGGCTGGACCAGAATGGGAGCAGTGGCAAAACAACGCTTGAGTTCTTTGAATGCCGTTTCCGCCTCAGAGGTCCAACAGAAGGGGAGCAGTGTTGAGGTGAGAGCAGTAAGAGGAGCAACGAGGCGACTGTAATTCTTAATGAACCTCCTGTAGAAGTTGGCAAACCCCAGGAAACGTTGCAGCAATTTGCGGTTGGTGGGTGTTGGCCATTCAGTCACTGCAGAAACCTTTGCCTGATCCATTTGCACCTCTCCCTGTGCAACAATGTAGCCAAGAAAAGAGATTTTAGGGACGTTAAATTGACATTTCTCTGCCTTAACAAACAACTTGTTCTCCAGTAGACGCTGAAGGACCAACCGTACATGCTGCTTGTGCTCAGAGGGTGTCTTGGAGAATATCAGGATGTCGTCTAAATACACGAAAACAAACCTGTTTAGCATATCTCGAAGGACATCATTCACGAGGGCCTGAAACACAGCTGGGGCATTGGTCAAACCAAAAGGCATTACCAGGTACTCAAAATGCCCCAGCGGAGTGTTGAATCCTGTCTTCCATTCATCACCCTCCCGGATGCGCACCAAATGATAAGCATTGCGCAGGTCCAATTTGGTAAAAACAGTGGCTCCATGGAGAGTGGAGAAAGCAGAATTGATTAAGGGCAATGGGTATTTGTTTTTAACAGTTATATTGTTTAGCCCACGAAAGTCTATACAAGGTCTAAGGGTTCCATCTTTTTTACCCACAAAGAAAAAACCAGCACCCACCGGAGAGGAAGATGGACGAATGATTCCTGAAGCAAGGGAATCCTGAATATACTTTTCCATGGCCTCATGTTCCGGTCGGGAGAGGTGGAAAAGACGGCTGTTGGGGAGAGGGGCTCCAGGTTGTAGGTCAATAGCACAGTCGTACGGACGATGTGGTGGTAGAGACAGTGCATTATGTTTACTGAAGACTGGTGCAAGGTCATGAAACTCTTCAGGAACTCCAGAAAGGTCAGGAGGCTCAGGCAGGATCCGGGGTTCGGTGAAGGCTGGGACAAGGGCAGAGTGCAGACAATTAGTATGACAAAACGTGCTCCATGAGGTGATACTCCCTTTAGACCAATCTATCTGAGGATTGTGCAATTTAAGCCAGGGGATTCCGAGAACCAGAGGGGTTTGAGGACAGTCCATGATGTGTAATTGGATTCTCTCTTGGTGATTTCCAGATAACCTGAGCATAATGGGTACAGTCTGGTGGGTCACCTTTGCTAGCAATAACCCGTTTAAGGCTTTAGCATCTACGGAGGTGTCTAAAACCCTGGTCTCTATTGCCAATTGTTGGACTATTGAACGATCAATGAAACTCTCATCAGCTCCTGAATCAACAAGTGCAGAAAGGGATAATGACTGTAATTGCCACAGGAGGGAGGCACTGAGCTGAATACGGTAGGGAGATAAACTAGCTGTGTGGCTCACCAAGATCTCTCCCACTACTGGTGAGCCACCTCTTTTACTGGACGTGTGGGGCAGGTGGCAATGAAATGGCCAGACTGGCCACAATAGAGACA
The DNA here is from genome assembly GCF_947650265.1 of Symphodus melops. Classification (NCBI taxonomy): domain Eukaryota; kingdom Metazoa; phylum Chordata; class Actinopteri; order Labriformes; family Labridae; genus Symphodus; species Symphodus melops. The sequence continues at coordinate 17,232,550 of NC_136709.1, read as the reverse complement.
GGCTTTGGAGGCAAGGCGACGGGTTCGCTCCTCAGGTGTTAACTGGGCTCTACCTAACTGCATAGGCTCTGGTTCGACTCTTAGAGTTTGGGGTTGTTCGGGAGCTCTAGTTAGAGAGCGGCCAGGCATTGCAGAAGTGACGTTTTGGAGTTTAGAACCCCTCTCCCGACGGCGCTCTCTGAGTCGATTGTCGATCTTCATAGCCAGCGAAATCAGTTCATCAAGGGATTCTGGTTCGTCCCTGGAAACAAGTTCATCCTTAATAATGTCATTCAGGGCATTCTGAAACGCCCCCTGCAGAGCCTCATCGTTCCATCCACTCACTGCCGCCAGGGTACGAAAATCCACTGATAGTTCAGCCACACTGCGAGGGCCCTGCCGGAGAGAGAGCAGACGTTTAGCAGCATCTTTTCCTCGGACCGGGTGATCGAAGACCTTCTGCATCTCCGTGATGAAGGCCTTGTATGAAAAACACACTGCTGACTGGCTTTCCCACACGGCTGAACTCCAATCACGTGCAGTTCCTGACATGGAGTTAATCAAATAAGCTATACGGGAGCGATCGGTGGCATAAGAGAGGGGCTGTTGTTCAAACACTAAAGAACATTGAGTCAAAAAGGCTCTGCATGAGCCAAGATCGCCATTGTAACGTTCAGGTGCAGGCACGAAGGGCTCACGACCCACATGAGTAGGGTTAAGATCCAGGTTAACTGTAGCAGGAGGTGGAGGCTGAGGGGGCGTGGCCAGCACTGGTGGAGTAATGACCATCTGGGTGAGGTGATCTGTGAGGGTGGCCACTTGACCAGTGAGCAGACTGATCTGTTTTAACATAGATTCGTTGTTTTCAGAGAGAGCTCTTAAAACCTGCTCGTGTTGTCCCAAAAGACTGCCCTGGCTCGATAGAGCAGTCTGAACAACTAAAAAATCCAAGGGCTCTCGGGGGTCTGTGTCTGCTGGGTTCATCTCAGGGCCAGATCTTACTGTTAGGCAGGGCTAAGAGTTTGAGAACCCAAAATGCAGAACACAGAGTCAGAGGCAGGAAGCGGGTGCAAAAGGGAGTTTAATGATCAACAGGACTGTATGAAGATCCAGAAGTTCGGGGGAGGGTCAAGGGCTGAGTCGAGCTGGGGCGTTTGAGGTTGCTGGGGTGAAGAGTTGTCAGAGGAGTCCAGAAAGATGCAGGAGTGGGATGGAGGCAGGAGTTGAGCGCCGGGAGACTGTCAATGAAGGAGAACAATGTTAGAATGATAAATACGGAACAATGGGAATCAATTTTCTAATAAGCAGCAAGACCACAACTGACTGCGTAAACAGAGTCTAAGATCTGGCAGAGTGGTGGAGTTGAAGCCCAGTATTTGTAGCAGAGTTGATTGGAGATGAAGAGCAGCTGCAGCCCAACTCCTGCACACCAGAGTCCACTCCTGCAATCAAGAACACACACACACTGCAGGCCAGGATTAAGCAGTGGTCATGACAAACATATTGTAGGACATTTTATTGTTTGTGGACACTGATCGTCTACAGGTATAAAAAAATGTCATAAAGATGTAATAAAAAATGTGTTTTGAAACATCTCAAGCACCACCGTCAGCAGCTTTCTCATAGAAATGAAGACTATTTAAAAGGCTATTTAAATGTAGCCTATTACATAACAGAGAGAAAATATGCTAAAATATCCTGAAAAAAGTCTGTATCCAGTTTTGGCCGGTTTGTTTTTATCTTTTCATGACACAGACTATACAGCCAAAACCTGCAGCAGCAAATGACCTGACCTGAACTGGGTCATTGTGATCCCACTGGTCCCTAACAAATCATCCGCTTTTCCAACAACGACCCCAAAAAAAAAAAGGGAAAATATCTGTCTGTTTCCTACAGACATAACGGAAGTGACATGGTCAATATGTGTGAGCTTTTTAGAGTGTCATGTGTGTCATGTCCCTGTCCCAGTGCCACAAAAACAACTGAGACAGGTTGACAACAGGACAAAGTCTCTCTGGTGGCTGCACTCACACTCCACATCTCTCAGCTGACTGGTCCAAGGGTCGCAGATTCAACACTGGTGCTTTTTGATGGAAACATTAACAGGGCGAATGCCAAACAAGAAGTGTGCCTTGGCGTCCTGGTGCAGAAGAATCATTAAAATCAAATGTAGAAATGACGATCCGGCAAAGTGATAAAGTAAAAGAGAACTTGATAACAATAAATTAAACTTAAAAATACACGTACAAGTATAAATTGGTATTTTTTGGCCTGTCATTAAAGAGGTATATTGTTTGTGTAATGTGCAGGAAAGTCTGGAGAGCGCTGAACTTTATAGAAAACGCAGACATATGTGTATGTGCATGCTTTTCTATTAGGAGATAGTATCTGTACCTGTAGTTCTTCACTTAAACTTCCTTTGGCTCCATGTATTACAGCACACTTACATGAGCACACAGAACATTTATATCTGTGAAGTGATTTTTCGGGCCTGTTGGTACTTGATGCTGAGACAGAGAATGAAAGCTGCCAAGTGTTTCAGTGCCAAATGCACAATTTTAAATGCCCCCCTTTACACACCTACATACCAATCATTCTCCTAAATTATTTCTGGTGATGGTTCAAGTTACATTTGAACTGATGCTGCGTAACTTTTCCAAAAGTTCACCATCAAGCATATTTTTCCCCCAGAGACAAATGCTTGATTTTGAAAGATTCATGACTTTGGGGGGTTTAGTTGCACTTAGCAGAAGAAGGAAACAAAGTGAATTATAAATTGCATGTTTAGCCTGCATGATGGTTCGTTGGTGGTTGATGATTTGTTGTCTTCCTTTTTTAGATCACTATTTTATTGAAACTACAGCAACCAAAACTACAAGAGCAACGTGCAATAGAGCAATGTGGGATAAGTGCAAACAAGTAAAAAAAACAAAAACAAAAACAACCTGTTTAATTGAGTCTGTTATATATGTGTTAGTCTGTGACAGTATTTGACCTCTGTCTTTCTTTCTGTATTTTGAAGCAAGCAAACTCAGCCAAATACACTCATTGCCCCTGAGTTCTAGATAATTCTCTCTCTCACACACACACCCTCTCTCTCTCTCCACACACACACACACACACACACACACACACACACACACACACACACACACACACACACACACACACAGGCACACAGGCACACACACACACCCTCTCTCACTCTCTCTCTCCCACACACACACACACACACACACACACACACCCTCTCTCTCTCTCTCTCCCACACACACACACACACATACACACACAGACAAACACACACAGGCACACAGGCACACAGACACATTCCAGCAACTGCACTAAGAAAACAGCCACTGTAATTGTAAGGCAGTCGGGGGAAAACTGCTCCTGGATCAGGATTGTGTGCCCTCAAGGAGTAGAATTAAATTTGGATTTATTCAAAAAACACTTATCATCTTTCAGGGGCAACTGATGGGGCAAGAATAAACATAAACACACGTTGCACACACAGAGACTACAAAGTGGAGCCCCCTAACTGCAAAAAGAGTCAATGCAGTGTTACCTCTGTGTTCTGTTTGTCATGTTGGCTCACTCCTTGTTTTTAATGTCTCTTATTGATTAAGATTAAGGTTCAGATTAAGGTTTCCCACGCGGATGTTTATGAGAGCAACCATAAAGTGCAAGATATTCCAGTGCCAACAACTAAAATGGGCAAAAAATGTTTTTAAATACCATGACACGCTGTAGATTATTATTTTAGAATGTATCTTTCTATATGTTCCAGTGTTCTCCCGCAGACTTTTTAGCTATTACTGAAACAGCATGACATGTATATTAATGCTATAGATAGATAGATAGATAGATAGATAGATAGATAGATAGATAGATAGATAGATAGATAGATAGATAGATAGATAGATAGATAGATAGATAGATAGATAGATAGATAGATAGATAGATAGATAGATAGATAGATAGATAGATAGATAGATAGATAGATAGATAGATAGATAGATAGATAGATAGATAGATAGATAGATAGATAGATAGATAGATAGATAGATAGATAGATAGATAGATAGATGGAATGGTATTTAAAGGAATCCTGAGAAGATGGTACATCTCAAACCTTGCTAGCTTTCAAGAATGACCTACCCTGACTTCAGTGGAAATACGGCTGTATGTATATTTTTCAATGTGAACTTCTGCATCCATTATTGATCTGTACAACATAAAGATAAAACAGATTAGTTAGGGAAAGGCTTCCAAACCTTGAAACTAGTGAGAAGTGAATTGTTGTGCAACACAGGCTGTGAGTCAATATCCAATGTTCCCTTGATTCCAAACCGTGAAAACAGTGTTCTTTTACTTTCTCTGTCAAAACTGTCTAAATAAAACTGCTAACTCAAATTAATCTGCAATGGAAAGGAAAGTGGGAATACTCTGAGTGAGTTTATTGGACCTTTACAGACTGTGCGTCACATTAGATCAGATCTGCAGAGAGGAGTGACTGCATGAAGCAGATCCTGGAACAGCGATGCAACTATTTCCCCTGAATGTCAGGGCCAGACTTCCACCACCACCTCCACCAGATGTTTACCACCAACCCAGCTGCTTTCTCTCTCTCCCTGTCTCTCCATCTCTGTTTTTTTTTTCTCTCTCTCTCTCTCTCTCTCTCTCTCTCTGAGGCCCTTTAAAGAGAGCCCTCCCTGTAATCATGCACACTCAGTTCACCAGAGGTCTTTGAAGTGTGTGGAATGTGTCCAGCCATACGATAGTTGTGTACTGTATATCCTTATAGCACAAAGAAAGCAGAGCAGAGAAAAGGAGAAAAGAGATTGTTGGATTGTTGCCATGTCCTCGGTGTGGTTTTGTGGATGTTAATTATCCGCCTGCTCCACTCTTACATGCATGAGTGTGTGTTTATGCATGTATTTCTGTGTGCATGTTGTGTCTGCTTAAGCTTGTGTGTGCACACAGTATGCTGGCTGAATTTTTTTGTCTGAGACACCAGGTGACGGGTTGAAGTGGCGTCTGGCAGAGTGGTGGCCTATAGCATTGAATATCAAGGTGTGTGCATATTCTATGACTGTGTGCATGTGTGTGTGTGTGTGTCTGTGTGTGTGTGTGTGTGTGCATGCGTGTGCATGTGGGGCATTTCCTCCTAGAGATGTGAGGATGGAATTTGGCTCATCATAAGTTCAAAGGAGCCAACCCAAAGCCCTCTGCACACCAACAAGAGCAGGCATGCCTCTCGTTTTCTCTCTCTCTCTCTCGCTCTCTTTCTTAGTCTCTTTGTCTCCCTCTCTTTACCATACAAACCCTAGTTCTTTTCTACTTTTGAGACCTGCAAAGGCAGCTGGTTGGACCATCAAACACTCACTTCACCTTCTTCTGCTGTGTGTGTGTGTGTGTGTGTGTTTGTACATGCGTTCCTAAAACTGTGCATATCCGTGGATCAGATTATAGTGTGTAAAAGTAAACACAAATCTTTACTAACGGTGCTTACAGTTGGAGTCAGTCCTATCACCAAGTTTCATGAGTTAGAAGTCTAGTACGTATTGGCTTTGAACATAGTAGTATTGATATTGTATTTGGGAGATATTCTCTAAAAGGGATGGAACAGCAGGACAGCAGGACTTCAAGAGCTGTCTGTTCTTAAACAACATTCTCTGCTCCCTTTGGTGTGATGAATTGCTTCCATTTGCTGTCTAGCTCTTTTTTTTTTTTTTTATTACTTTTCCATGCAGCTTTACCCAGTGCTCATGTTTCTGCTATCACTGGTATGTCTGGAACAAGCATGACACTTTGGTACTCATACACATCTCTCTTTTTCTCACTTTTACACAATGGATTGGTTCCAGTTGTTTCCTCGCAATTTTTTCCAGGGGTTTTCCAGTCCGCTTTTCCTACAACTCCATGTTCAGGGGATATCGCTGTGTGTTCAAACTCAGCCAATCAGGTGATGTCTTCCTATTTACAGAAAACCTTCCAGTCACGACATTGTATCAACCAAAGCTTGGTCACGCCACCATGGGGTCGTGGGTGTTTGCAATCATGGTAATGGTATGCCACTGACTCAACTGGAGGTGGGACTGTGATCTGATTTGGTAATTGTTTGGTGCCTGGCATTTGTGGAAAACCAGCTGAGTGCCATTTCAAACAATGACCAGCCAACTCTGACCTTCGATGGGAGGCAAATTGCGCTTGTACAAATCATAACATGGCAGCATGCCAACTATTACACCATTCCCAAGACAATCCTTGTATTAACACAAAGAACCTACAGCACAAACATCTGCCTACAATCATTCTTGGGTTGCCATGCATTACATCTCTAAGAAGAGAGTAAAGAGTTCATACTCTGATGTTAGCAGTGCCGCAAGTAATTCAGATAGAGAAAAGGAAACAGAAAATGAGATGACTTGGTCTTAAATGCTCAGATTGATAGAGTTGAACTGCTTGGTATAGTTTTGTGGATCACCCACAGATACTGGAAAATTGGAATTAATGTCATTATTTTTATATTTCATTTGATGTTCCCCTGAGGTTAAGCCCTGCATGTTTGTTATTTTTTAAATGTATACTTTCCCTCTAGGCCCACAAACAGATTTGCATTTTTGACTATTGAAAATGCAAATCTTGTCCAAAAGTTGTCCTGTGGTAAAACCATAGGACAACTTTTACATGGAGTAACATAAAATTACCAAAGATGGAACTCTGAGGATGAAATATAATGAATTGGTGTTTCTTTTTATTTTTTGATGACCCTGTCCTAATTGGATTGGCATGCATTTGGTCAAAATGTATCATGCACAAAGATAAGAAAGAAAGAATAACGATTATAGCAGTAGTGAAGGTGTTATTTGCACCAGGTGGTACCACTTGGTTGGGTATGGACAAAAACACTGTCCATTAATGTTAGTGCTAGCATGCGAGACCAAACCAATGGGACTACACAGTGGTGCAGAAGGTTCATACTTTGAATCCCTGGCCTTATAAAAGCCTTTCTATGAGGAGTTTGCATTCTATCCCTGTGTGATCCTGGGTCACCACATTGTACTCTGACTCCCTCTGACAAACCAAAGACCTGTTCATTGGCTAGTTTGTGATCCTTATTGCCTGTATATTAGAATGCATGTCTATATATGTAACCTCCCTCTTGTCCCTCTTGCACTGGCCTGACCCAAGACTGAACGGGATAATCAACGTAATGGATGGATAGTTATCCAGTTGCAACTTGTTCACAGTGGATGCTATGTTGCTAAGTCTGAGACCAAGGCTTAATGGAGAAGGTGAAAGTTCTTGGAAAGCAGCTGACCTGCACGAGTATGTATCTAACTTTAGAGTAAAGGAGTGGGAGCAATTGGAAAGTTATTGTATTTAATTCCACCTTTTACACTTAGCTCTCATCCAATGACTTGATATCACTTCAAGTGTAATCCATGGATGCAGCTAGCTTGGAAATCTCCAATCAGTGTCCCGCCTAAAGAACAATCAACAATGAGCCACACTCAACAGACACGTCCTGTTTGGCATATGTTTGTCATGACAACAGTGAAGCCAGCAGTCAGTGGCAGTGATTCAGTACAGAGCTGTTGACGTCATGCATGCGAGTCACAGTCCAACCCTTGTGGGTCTGAGAACCTCTAATGAACTAAGCTAGCATCAGCTCATTTCCTGCACTTCGGGAGAAACAAACTCATTCACCTTAAAGTGTCCAAATGTACGTTTAATTTTTTCCTTAATGCTGATTGAATCAATCTTAACACATTTACAACACATTTAAACAGAAATGTCATGTCGAGGTAAAAGGTTCAGCACCTCAGACAGGACACTCAACTGTTCAAAAGACTTAAAAGCACACTGTACTGAGCACCAGTGCAGAAACGCACACTACAGTACACACTGTGTGTACTAATGGAGAGAAGGATGACCATCAAGGGTGTGTGATGAAGAGGTTTTATGTGATTGAGAAGTAAGGTGGGCTGAAGTTTGTAGGTAACTCTAAGGAATCTTTTTAAGGCAAAGTGATGTACTTAAATTTCTTTATTTGAACGTTTAAACTTCAGAACAAAAGCAAGAAATAACATGGGACAAGGCAAAGAAAATACAGGGAAAAAAAGAAGGGATAAAACAGGAAAGAGAGACAGAATGAAAGAAAGTAAGAAAGAAAAAAGAAACGGGAAGAAAATGTGAAAGGCAAAAGGATGACAGAAATAAAACCATGCCAAAATAATAACCACCAGGATTTGAACACATCTCATCTTTAAGTCTCCTCTACACAGAGGAGGTATATCAAAATAAGATTCCTCTTTATCCGTCACGATAGAGACCAAACTTCAAAGTAAAAGTTTTCTTTCTACTTCCTCTAGTAGAGATTTAGTAAGAGTCTTGTGAGGCTTCTTTCCTGGCCTGATGCTGCATTTATGATCATAGGGATATTTTTGCAGAGCCAGACAGTTATCAACCAGAGTCGTCCTTTTGCCTTCAACAGTCCTTTACTGTCTTCACCGGTTGAGCGGCTCTGTGCGAGAACAAGGCAGTGAAACATCAATCTCAGAGGCGTCCGACAGAGATAATCCCATATTTTTGTGATTGTCGGATCAGTCTTCCAAAGGATTCCTCTTTTTCTGTTGATGAAATCCACTGTGCACCTAACAAACATACACGCATCGAACATAATTTACCCCCCCATCCCGAGCCACACAGTGGCACAGCAACATGAAAATACATCAAAAATCAGAGCCGTTATATCTATAATGGCTTATTATTACTATAATTGTTATAATAATATAGTTTAAAACAGTCAGGCACATTTACAATGGCTGTAGAGCAGGTGGTCTTTAAACCTTACCGTGCCCCCCAGCTTTTCCCTTTCAAAGCAATTTAAATCTGGTGTGTGTATAAATGTGTCTGTGTACAGTAAGTGCCAGTAAAGGAGGTATATAACACGGGATTTGAAGTCATAGAGGACATGAGCTGTCCACTTTCTAATTAAGGAGTTTTACAAGAATACACACACACACACACATTGAGCGAGGGAACACGTCCCCATGGCAACAGCTACGACATATAAACAGCCTGAAACTGAGAGCTCCACATCACCCGCTCCTAAAACGCACCGCTCTATCAGTGATTTATAAGCAAACACACGCTCCTAGTTATTACAGTACAGGCAGTGTGCACACTTGCACCTGTCCCTGTGAGTGCAGCACAGTAAATCATGGTGTTAAAGGGTCAGTTCACCCAAATAGACAGACTTAACTCTTACTAAGTCTTCCTCGTACTGATGAGCGTTACAAAAATACATTTCCTCAGCAGAGGGTAGCTGCAATTCAAAGGTCGTACAAACCAAAAAAAATGATTAAAAATGTTCAATATAATGTTGTTGAGGAAAAATTGTAATAGACTTTATACTACCGTACTTTAGTCAGAAGAAAAACATGTGCTTGCTGAATACCAGTAGAGGGAAAAATGCTTTTTGGGTGGACTGACTCTGTGAGGAGGCATTCCAGTGGTGTGTTTGGTGTCTGTGTTAAAGGGAAAATTAGCTTCAAAACATTTTATAAATAAACAGTCAATGAGATTTAAAGGCAGTAAAATAACATATTTTGGCATAATCAACATGATCAGATCAAAGCAATAACCAGGTACTGTACATATAGAAAACAAATACAGAGGGATGTTGCTGAATGACAGCGTTTCACACACTTCTCGGTGTCTTTTGCATTATTACAAATGTTACAAGTGGAAATGTGTGACCAACTCTCCCAGAGAGTTTAATATGTTTGACCTAATAAAAAAGAAGTAAAGAGAACAGCTGGTAAGTTTAAGTTAAAGTAATGAAGGATTTTTTTTGTACAAATGAAAGAAAATGTAGTCCATTAATAGAGCGCTAATAATAGAGGCGCTCAGACCATGAAGGAAACTCCTTTCTGAAAAGCTGGCCTTCAGCTCTGCACTGTGCATGTGCAGTAGCAGAGTTTGACCACATAGAGGTGCTGTTACAAACATAAGAAAATGGTAAAGGATTCCTCCCTGAAGGGACAGGGAGGTTTAATGACTTCCTTTACAAAGAACACAGTGGCGAGCTGCACAGGCAGCCAGTTTGTGGCGGCAGTGTCTGTTTGTATGTAAGATCATAGTGAGCAGCTGATTGTTGGCAGTGCCTATAACTATCATTATATACTATAATATGTTTGCAACGTTGAGTTCATTAGTGTAGCTGTCTGTCTACCTTTTGCACAGTGAAAAACAAGTGATTGTCTTCTGGCAGGATTGTCTGTAAAGAATTTACAATTAAAATAAATTTATTTTACATTGAAACCTTTTTGATCATAAACTGCTTTCCCCTATGCTGACTTTTTGAGCAGGAGGCAGTGACTTTTTTTTTTCTGTTCGTGAACAGATTTATTATTGCACCAGACCCAGGACAATTCTGCTTAAGGGTCACACACACACACACAGGGAAAAAAACTGTGGAGTCCATTTTGCCGAGGCATTAGAGGAAAAATAAACGTTCCAGTCTTTGTCTTTACATCCATGTATATATGATGCATCCATCCATCCAAAGAGATCGTCTTCTCCCTTTAATCCTGTTTGTTCCTCAGATTGAAAATCCCAAGAAGTTTCATGCAGTCAGGTCAGATATAACCAGTTTGTCCATTTTATTCCCAATCTCTCCGGGGACCTGAAGCTCCTCCGATTCATAGTCATCATCAAATGACCTGGGAACACAACACAACACACATAGTAGACGTTTATTATTCTAGCTGTATAAACCTGAGACTGTTATTTTCCTCAATGATAAACCTCATCATGACTGAAAAGGTTGTAAACAAAAGCGTCAGGAAGCCTGGCGATCGCACAAATGAGCATGTTAGTGAGTGTGTGTCATACCCGTCATGTAGCTGTTCATTTGCAGTCTCCTCTGCCACCAGTATCTCATACTCTTCAGAGGCATATTTATCCCAATCAGACGGCTCTGGACCTTCACTGTCAATATCCTGCGACAACCCATGGGATCAGATATTACTGTTAAACAGGTTTATATGAAAAATACATAAAAATAAGAATTTTATACAAAATGTTTTAAAAGAAAAACCTGAGATTTCAGAATACAAATTTAAGGGGTGGAAAAGGAAACAAAACTCAAAAGCCAACTTAATAATAGAACAATGATATTCAGAGTCCAGGCACAGCAGAATTTTAAAAGACTACAAGTAATGACATGCATGAATTTAGTGTGAATGAGTAAAAGTAGGTTTATATGATTTTTTTTTATTTCCCTACATCTCTCACAAGATAATAGTTATGATGTTTGATTATTTGAGATTGGTTTTTTTTTATTTTTTAGGTATACAGTATTCTGAATTGTGTTGTAGTTCTTGAAATCCATCTTGGTCCCAAGGCCGGTCTCGAGACTGCTTTTTGAAGGTACCGGTCTGGTCTCGGGAATCAAAAGCATTTTTACTTGGTCTAGCCTCTGTCGCAGACTGGGTGGACTCTGATTTTTAAATCAAGACCACCACTGACAGACTTTATTTCCACATTATTACTGTGATTAGAATAAACCCTTTCCTTAAAGAATGATTTTTGATGGTAAATCACCATGGAAACAGTGTGTCGACTTGTTGTGCTCGACTCGGAGACGGATGTGACGAACCAGAGTGTCTCCTGCTGTTTTCATGATTCCAGAATGTTCTTCTTAACTATCGTCACTTTATTGATTCTTTCATTTCACTTTTTAACAGACCATCCAATAAATGTGATCAGGAGATTCTTTGAACACATTTGTGAAAGTAACCTGAGTAACCTTGACCCTGAGCACCCTGGTCTCGATTAGTGACTACTGCATTGTGTAAACGGTATTGTTTAACTGATTCATATTGAAATGGAAAGCCTTTTCCCCTTTAAAACGACAGCTTCTGGATTATTGCATATGTACTGTATATTGTAGCTGGAATATTGTATGCAAGAGATGCTAATTCACACCTTTTGCACAGCAAATGGGTCTCTCTGTTCATGGTCCAGGTACTTCTCCAGGTTAAAGAAAGTATCAAAGAAAATGTGGGCCATCCGGCAGCGCTTCAAATCACTAAGGGTGATTTTACCTGGAAAATAAACAACAAATACACATACAGGCAAGTATGAAGGTCAGAAAGGAAAGCAAAAAAAGGGGGGGGGATTTCAAAGGAAGAAAAAGATGGTACTTGCTCTCACCTTGGTTCTCAGGTTTGACAAGGTCGAGCATCTGGCAGAGCAGATCCTGGAAGGGCAGAGGTTCGATGCCCATCCTCTCCATCCTCTCGCACTGCTCTTCATAGAAATACTCCAACTCAAACATGGACAGGACCCCATCGCCGTCTGTGTCCATGCATCGGAACCAGTACTCTATACTGGAGGGAGAAAATCACAAAAGATGAAACACATGTAGAGAGACAAATTAAAAAAAACAAAAAAAACAATCTCACACAGCTGCTCAATCCAAAGAAACTCTATGTTACCTGGTGGGATTTTTCTTGTCTTCCTCAGATATGAGGAACCAGACAAACTCAGCGTAGCTCATCCTGCCTTCTCTCTGCACAGCGTTACCCCTGGAAAGAAAAACGACAGCCTTTCACATTCAATGTCCTCATTATGGTGAAGAAATCAGCCCCACTGTGTCTGCTCCTGCGTGTGTTTCCACTTACCGAGTCACGGCCCCCGAAAACAATCGTTCAATGATTCGGTTTGAGGACGCTGTCACAGAAGAGAACAAGAAAAAAAAAAAGCAAATGTGATTTGGTTGGAAGACAGAAACATATGGACACTGTTAAAAACCTGTTGCACATACAGTACAGTCACTTGTGTGAATTCTGAGTCAGCAAATTGAATTCTGGTTTAGTGGTCATGTAATTAATTTCACATCACACAGATCTAAAGTGTTGTTCTGAGGACAAATAAGCTCTTGTTTTTTGCACAAGCCGGTGAGGGCAGGAAAACAAAAGAAAATGAGCAAATGAATTTACCGAATCCAAAGACAGCCTGCTTCTAATTCTTTACTGGCATCCAATCAGGATTAAAACAATGAAGCAAAAGAAGTCCAACCTATTTCACACATTTTCCTCGACAGCACTCCTCTTTTCCTCTTTGTCTTAAACTCTGTGTTTCTAATTTAGAAATAGTTGCTGCTTTGCCTGAAGCCACAAATTCTTTCAAGTAATGCTTTGGATTTTTCATTGAATAACACCCAAGGATCAGGCAAGGACACATCCGAGGACAATAAACCCTTTTCTCTTTGACTTGTTCTTACCATGGTCGTTGTATCTTCCCAGGTCCTTGGGGTCAATGTAGAGGTCGTGGTCGGTGTCCAGCTCCCAGAACTTGCAGTAGATGACATAAAAGTGTTCGTAGGAGAAGTAGTCGGTGATCTGATTGATGTCGTCCTCTTCTTCCAGCAGGGCCAGGGTTTGTAAGAAGTTGCTCCTGCGCAGTTCCATCATAGTGATGCGACCGGTCCATGAGCGGTTCACCACGTAGAATATCCGTTGGATTACCTGGAACCACGGAGAATCTAAATTATTCTGCTTGATTTTGTTTGAATATAGAGAGAAGTAAAACGTCTAGTCTAGATAGGGACCACAAGTCATCACAGGATTGAAGAGGCGTTTTCCATTTTCATATACAGTCAATGATCTATGCTACCATCCACTCTGGTGTTAGTTTCTGAACACTGTGTTCAGGATCTGTCCTAAAGAGGAACGTAGGTTTTATCTTATTTGAGGAAGATTAAAGAGACAACGTGTGAATTCGTCTCAAACAGAGGTTGAACTAAGGAGCTTTACAGAAGGCTAGAAAAGGTAAGTCAACCTTTTTTCAAACTGTGACTCATGCAAAGCAACTCTATTCGAATTTCAAAAAACCAAAAGCAGAGATGAGCATGATATAATTTATTAAAGCATGTTCAAGGATATTTCTTTTGCATGTTGCCACAAGTCAACATACAAAAGAAACAAGGAAGTCCTGTCCCTGTAACACAACACTAAGTCTGAGTCAAGAGCGGATTAGCACCCACTTCCTGGTACATGGACCTCCCAGGGCTTCTAATGTCTCGTACAGTAAGGGGTCAGCTGGTCTATAATGAAGGAAGTGTCTTTATATGGGCATGTTGAGGGTGAGGGGGGCCTCTGCTGCAGGGGTCATCTGTGTTTCCGTGACGTCGGGGCAACAGCAGAGCACTCGCTTCTCAGCATCAGCAAATCCTCGATTTCTGAGGCACGTGTTTCAGCTGTCCTGATCCACACACTCGCTTACACACACTCACCGACACACTGCTAAAGTTACCGGGCACAGAAGCTTTCCTGCTGACGAAGTAGGAGGAGTGTGAAACGTAAGGTTTGAATGATTTAGACTTAGTTAAATGTTTAAACACTGCAGAAATGAAATCAGTATTGTGTTTCTTTACTTGATCAGATTAATAAAAATCACTGTTACAATACTTCATTGTAGTCTATTGGTAATCTTATCTGAGGAAATCACAGACGTATGATCGACAAGTACTGTACTTCAAGTAACACACGTAAAACAAACATGTCAATGACAACTTAAAAGTAGCATTTTATCAAAAACCAGAAGTTGTTCTGGTAGCTCTCGAGGTGACAGGACACTTCTCGAGTACTGCCAAGATGCCCTTAAGCAAGGCACTGAACCCCCTACCACTCTGGGCCGCTCCCTGCCTAGCAGTGTGTAGCAGCCCCACTCTGACATCTCTCCACTAATGCATGTCCACAGGTCATGTTTGTGCATGTGTCTGATTCAGGCCTATGTGCGTGAGAAGCATGTCTCTCAGATTGTAAAAATAGAATTTCCTCTCAGGGATTAATAAAGTATTTCAAAATAAAAAGCAACAAACAAAAAAAGTGCAGATGACACAGCAGCGGGAGGAATTCGAGGTTAAGCGTCTTCCCCGAGGAGACGTCGGACATGTGGCTGCAGGAGATGGGAATCGAACGGATCGAGAGATAACCGACTCTACCAACTCGAGTCATAGCCGCCCAAAATAAAATATGATCAACACTTTTTTTTCTTAATTGTATGATATTAAGATAAGAGCCAATAAGCTGAGGCACATTGAGAGCTTGAGACTAAAAGGTAGAGGGAATTGTATTGAACTTTAATCAAAAATATAATTAAACCATCATGCCATTTACCGTTGTTATGTAGCGGGAATGAAATTCAGGTGCATCTTTCAGAAATGTGAGGCCAGCGTGTGTATCCACGATGTCCTGTTCAGACGAAGACAACAGGAAGAAACACAAATCCATAAACACACTTTTTTCTATTTCTTCAGGAAGGCACAGATGTTATGTTATGTTTGATGTTAAAATAATTACCTGCAGAAGAGGAATAAGGTCCTCCTGCTCCAGGTAGTTACAGCCCGGTTTGGCTAGCAGGTAAATAAACCTCGATGCATCATCATGGCAGCTGTGCAACAACCTGCAGGACAGGACAACAATCAATATATCAAAAAAAAAAAAAAAACTGATTAGACTCGCTACTTCATGTTTCTGAGAATTAGATGAACATGAGGGGCAGTCTTACTTCCTCCAGGTTGCGATGAAGGAGTGAACGGAGACGAAGCCCGTCCTCTCACCACCTGCTGAGTAGAACATGGGAGCCTTCCAGTAAAGTGGACACCCGCACGCCTGAAAGGAAACACAAGAAGCACCGTCATGAGCTTACCCTGAAAAACAGCTGTGTGCTGCAATACAGTTTGTTTCGTAGAACCAGTGCTAAGGCAGAGAAGATGACAAAGAAACACGAAGGGGGGTATCAGTTTGAGCTATGAGTTCAGGAGAAAAGACGGTTAGCTCTAGAAATACATTAATGTGCTGAATGATGTATTTCATATATTCAGGAAAAGGATAACCATCTCCTATTTTCACTATAAAACTAAGAGGTTGATTCTAAATATTCTATTTTTGGATTAAATTGCTCACCTTTGCAATCTTTCCCATCTCATAAATGTCCGCTTTCTCTTCCTCAAACTCCGTGAAGGCAGTCTCGATGGCAGTAATGGCCGCATCATGGCTGGCGCCCGGGCCCATGGAAGGGAGCCCACGGGGGTAGTAGAACCTGGGAATGTTGATGGCAGGAGGAGGAGGAGGAGGGGTAGGAGGAGGAGGAGGGGTAGGAGGAGGAGGAGGAGGGGTGACAATCACCGGAGCCGGGGGAGGGCTGGGTGAGCGTGGGGCAGGTGTGGCTGCGGGCAGAGCGGGGGCGGGTGGAGGTGTGCCTGGTTTCTTCTCCGGTTTGGACTGAACCTGAAGGGAAGAAAAAGGTTCACGCGTCAAATTTGGGGAAGGTGCTTTGGGGCAAGGGCAACTTTTTTTTTTGCATAGGTTTTGTAAATCATCATCTTAAATTAAGAAAAAGAAAATTTTTAAAGAGAAAATTAAAAAGAAATAAAAAAATGCACAGAAACAGGTCATTATGCAAATCACTGTCAAATATAAACTGACACGTATTGCTGCACTGTTCTGAGCTAATAAAGTGCAGGACTCGCCTCCTTTTCACCTGCATGTTTATATTGCCTGGAAATAACTAAGTAAAGAAATGAAGCATTTTTTGAACTGTAGACAAGACACAACCTGGCTTTATAAGGAAAGAGCCACCGTGTAAACAATGTGTCTGAATCTTCCTGTGAGTCATAAACACGCAGCAATGAGAAGCACAATAAAAAACCACAATGACAAATGTGTTTTACAATTAGTCATGAAGTCACTCAGGCAATTTACAAAGAAGTCTGCCTGCAGATCCAATGAAACCGTCAGGCAAGAGTAGCTCCAGTGACCACAGGACGGCAATGATCTTCAACGTCTAATGCTCAGTCACTGGAACCTTAACGTACATGCATATAACTGTGTTTATGTTGGATTGATCGGTCCCCTTCAGCTTTGAATATCTATGCACGTTTTGCACATCCAAGAGAATTTCAATAAGCACTGTTCAATTTACTGTCCAATAAGAGGAGCCTCACGGTTAGTTATTTGGAATGCATGCATGGGAAAATAATGCATGCAGCATTTTGCTAGAGAATAGAAGAATAGGTTGTGAAGTAAAGTCCTCCCAAAATAAATCTATTTAATGCTTAGCCACAATAACAAATACCTGAACAGTTAGTGTCTTTAGTAAACCAACAGCCGCCATGAAAAGGAAAAGACAGATTACTTCAGAGAGTTCCAGCTACTATTCCTACGTCGTTGAGATCCAACCCCTGAGGTACTTTATGTAACCTGAACTTAAAATGGATCCTTACATCATGTTTTGAAAGCTGGACGGTTTTAAAAAACCTTGTCTGAGCCCACCCTGTAAGGGTTGTGCAGCGGTGTCATGATGTTTTTAGCTTTTCTCATATTTTTTTCTCTCGCTGATTTTGTGCAATATGGCTAATGTGCACTATATGTTTCATTGTATCTGCGTCTCTGTTTACATGTGTATGGACGTTTGTTTCTTTTGCTTTATGTACTGACTGTAGAAGCTGTTTAATATGTGCAGCTCTGGAGTTCACGACAACATTCCCCCAGAGGAACAGGAGGGCATCTTATTGTATAGTACCCTCTCGTATTGACTGCAATAATCATATCTTATCCTACATAATGAATGAGCCCTTAACATCATTTATTTACTAGCGATTTGACACCAGACCTAAAATAAGATCGTCTGCAACAAGACTTTGCGGTGTGTTTCAGCAGAGCTCACTGTTGCCTGCTGTGTTTGGTTCATGTTCTCTCAGGGGCCTCCATACGGTGAGCTCTGAGCAGGACAGCTGTAGGGGTCCTCCTGCCCCCCCCCCCCCCCCCCTTCACAGAGTTCATTCTATCACTCTATTCCTGCACCTCCTGCCCTATTAATACCCTGCTGGTATCTGCCTCAGAATAGTTTGTCGTCCCTGGCATGTGGCTCTGTGAGTATGAGAGCAACAGGAATGCGAAAAGATGTTTGTGTGTGTGTGTGTGTGTGTGTGTATACATATATATAAATATATATAAACATCTGGATATGCCTATTTGCAATGAGAAAAAGTGTAAAAGTAAGAAACAAGGAAAGGACTGAGGGGAGAATATTGTGTCTAACCTAAACAGTTCCTCTTTATCAGTAGCACTCTGTGTGCAAAGCTTGCACCCTCTGCATCCTGTGCACCGACTGACCTGCTGCTGCTGGAACGACTTGAGTCTCTTCTTGAAGCGTGAGGGGAGCACAAAGTCACACCCCCTGGCCAGAAAAGCCAGCTCCCCCCTCAGATCAGGGTCCCGGCGTAACGACGCCTCCTTGATCATCATGGTGGGGGCCGAGACATGCAACCCCCCACCGGAGACGGCCACCGGTGCGGCTACTGACACAGCGGCTTCAAGTGGACCAGGTTGCCCGTAAAACCCAAACAACAACTCTCAGGAAATGTCTGTAGAACAAGTCCTCTAAGCAGCTCAGATATCCAGGATTTTTTTTTTAAAAAAAGGAGTAAAACACCTCAGAAGAGCACGTGTGTGATTTTAGAAAAAAATGCCTTCTGACAATCACTCAAAACTCAAAATCGTCTCTTTAGCAGCTTCCACTCATGGCTCCCAAAGCAGTAATCCAGCAGAGTATCAGTTTAAAGAGACGTTCCACCGTGTCAATGCACGAGAGCGAGAATCATGGAACTTGGCTGCTTGAAGGCCGATCGCAGCCTCAATTAGCGACTCCTCTCTGGGGTGGAAACTCTCTGGTATCCCCCCGTAGACTCTGGATGTATGTTTTCAGTTCAGACTCACTGGTGCCTACCGCTCCAAGCTGGGCTCTGACAAACGGCACTGAGAAACATGAGCCACGCCGGGCTCTGGCACATAGAGCGCACACACACACACACACACACACACAGCAAACCGGCTGTCCTGGGCCTCAGGGTGGGGGGGGGTGGGAGGGCAGTGAGGAAGGGGTTCAGCCATGTTGCATATCTGTGTGTAGTGTTCTGCAGGACCTGAACCCTCCTCAGTCCCTGCCTTTGACTAAAGTTATGCAGGGGGAAGTTACACGTCCATCTGACTGAAATCTTTTAAATGCAGACGGAAGGCTGACGTTCAGCCTCGGCATGAGTGAAGAGGACACGTAAGCTGAAATATTTTCATAGGGGTAATTAAGGATGCAGTTATGGATCAGAGGGCAAAGCACCTGTTGTTATATCTGATGACATACAGTTATTCCACCGGACTCACTGGCAGACTTATAGCTCGGTTCCCTTTTGCTTTCACACATTTAAATCTTTATAATCAGTGTATGAAGAGTCACTCTTTAGCAGAGCAAAAATCATAAATTACCATTAAAAGAATTTTTGTAATGATTCAACTTAAAAATTAAAGATACAGGTTAAATGTACAGTAGGGATGACAAAAATGTTGAGACCCATCGAAGATCAATCTAATTTTTGTAATGTTGTTGCTCAGTCTAAGAAACAAGAAAAGCCCATAAAAGGAGCAGGGCTCACATGAATTATTGAAGAGAGAAATGTGCGTGCACCTTTTGTCACGTCTACAATAACGTTGTCCAACAGGAGCCGGATATTGTGCGAACCTTTCTCTTTTTTCTGTGGTTAACACATTGCTGGTCCGGAACCTGTATGCATATTGCTTGGATGTGCAAACACTAATTCTTCTCTTT
This sequence comes from Symphodus melops, assembly GCF_947650265.1. Taxonomy (NCBI): domain Eukaryota; kingdom Metazoa; phylum Chordata; class Actinopteri; order Labriformes; family Labridae; genus Symphodus; species Symphodus melops. The sequence goes on along the minus strand of NC_136709.1, from coordinate 17,212,885 downwards.
TTATTTCTCATCGATTCATTTTTCAAATTGAATCTTACTTACTAAAAAACACGCTTTGGAAAAACTGCATAGTAAAAAGCCCTTTATTAATAATGACAAACAGATAACTTTAGAAATACCAATATAATATTATCTAGCTGCCAGGATACCACTAACCGGCTCTCCTCCCTGCTGTCAGATCAGGCCAGTGACTGTTCAGAGCCAGGCATCGCTGATCTGAAGCCAGAGATACAAAGGGGACCCCTCAAGGCAAACAGGAGTGACATATTATAAAAATGTCCTGCTAAAGTTCCTACACTACATGTCTTTCATGTTTGGACTTCAAACACACATTCTACCATCTTTATCAATACTTGAAAAAGTAAGTAAAGGACACCTTCCATTTGTCACATGTTGGCACGGTAAACACAGAGGTTGGGTTTCAGAGCAGCGCTGATGGAGAGGAGACTGCCCTCTAGTGTTACATGGGCTACAAAAAGTAACATCACTCCTTAAGGAGAGGATATATTTCAGTGAAACTTTTCAGGAACACTTGAAGTGGTCTGAGTGGAAAAATTCAAAGAACTTTAACTGAAAGCTCATGTTTTCCCAGAATCAAAAGACCGCTACCAAACACTTGCAGTGTGCATTTTCTGAATCTGAATATTCTGAATCATTTCTTGTTTGTGTTTTTAAGCTCATATCTAAGTTTCTATTTCCACATCAGCCATGTCTCAGTGTGTGTTTCTTTATAACCTCTGATTCACTGACAACAAGTTGTGTGAGTGAAATATGACTGACGAAGAAATGTCCCTCCAGTGAAAATGTAGAAATGTCCACAGTGTGTTACATGTGTGCGAGTAATAAGTGAGTCACCTTGTGTTTTTTGGTAACTCCTCTCAGCTCCCGGTACGCCCTACTGAATTCTCTGGAACAAATTGACTCTGTACTAAAGCCAAGGTCACATACCAATCCATCACACACAAAGAGGCATGAACACATTGTCTTCCTTTTGGCCACTTTTCACCTCTGTGTTTCTGGGAAATCATTATACAAGCTCCATCTTTTGTCCATCAACAAATAGGGAATTGCATCCAGAATTATGTGTCAGGTGACTCCCTCACCCCTTCTCCCCCCTCTCTGTGCTCGAGCTCATCGTCAGTTAGGTCCCACCATCTCCTCAGCTCTACCTCATCAAATGCAGCAATGATATCATAAATCTCTGTATAAAGAGATACAAGTGTGCGGGTATGTGTGCGTAATGGGAGCTAGAACAGATGCCATCAGGCAGCTGTGTGCTCTTTTCCTGTCTGTCTGACTGACAGTCACTGTAACCCGGCACTCACCAAAAGTCTCCACTTGGTCCGTAGACTCGCCTCCAAAGCTTCAGAGTGAAACCTCACTCCACCTTTTAAAATATCTGTCACCTAAGCTGGCACAGCAGCAAAATTGCTCAAACACCATGTTTAAATGTGGGGACTGTTAGGTTAACAAAAATTAATTCTTCATGAGGTTGCTCTACCTCACGGTGAGGGCGAGTCCGCTCAGGTGACCTGAAGACAGCTTATTGGACAAACTGTTCCCACTGGGACATAAGGTCAGCAGAGATGTGTGTGTCAGCATCGTTGCATCATGTCTTGAAGCTCCTCAGGAGGAGTTCGAATAAAAACAGACTGAAGCTATCATTGAAGCCTCTTTATGACCAGCAAACAGTATTAAGATGACTCCTCTCCACTTTACTTTTAACGCAGGCGTTACACCGAGGCCACAGTCATTTGCAGAAAACAGCAGAAAGAGCGTTTTCTAAAATTGCCCGAAGACGTCTCAGCAACAGGTGTGTGGAAGTTTGTGTTTGACTGTCATTTCTGCAAGTGCTTTCCTCTGCCCACCATGCAGACCTCATCCAATCCCATCACTGCTACGGGAACAGGTGAGTCAGCAGGTTTTACCGCGTTGATCCAACAGATGCATGATGGGAAGAGCAAAGGGACCGAAGAAGAGGATCAGCTGTCCAGTGACAACTGTTTCGTTCCTTCTTCCAACTATTAAATACAAACAGACTGTGCACACATGCCTGTCCACAGGGATGAATTAGCACGCACACACACGCGCACACACACACACACACATTGATGCGTGTGTAATTTGTCAGGCATGGCATTTATGCAAGTGTGTGTGTGTGTGTGGGAAGGGCGGGTTTGCATGTGTGCCTTGATGGATGCAGCTAACAGGAACTGCGTCTTCCAGGCTTTCAGTGAAGTTAAATAGTGAGAACATAACAACTTCCTAAACACACACACCTGCTCTGTCAAAGACGCTGACTGCTGTGTGTAAAATTATCTGTGTAAATATAGAAACAGATTTCATGTTTATTTCTGCTGCAGGCACTGGGCAGACTTCAGTCTCCCGCATGGATGCATGGGGCAGAAGAAGACGAAATGGCAGGTTCTGCTGAATGATTTACAGAGTTGTGATGAGGCATTTCATTTGACTGCTGTTTTGATTAAAATCACAATTGTACTTCTTTACTAGAAGAATTTAATTTACTATCTCATTTTATGAAAACATAAAAAAAACGTTGATTTTTGATTATTTAAAATCAAAGTTTTATTATTTTAACCTTTGATTATTCGAAAACAAATTTAAAGGGTTTTAAATATTTGACAAAGTTTAATTTAATTTAATTAACTTAAGATGCAGTTTTGTAAAATAATGAAAAAATTGTGATTAGAACTTTACTGACAAGGTTTTGCCTGATAGAGACCACCCCCTCCTTGACTTCTGATGTAAACACACGCACACACACACACACTGTAGACCAAGCCTGCCAAATGCCATCTCCATGGCGATAACCCTTTCCCTGGATTGAGTGGTGGGTGGAATGCTCCCAGGGTTACCGTGCCAACAGCAGGAAACGCAGTTCACATCGCTGCTCTTTATTCCCAGTCTCACTTCCTCCTGAGGAGGACACACACACACGCACGCATGCACGCATGCACACACATACACACCTTCTGGTTTGTCGCCCTAGAGGCAATGTGATGTTTGAAGATGTTTTTAGTGTGAAAACAAGTTCTGTGGCAATCACTATGTAATTGTGAGTAAATGCATCTCTTCAAGACATAAAACGGAGATCTTACAGCAATAGAGCTGCCAGAATAATTACAGAGAAAGGCTTCTTGAGAAATGTAGAGGTAATTTAACACTTCATTGCTTCTATCTGGGAGGGAGAGCCCAGCTCCATCACTAAAATACAGCCCAGTAAACGACCTCTCTCGCAGGAGCAGCAGCCTGTCAGCAGGTAATTTTTAATGACAACAAACTCCAGGCCTTCATTGGCCAGCTTGGCTTTTTATACACATGGCTGGCAGGGCAAGTTTTGCATTACCTTCCCATGGCTATCTTCGGATTTAGAGTAAGTGAGCTAATGCTACATCAGCAACGGGGATGAGCCTCAGCCTGGAGCCAAAGCTAAAGAACTGGAAGAGAGTTAAAAAAACTGCCAATGGGAGAGCAGAACCCCTCTTTTCCTCTCTTTTCAGAGAGCCGCAACCACTACAGTACTATTGCTATTGTACTGCAACTTTATGATTTTTAGGACATATTCGACGAGTCAGACAACACAGAGGAATGCATGTAAGCAGATGTATAGCTAGAACCTTAAAAGTGCACACAGTTACATCGCAAAAGTCAAACTCCTTTCCTTATCAGACAAGCCCTAATTATATAGATATTTTCTCCCTAAAACACATTCAGCCTTTCGAAGCAGTCCCCTTAGACCCACTGCTGCTTTCCTTTTAACAGCCTCATCAGCAGGCATGAACAGAAGAACAGACGACACAGACAATAAAACTGTGGCGGATTTAGATCCTGTCACACTGGTGTTAGTTCACAGACTGTCCTGTAGATGGAGTTATAGATCCTCTCTTTATAATCAGAGTAACCTATAGCACAACAGTGGCTGAGAGTCGCTAGAGGGAAGCAGCTCTCTGCTGGTTACAGAGAGACTGTGTCTAAACTGTCTAATGTTCAAGATTCATAGGTGATCCTGGAAGCTATAGTTTCTGCCCTCTTTGATCCTCTACAATTTCAGATCGCTCAGTTCATGTTATTCAAGACCAAAAGTTCTGACATCCCATAAACTCAAAACTAAAAGTGTTAGGAATTTTTAGCCTTTAACCATATGTTAATACATCAGCACAAAGAGGATACAAGTTTTAGATTTGTTCTTAAAAGAAAAACAATAGTAAAAACACCCATATGTTAATAACTCAGGTTTACTAGATTAAGAAAACTTTGAAAATAAGTCTTGTTAGAAAAACCTTACATGGGTGAAACACTTTTGTTGAATCCCTTCTAAATGACATCTTTTGTTTAAAAATGTAGGTCAAAAGCATTACAGGTTTTCTGGAGAAACCCCCCCAAAACCCAGTCTGAGTGGAGCTGGCTGAAGGGGGAGTTCAAAGAAAGAGGGAGGGTGGGGTCAACCAGGGAGACTGTGGGAGGGTGGGGGCTTGTGACACCCAAGCTAATACCGAGTCATGATGTTCTGGGACATCGGCAAATTCCATGACATGGAAACAAACCCACACGAAAAAACAGACACCCACACAGTCAGCTTCACTTACATCAACAAATTTCTGAAATAAACCCAAACTCATCCACTTTCCATCTGATCTCCCCTGGTGCTGTGATTCTGTGAGGGAAATGCCATCAGCCAATCAGATTGCACAGCTGATCATCTGGCTAAAGGGAGTCCTGCCAGCTTCCTACTGCTTATAAACATGTTATGGAGGTTTCTATGGTGACACGAGGGGAGGCCCAAAGAGTTACGCTGCAATGCCTCCCACTGAGCTACAAAATTTGAGATGATAAAAGTCAAACTTGCATGTGTGCGGAAGTTTGTGTCTGTGTAATGTGTGCCTCTTCAAGACAGCGTTTGTGCAACTTTACACACTCCATCAGAGCACAGTGCAGAGCAGCAGTTGGATGCTTTCCCAGCTTGCACTGGGAGTGGTGAATCATGATGTCACTTGGTCGACGTGTGTGTGTGTGTGTGTGTGTGTGTGTGTGTGTGTGTGTGTGTGTGTGTGTGTGTATGTGTGTGTGTGAGTGTGTGTGTGCGTGTAAATAACTCCCAAAAGTAAAAAGATAAATAACTCCATAATTTGTGTGTGATGAATATACTTTATGTATATATATATATATATATATATATATATATATACTATATCATACTGTATGTTTATGTTTCTGTCTGTACATGCACAACACGCCTAAGTTTCAAAGGACTTATTGTTAAATATTCCATTGTCCTCGCTAACCTTGGATGGTATTGGAAAACTCCTCACACATAGCAACACAGGCCCCTGTCTTTGAGTGCATTGTGTGTAGGTGTGTGTGTGTGTGTGTTGCTGTGAGTTTGTGTGTGCATGCAGCTATAAATGAACGCATTCATCCGTGTGTTTTGTACCCAGGTTGAAACAAGCTTCTTTCCCTGCCTGGCTGAAGTTCCTGCTGTGACCTTATTTCCTGTGGAAGCAGCCGAGGAATGATGTCATCTTCAGCGACCAAGAGTCAACAACTGTGCAGACACACACACACACACACACGTTTCCAACTCCATCCCCCAAAGCACCGTGACTCTTGTTCTCCACTCTTTTCTTTCTTTTTTTAACATTTATTGATATTTCATTTCTTGTGAATTCCTCTTTTGTCACAGTTAACTTCCCCCGTAACAAAAAAAACTTTACACATTCCGCTGCTGTCCCAAACATTCATTCATTTGTCTTTTGTGCTTTCCTATTCTCTCTTGTCTATCTCTGCACTTTTCAATGTAACTCCTTTTTATTGTTCTTTTCTATCCTATCTTATCTTCCCTTGCCAACAATGAGCTGCTCTCAATAGAAAAGGTACACAAAAAAATCAGGCAAGACACTGTAAACTGTCAAAAAGTGGAACACGAGCTTACAGAGTTGGACTGTTACTTTCAAGTTGGAATTAATGTTGCGTCTGTCATTTTACTCTTATAAAATACAACAAAAACAGAAAATCCTCATATATGAAAAACAGGACCCACAACCACACTTATTTTGAAATTTGAATTACTTAATTAACATAATCATCAATTATAAGATACTAATCCCTGCAGCTGTATGAGACATTTAGCAGTTTTGATTAGCAAAGTTAGGACTTTAAAAATCATATAACGGTTATGTTCTTTATATCTTTAGATTTTATTTTACACATGCTACATTACACAAGAGTTTTTCAGCTAGTTTTTTTTGTTTTTGCTAACCTGAACCACTTCTCTTTTAGCCTAGCAACACAGCCAGAGCAGTTGGCAAAACACTTAAATCGACAGCAGGTTAATTAAGCCATCAGACTCTCAGCTCTGGAAGGAGTGTATGTGTGTGTGTCAGTCAATCATGTTGGCTGAACTGAAACAACCCCACTGGAACAAAGACATGCAGGTCAAACTTAAGGTTCAGGATGACACGTCTCTTCATATTTATCCCAAAAAAGAGAGGTGACCAAAAAGACAGAGCAGCAGCTACAAAGGTCATTGACCTTCAGTACCACTAACAGACTTAGTGGACTCTACTTGCAGCATCACTCTGAGTTTGACTGTGTTGGCATGGCCTCTGATTTATATATCAGCTGGCTTTCTTGTCTCCATGGAGATTAATGGGTCTGCTCTGACAGGTGCAGAAAGCCCTGTATTAGTCTGTCAGCAGCAGAATCAACAATACACACGTGCATGTTCACACACACATGCACATGCAGAAGAGGATGCTACTGCCTGAGGCCAGTGTCATCCCAGAGGGCTTAGCAGAGCTTCCCATCAAAGCCCTGGCAGTGCCCAGAGAAACGCAGCTACAAATCTCCTAAGGTAGACTGTGTGAGCAGTCGTGTTTAAGAGTGCAAGGGCATTTTCTCGCTTGTGCGTGAGGGGGGCTTGTCTTGTTTATAGTTTGATTGGCAGTTTGATGTGAAACTGAGGCAGGAGGCGGGGTTGGCAGTGAGAAATATTAGCATAATTTTCAGGGTGCCAGAGACAGGATTGGGTGTCAGGGAGCTATTCCCAAACTCAGCTGTGACCCACAGTAGCACTGGGTCAACTTACCCTTGGGCCAACAAACAGACACATACACGTTAGCTTTGGCATACATACAAGCACCAAACGAGATTCAAATGAAAACAACAGTAAGCACATGACCGTGCAAGAGCACATCTGTAAACGCACACACACCTTAACATTTGGACAGGTCAGGCTGAATGCACAAACAAACAAACATGGACAGTCACACACACACACACACAGACACACACACACAGACACACACACACACACACACACACACACACACACACACACACACACACACACACACACACACACACACACACACACACACACACACACACACACACACACACACACACACACACACACACACACACACACACACACACACACACGCAGGTCCATTTACACTGTGGCGACAGAGAGTCTGTTAGCGAGATGCCATAGTACAGAGGGGTGGACAGATTTAGTTCTCCCTCACACCTATGTCTGCCAGGGGTGGAGGGGCTTGGCTGGTAACGATACCGTTAACACTCTGTGTGCCAACTTGTGCCCCCCACATCCTACCCACCCTACCAACCCAGCTCCTGCTGTGCTCCAATCAGCACCTCCTATTGGGTATCTCTGCCCGCCACAGAGCAACAACTGTTATTCAGCACTCCCAAAATAACACGTCAGCCAATCAGCTGGCTGGACTGCAAAGTGGTGGTCAACATGGACCGACTGCTTGACTTCAGGTGAAAGAAGGACACCACTGAGAAAAACAAAAGGGACACATGCAGAAGTGAAAGGACAAGTGGAGAAATATGCAATTATGGCAAAATGAGAACGAAAAATGTGGAGGCAGAAGATAAAAAACAACAACAACAAAAAAACAGAATAGATAGAGGAGAAAGAGGACGGAGGAGAAATAAGTTTTGTTTTTAATGATGTTGGGCTCTGGATGTTCTGCCCTGAATGTAGCAGCTACCATGGTAACCTCATAAATAGGTGCCCTACATATCAGCAGGGCATAAGGTTACACCGCTCAGTAAATAAACACACAAAAAAACAGCAGCAGGAGGCTGGTGAAGAGACAGAAGGATGATGAGAGAGCAAAGTAAGAGAGAAAAACTAAGAGCAATGATTTGATACCCTGCGTGGGTGCAAATGTATGTTTGTCTGTCATCTGTAATTACCTAAACCTACAGAGTGTTGCTGAACACCCACATTGGAGACAGGCTGAAGTAGCCCCCTCATGTGTGTCTGTGTCCATAGCTAAAGATTAACACGACACACACACACACACACACACATACACACACAAAAAGAAACTAAACTCTCCACAACCTCTTCTTCTTTCTGGAGCACAACCCTAAATTACCTCTAAATATTCCCTGGAGTGGAAAGAAAAGCTTACAAACACAATGTCTGAACACACACACGCACACACATACACGCATACAATTACAGTTCTAAACAAAAGTTAGAAATCCAGGAAAAGTCAACAAAGAGCTGCTCCTGACACACAATGAACTGTTCTTTTCCAAAATTCGGAGCACTAATCTTTTTATTCATCTCCAGAAAGTGTTACTATATCATTGTGTTCATCACAGTTATAGAATACTGTTTATCATGGGCCATCAATTACAGCGGCATCGACCCCGTTGTGTCATAGCGATAAAATTCTCGCTGGGTGTTTTATCAGACACGTAGTGACAGCAGAATGAACATTTCTTTCCAACTGTTTGTTCTAAATCCCATGCTGACAATCACTCACTGTTTTTTGGTTTCTCTTTAGCTGTCAGTCAGCTATTATACTAGTCTCATGTATTGCTTCCATGGTAACAGGAGAATCAAAATGCATATTTTGATGATGCAGTATGATGCACAGTCTTAAATCATGGGGTTTATAATGGTTAAGTCAAGAGACTGTGTGAAAGACATTCTGTGAGTAATATCAAATAACTTGTTTTTTGTGCAAGACTACATCTATTATTAAAAATAGCAATCCATGCAAATGTCCTACGAAAAAGCTGCACACCTGTCTGAGATCAAAATCTGTAATAGTTTTGTTTGTTACTATTCTACAACGTCTTCTCCAATGTCAGAAAAACTGTGGAAATTCAGGACTGTCAGTACTTTGAATTGTGTGACTTCACTTACTCTGATCACCTCTGGAGACTGTTGGATGAGGAGGGTTGAACCAACTTCTCTCCCGGCAGCCGGATCATCAACAGCAGCATCTCTTGCGCTGACCACAACGTGGTTGGCGACAGTGGCTGGAGCTTCAGGTGCAGCCACAGGTGTGTGTTCAGTTGGATGTGTGGAGGAATGCAAGCTTAGAGGTGCAGGTTTGAATTCTGGATCAGGGCCACTTGTAGAAGCTTCTGTAAGTCTATCTGTAGCCTCAGGCGTAGGCTCAGGTTTGGGTGTCGGCAGAGGTTTAGGGGTAACGTCAGATGCAGTTTTAGGTACAGGTTTCAATGTTACATCACACACATCTTTAGATGCTTCACTTATATGTGTAGATGCAAGTGAAAATGCAGGTGTATGTGCCTGAGACTGTTTTGGTGGTATAGCTGGGACTGTATTTGTGTGCATAGAAGGCACAGTAGGAGAAGCTAGTGTGCTTGTACTATCCAGAGGGGTGTCAGCCCTGTCAGTTGTGGCCAGTGTATCCTGCAAAAGCCTCATCATATCCCGTTCTTTCCCACTGTTCCTTTCAGCACTTCCTGTGCTACCCGCCCCAGAATCCACCAGCTCCTGGGCGAAACTCTCGATACTTTCCAGGATCCTCATTAACAGAGCCCCATCCTCCTCTTCACTCACCACAGCATCACTGCTCTCACCCTGGGTAGGAGTGAGGATCTGGGGAGTCCTGGAGCTAGGGCCATTAACGGTTAGGTGGCTGTCCTGCTTCTGTACTTGGAACTGGGACATTTTGGGATGAGTGAAAGCCTCACCTGAGGTAATTCCCTGACCACCTTCTCTCTTTCTAGTTTTAGCTGGAAGAGGAGGCTCAGATTTTCTTGGGTGGCTCATACTTTGTGACAGATTTTCCAAGTCCATCAGCAGCTTGTCAATGTCATCATTCCTGTGAGAGACACCTTTGGGTGTTGAGTTTGGTAATGATTGCGAGGAAGACCACGGGGAGCTAAAGCCAGTGCTGGCAGGTAAAGTATTCAAAGTGTTATTGAGTGTTTGTGGATGGGAAAGATTTAGGTTTTGACCCAAAGTTTGCCCATTTGTGTTCATCCCTCTTGTTGGATTGTGTACCTGTTGAAAAATTGGCTCTGTTGACTTGTCAACATCTGCTTCCTCCTCCTCAATGTACAGAGCCTCCATGGGGGATGCAGGAGGAGTCTGTGAGTACGGTGGTGTTGGAGAGGTTCGAAGAGGGGATGGAGTGTGTGTTGGGGAGATGTTGGAAGGAGTGCATGTAATGGATGGAGGAGAGAGTGTATGTAGTGTAATAGAAGAAGAATGTGAATGTTGTAGCCCATTAGTAAGTGGACTGGCTCTGGATGGGGAACTCATGACTGGTTTGGTTTGGATGGAGTCTGGTTTCAAAGATGATGAGGAGGAGGATGTAATGGTGGAGGGAGTAAAAGAGGCAGAATGAGGAACAGGCTTTGAACTTGGAGGTGACTGGACCACATCCTCATAGCGAGGAGGTTGCTCATTGCCAAACATTGGAGAGTATGGTCCTTGCTGGATTGAGTGGAGGGTATTTATCAGCTCTGCCAGATCACTGTGCCCACTTGCAGGCAAGCTCTGACCTCCCTGTCCAGTGTTACCAAGACTGCCAATTCCCTCTATTTCCAGAGGTAGTCTCTTCAAATAGGAGCTAAGTCGGGTCATCACAGCTCGATAAACACTGTCAGGACTGTCTCCACCATCTTCTGGCCCTCCACCAGCTTTGCGTTTGATGCATTGTTTTATGATGTCGGTACATTTCTTTAGGTCTTCAGAACATTTAAGTAGGATGTCAAGGCAGGCACGAATGTCCTCACCACCTGCTCCCCCGGTGCCTGCCTCTGCACGAGTCTTCTCCAGCAGACGAGCAATGAGATTTTCCTCACCGAGGGCATTGCGGTACAAGGAGGCCACAGTGTTCAGGCTTTGGTCCAAAGACCCAATACTTGTGATGCTGCTTGTTGAGCCACCACCCATTTTGGTGATGGCAGACAAAGTGCTTGTACTGCTTTTAAGTTTTGTCTCCTCCAGACATCCAGTTGTTTTCCCCGGCACAAATGGTGGCAGGTTCTCATCATTAGAAGTTGCCGTGCCATTTGTCATGCCATTAGTCATTCCATTTGTAGCAATGTTTGAGCTGAAGTGGCCATAGATGATCTCCAAGTCAGTTGAGCGACGACTGAAAGAGTCAGGACGGACCTTTCGACCTTTCCGGAAGGTGACATGGCTTGAAGAAGAGAGGCGAAGCTTGTCAAAGGAAAACTCTTTGAGTTTACCACTTGCAAGGTTAATGGCCTCTTCCGTAATGTCCTTCAGACTGCCAGAAGTGCTCAAGTTTCCTGTGGATCCTGAAACACAAGGGTTCTTTTTACCGCGCCACGTTGGGCTATCCTCCCCTACAGACAAATTGCCACTGCTTCCTGCTCTCTCTAGGCCACCATTATAGCCTGTATCCATGGTAACACTAATTTTACCATGGTGGGTGATCATGTTATGAGAGTGTATTTGTATTCTGTTTGGATCAGTGTAAGGAAGTTCAGGTGCAACAAGCAGCTCGGAGCAAGTGCCGTGGTGTGCGACAGTACAGTCTAGTCCCTGGGACAGCGCCCCACATGGACCAGAGCAGTAGTGCACTGCATGGGAGTGAGTGCGACGGTCTACTACCACACTGTTGTAGCAGCTCACGCTGCTCACCACTACACGATATGCTGCTGCCATGATGATGAATCTCTTTTAGGGCATAAAAAAGCTCCAAAAAAATGTAAAATGTATCTTGATAAAAGTGAAGCTGAAGCAAAAAATCCTTTGTATTGTTAATGTTTTGTTGAAACTTCTTCCGTCAAGAGAAAAAAAGGAAGTTTATTTGTTGAAAAATCTTTGTTAGAAAAGATGTCATTCAGCATCATGGTGGCAATTATCAAATACCCCCTAATAATCAAGTAAAAAGAAATGACTTCCAGGGCAGATACCCTTATATGCTATCATCCATAATGCTTTAAACTCTAAAGTGTTCCATTCTCATACAGAGAAAATGAAGTCTTTTATAGAGATCTCAGGGCCTCTAAATAACAGATGTAAGGTTTCTTCTCTCTCCACAGGGTCCCTGTGTGTTTCCTCTCTAGCAGCAGTTCATTAGCCACTAATGACAGTCATGGAACTTGGCTACAGTAGAAATCCAGCTGGGGTTTCACCCATCCTTCCAAAGAAGAAGCCCTGGGGGCCTAATCCATGGCCAGCGAGGTCTTAGCATTGCCACAGCGAAGGCTCATCCCCTGAGCAATAGCTGTCGGAAAAGCCCTCTATCTCAGTCTGTTGTTTCCAGAGTCCTGAAAGAGCCCAGAAGGGTTTACTCACTCCAACACAGCTGCAGAGTAGCGGGGGACCAACCACAGATGGCAGACTGCCTCTTTTTGTCGTCTTCAGCGTAGATGTCACTCCCCAACTCTTTCTCGCCCCTTCCGTCTCCCACTGTTAGCCATGTGTCAGGGGAAGAGAGCGTTTCTGACAGGAGGACACCACCTGCGAGTCAGCAGAGAGGGGAGGGAGGATGGAGATTGAGAAAGAGAGAAAAGGAAAAAACAGGAAGAGAGTAAATCATTAAAACAGTTGCCAAGATGTGGATCAATCCAAAATGTGAGTGCATGACAGTAGAAGTACACAAGTATGACTTTCTCCCTCTAGAGATGATCCTGATAACAGCTAATACACAGGTCTAGTCAACACACACAGATGGATGAAAAGGCAAAGTAGAAAAAAAGATGTGGCTCACTCTTTCGTCACAGCTAAGCTTCAAAGAGTTTTCCCACAGAGAAAATCACGACTAAGTAAAAGAGAGGTGGGTGTTAAAGTGGAAAACACCTGTTGCTTTTGTGTTTCCATTCCTGTCTCGCTGCCTGTGCACAAGCATGAGTCCTGTATTTTTAAAGGCTTTTTTTTTTTTTCTCGAAGTAAGTAAAACACTTCAAAACCCAACTAAGGCATTCAAACAAAACATACAATGAGCCTTTAAATACAATATAACTGTTGTATTTAGTAAACTGTCCATTACTTGTCACTGTGCATAATACCTACAGCTGCAACACAGCTCAAAAACTTTGTAGTTTTACATTACTAAAAGCTTCCAGACAGTAAAATGTGTTTCAGAATCTAGTTGATTTCTATCATTTTTATCTTGGTATTTACAGAATAAAAGCTTCTAGTTTGCTGATAAACTTCTCCAACTCAAGGGTGTACATTAGACAGAGCTCAATGCAACGAGAGAACTCTATAATATGTAGATACCCGTAACACGCCACATACCAGGAACTCCGAGAGCCCTACTGGAAGGTATACTGTACATGTTGCGCAGTAAATCTGAAAATGACAGTGATCTGTGAAGACATTTAAGGACTGTTTTAAAGAGATAAAGCATGTCAGCACATTCTCTATGACTTCCTACTCTCGTTCACTCGCTCTAAGATGCATCTACTTATCTGATTTTTTTCTTTTTCTTCTTCTGATTTCACTCCAACAAAATCAAGGCAAAACATTACTTAGAGTTGTGCCCTCCTATGCCCATACTCTGTATTCATACATATACATCAACTATAATCACAACCACACACATGGACTCACAACTCCAGCTGAAATACCAATTATACAAACACACTGCAGGCTAAAATTCTAAATTGCAGAATATCTGAATTTTAAAAAATGTATTTCATTTATTCTGCAACTTTTAATAAGCAAATGAAGGCAAGAAGTTAAAGTCTGGAAAGTCTTTTTTAATGAAATTAATTATCTTATTTTTTTTCCAGATGAACCTTTCCTACACTCGAACACAAACACATTAAGATATTTTGTTTAATTGAGGCCAATAGCTGTGGGATGCAGGACTTTTCAGACTAACCACAGGATGGAAGAACAACATTTCAAGGTTATTACAACTGAGTTGGAGAGTGTGGATACATGATACATTGACTGCTCTTTGAGGACTTATGGAGCCGGAGTTTTCAACTTGAAAGTGTGAGGACAGAAGAAATAGGGAGAGGAGTGATTGGTGGGTTTGTAGGGTGGGGAATGTGACTGGCAGAGTGGTGGTGGGAGTATTTGGCACCTGGAAAAACAACTATTAAGGAGCTGTATGGAAAAAAAACAGACGGCTGTCTCATCTTACTGTCTCCCTTTCTCCCTCCTTTCTCTCTCAAACACAACAGCTGGATGCTGCTGAATCAGGCTCTGAGCAGGAAATTACGCTTCCTGGCAAGCTGCACTTGAAATCTGGACAGACAGCTAGAGATAGGCTATTATAGGACAGTAATTGCACACACACACACACACACACACACACAAGTTCACATACTTGCCCACACTTACTCATTTGTCCTTGCTGTACACACACTTTATATCTGTGTGTACGTCTCAGTAAATGACAGCTTCACAAAGTGAAATCAATCGTATAAACTCACTCCACTAGTGTTTATCACAACCTACACACACTGCAAACGCACACTCGTGAACACCTGCACAGGCCTCGCTGACACATTACAGGAATACTACTGCACACCTATAAACATTCTGTGGTGCCTTTACAGGCCTTGCCGTGATCTATAGCTGCAGCCCAGTGATGCACTTTTTTTTTTCTTGACGTGTGTTATGGGCCAGTTAAATTAGAATTTAGTAAGGTATCAGCTTTTAATTTTACGATGACAGAGGCTTAAAAATGAGATAAGGAATGTATATGTTTAAACAAAATCTAAGAAGGAAAGGCCAAAGTGAGGGTTATTTCTTAACTTATCATTTGTTTAATGCATAACAATATATTTTGGAATTCTTGTGTCTTTCAGAGGTTCTCTTGCTCTCTTTCTCTGTGACATGATTTAAAATCAAGGAAAAAACAGAGTACAGGAAGCAGACTGGTCGATTGTGTACCCTGAGTGATTTGCAACAACCTCCCCCCCCTCCTTCCCCATCCTTCTCTCCCTCCCTTCTATCTCCTCCATCTAAAAAAGTCTTCCCTTCAACCTGACCTCCACCAGGAAGCACTCAATCACCAGAGGCCACTTCTGTCACACTCTCCGATTCAGCCACCAAAAGTATGTTTGAGCGTGTACGTGTGTGTGTGTGTGTGTGTGTGTGTGTGTGTGTGTGTGTGTGTGTGTGTGTACTTCTACAAATGTGCAGGGAAAGAAGGTGTGTGTCTACTTTGTGCATCTTTGGCGTTTGTGTTTCAACACGTGCAAAGCGAGGGGGGCCTCCGAGGGGAAGTGGGTTTTTGTGAAGGTGAAGGGCCCAAATAGGAACCCCAAACATGCCTCCAGGGAGAGAGTGCAGGTCTATACTAGCCCTCTAAACACACACACACACACACACACACACACACACACACACACACACACACACACACACACACACACACACACACACACACACACACACACACACACACACACACACACACACACACACACACACACACACACACACACACACACAGCAATATCAGAATCAGATTCTGTAGGCCATGTATGCTTACACACACAAGGAATTTGTCTTCGGTGAACTGTGGTCTCAATGTACAACAGGTTTAAATATTAAATATAAGACTTAATAAGCAGAGAATAATATATAGAAGGCCAAATCAGACAATCGTGCAATGATGATTAGTGCAAAAAAATGCTAAGGTGAGATTGATAGTAATATATAATTATGTAACAGATGGTTAATCTAGTGTATTTATGGTAAGAAAATGTAAAAAAATACAAACACAGAACTTAACATCAAAGCAGTAAGATTCAATTTTTCGTCAGTGCAAACTAAACCAATAATCTATTACACACACACACACACACACACACACACACACACACACACACACACACACACACACACACACACACACACACACACACACACACACACACACACACACACACACACACACACACACACACACACACACACACAGTGATCTGATACACAACTTCAGAGTTGCTCCTCTGATCACAGAGAGAACACAGAGTTCTGCTATGCCATGCACATACTAATTAGAAGGTGCATGCTACAAAGAGGACAAAATAAATATACCAAAGAGGGATTACTTTTCTCAACAAAAAAAAAACAAACATAAAAAGAAATGCTTTAAAACACGATCAATAACACGAGTGTGCACAGCAAGAGGCCGTTTCTTTTAGACAAATCTTAAGTGTTTGGTTTAGAGTTGAAACAACACATTTGTATTCTTTGTGTCATATAATCTCCATCTATCTTTCTCACTCTCTCTCTCATTTCCCCCCTCTCCCACGCTGTGATCTGTACAAATGTCCAACAAACTCACTGCAGTTCTGACCCACTTCTCTGCCTCCGACTGTAACCCGCACATTAATTATTTACTCTGACTTCAAACACACACACACTAAACAAAGACACACAAATTAGAGTCTTATTCCCATGGTAATCTGTCCTATTCTATTCTACTCTATTCTATTCTATTCTATTCTAGCAGAGTTGGTTCATCAGCTGTGCATCAATCATCTCCTTGCTGTGGTTCTCTGGCAGACACACAGAGGTGCAGACTGACAGATTAAAAGATACTCTGGCAGCTCTGATCTCATCAGACTTTGGACGCACTTTCGTATTATTTTTTCCTACGTCAGCTACTGCTGCAGGGAAAAAGTCAGACACAGAAATAAAGATAGAAAGATGGCCTTGCTTGCAATCAGATCAGCATCAAAAAAAAGAGAAAAAGATGAGAAGCCATCGTTTCCCAGGTACAAAAGCTGCAACCTAGCTACTCACTTCATATATGATGTTAAAATAGTTCATATATTTGTTCATCCGACTAAAAATGGGACTTCTAAAATACATGTACACATGTTAGACTACACTACATTGAGTTGGTTGATGCCAAACTAACCTGAGGTAACTGGCCTAAAACTGAATTATGTATTCTGTACATGTTCCATAATTGCTACACTGGTTTTTGACCCCAAATGCAGTGAAGTCAGGTTTTGTGCTCTAGAAGACTAACCACTTCAAAAACCTTCCCCTGAATGGGTATCTATTACAGCAAAAAGCTACGTTTTTATGCAGTATAATTGACATCATATTATATTATTATATTGACATTTAAAATACAGTAGAAGATTTTGTGTCTTCAGGTGCACAAGACCATGAGTCTGCTTCAGGAACTGAGCTGGAGCTTTATGTCCTGGATTTCAAAAACAAAAAAAAGAAAAAGAAAAAAAAAAACAAGCACAAAACCTGCCAGGTCCCACACAGAGACGAGCAGGGAGCTGCTCTGCAAACCAGACGTCTGTACAGCAGCCAGAGCACAGGCAGGAGAAGAATCAGACGGGATATCTGACACATTAAAGGATTAAAGCACAGTTAAGCTACGCTCTTGAAACCATGGATGAAGAATTTGCCTTTTAAAAAAAAAAAGAGAGAGAGAGAAATGTCCCACGTTTCATTCAGAAACGTTTAGTCGCGTGTCTCTGATGTGCTTTCTGAGAAAACCGTAAAGAGAACATTTTATTTAAATTATTGAAAAGGACTGAAAAAGCTTTCAGCAGTCAATAGGGGAAAAATATGCACATAAAAAATAAAGACAGAAAAGTGAAAGCACAGGAGGAAAACAGTGACAATAAAAGAGATGCTATGACTGGTTTATTTGGGATGACTTTCAGACAATCATGGTATCAAAATCACTCTCACACAAACCTGCACGATTCAAGTTTAAGCTCTCAAATGGAATTAAATAAAACAGAAAAGACTGAGAACAGCGCATGTTCTGTAACACCAAAACTAATATGAATAAGCTTCTATCTGAATGTACGCTCGTAGGTGTGCACTTTTTTTTTTTTTTCTAAATGTCTTTTTCAATTGTTTTCAATGAGGAGAGATCTCGTAAAACATGTTGCCAAATCTTGAGACAGTCGATTTTTGCTCAGTTGTAGAGGCACAAGCTGTGGTTTCAGGCGTAAGTCTCCAGAAAATAAATATCACTTTATGTAATGTCCCCAAAAGACGCCTAAATAAACATTGGTCCCTCGTTTGTAAGTGTCTGCGTGTGCAAGTAAATGTGTGGGACTTCGCTCATTATGTCTGCTGAACTTATTGTCGAGATGAGACCCAGATTGCTAAGATCACAAATCAAAGTGCTCTGGAGACACACACACAGGCAACAACACACACAGGCAACAACACACACACACACACACACACACACACACACACAGATGTTTGTGATGAAACCACGTCTGCAGGCTTGATGGAGCACGCCCTGCAGTAATAAAAGTTTTTGTCTTTATAGGTCAGAAAAGCAGTCATATCTGAACAGCACTGAGCTGCATGCAGGCCGATAGGCCCAGATTTATAAAAGTCACTGAGGAAGCATTTTGTAATGTAAACAGAGTAAGAAACAGGGGACAAAGAAACTATTAGTTCTATTTGCATAGTTGGTCTTTATCATTGTGGTACGACTGAATCTGTTTTCCTTTTCTTTCTTTTTTTTTGCTACCGGGCAACCAAGACAAACGGTTTGTACCGGTGAATGCAGCAGGACAGAGCTGGCTTCTTCAGCAGCCTGAATGAACACTGAACAAACGGAGCATTAAAAATGTTTGAAAAGGTGATGATGCTAGTTACTAAAATGTCAGGATGTGGGGGGTTTTTTTTTCCATGTTGTAAATCAAAGTTTACTGAATATCTTGACTGTTCTTCAAAAACAAACGAGCTCTCTGCCTTCCAGCGTTCACTCCTTCGTTTGTCTCATTCTGGGTAAGTGGGTTATTTAGCAAATAATCACAAAAGTAAACTACTTATTCTTACCTATCTATTGACTTTCTTCTTAAAAAATGTTTTTCAAATGTCATTATGGTGTTAAGTAGTGTGGCCTTCTTGAAACCAAAGACTCCCCCCTCTAACTTAATTTTCTGTTTTTGATTTGATTTTTTTGATCTTTTAATTCTTATCATTTTCACTCCTCCCTTCCTCCTTAACTTAATTCTTTCCTCCTCTTCTCTGGGCACACACCCCTACTTTACAGGCTGAGAAGTGCTCCTTCACAGTGTTACAACACCCAGCGCTACACCAGCTGTTCCCCCAGCGCTCTTCACATCTCTCGCGAAAGAGGGCTGTGTGAATTGCTCGGCACCTCATTAGGAACAACCCTGAGGACTACAGGACACATGGACACACACGCACTCGCACAAACACACGTTGTGTATATCCCCCTTAGGGAAGTTGTTGAGGGCAGAGAAGAGGATGTTTTTTGTGCTTCTTAGCGGATGAGGGAAATCAGTGAGTCACGTCTTTTCTTGTCCTTAAATGTTTCCTGGTTAAAACTGTTTGGCCTTATAAGGCCTTATAACAGACAGCCTTGATAACACACACACACACACACACACACACACACACACACACACACACACACACACACACACACACACACACACACACACACACACACACACACACACACACACACACACACACACACACACACACACACACACACACACACACACACACACACACACACACACACACACACACACACACACACACTGCTATTTGACTGCAGAGGGCATAAAAAAAGATGCTGCAAATATGCAACTCTGTGGGCCACATGAGACGATGATGAAAGTTGGCATCCTTTGGAAACACTGGAACCTGCAGTACGCACATATACACATACATGTGTGCACACATACACGCACACACACACACACACACACACAGAAAAAGAGCTCACACACAACTGAAGATATACACACTTTACACACACACACAAACAGATACACATCCATGCACCCTGCCTTGCCAGAAGCTTGCTGTGACCCCGCCTCTGCATTGCTGCTAATTTAAAAAGCACATTTTGGGTGATGTCATGCTTTTGGCTGCGCTCTCCTAATACACATGGAGACACACAGATCAGACGTCAGACACACACACATGCCCACACACTCATATAGGCCTACACAACTGGCACAGAAGACAAAGGACGCACAATAAATCTAATATAATGTGCAAAGACAGCTGACCTGGATTCAGCCAACAGTCAACAGTTTATTTCTGCTACCACCTACAATCAAGCCCCAAAGGCAACCAAGCTTACTGTATGCCAACCACCAACCAGAACTGAACACACACACACACCGCACACACACATCTTTCACCAGCACCATGGAAAGGTTGTGTTTGCATTCAAAATCAATAAGCCAAAACACGAATCAGTGCATAAATAAGTGATAAACTAAGAACTTCATTAAAATTCATGAGTAAATGCTCAGCAGCTCAGTGACAAATCAATTGGCTCTCTAAGCTCAATAAAAAAAAACTCAAGGTTTAATTCATTTTAAAATCTGTGTGTAACAATAGAAGCTGATTCAAGGCAATGTATTTAATATTTGAAGGCTCCCTCTGCTGCCACAACACTCTTTACAGAGGAAGTAGTACTCCCAAAAGACCAATTAATTAAACTGGCCTGCCCAAACTTTGCTTCAATACTTTCTAATATAAAACCAAATAAGCTTAGTGAAAAAAGGATTACTGTAAAGTTACAGAAAATCTCATTAAGGATATGACACGATAACAATACCATTCGAAGCAGATCGACTTTTCACAGAAGGAGTTTTTTGACAGACATTCCTCAGATACCAGAGAGCTTTTACACTAACATACATCATGCACACACAAAGTAACAGCCACCAAAAGAAACTGTAATACACTCTCTCACATACACTCCTTCATGAGAGAAAAGGTGCTTAAATGCCACATCAGCAGCAATAGGAAGAGATCAGCACTGCCACCAATTCAGTCTGAATGAGGAGTGGTGATATGTGTTCAGTTGGCAGTCGTGACATGACAGCGATGACAGCATGTTGGTACAAAAACACACACACACACACACAGACCAACAGACAGACAGATGACCAAGAGTGACACACATGACAGAGGAGAAAATGATGGTCCAGGCATTATCAGTCGTTATGATTCTTATTCACTCTTTGTTACTGATGCATTCGACTGATGCGTCCACTGAACCAATTCTTCAACCTTACAAGGCAAGACTACAGAGGAGGAAAGATCTTAAACAGGTGGAAATCTTAAACAAATTACCTGTTCAGGTTGCCACCAAATCTCTTTCAATTGATGAGACGCGGTAAGGGATCTTTTTCAGCTGTTTCTCTCCGAGGTCTCCAGCTCACTTATGAAACGCGTTCGGCCTCCCTGTAAATGTAGACGTCCATAAGTAGCACCTTAAAGATGTCTCATCACTGACGCTCAATGTATACAGTGTCACAGAAAGACATGTGTGAAATGTTCGCTTTCCTAAGGACGTCCTAAGGCATTAACTTTCAGACATGTTTGTGCACACTGGGCTGTTACGCGTCTGCAGCAGGAAATGTGTTTATAATGAACTAAAGTGCAAAGATTTCCAGATTTTAACAGAAATCCATATAAGAGCATGTTTAGACTGGAGCAAAGCTAGACTAACCGGTCTGAGATCTGGTGGTGTGTGTGTGTCGTTTTGTGCAAGTGTGTGTGTGTGTGTGCGCGCGCGCTCGTTGACTGCTGTCCCTGTCCATCAGAGGGTCATATGAGGAGCAGATTAGGGTTTCTAACCGCAAACCCCTGTCGCCATGGCCCATCGTCATAGAGAAGGTGAGGAGAGTCATCGTGTCCCAAACCTCCACTGACTCACCCCTCCTCATCTCGTCGCCATGCCCACGAGTACTCAGTACACACCACACACACACACACACATACACACACAAGCAAAAAAAACACACATCTAAATCAGGACGTTGTGGTGCAGCCTGGCTCGCATGTTCGTCATCCCCTCGGAGGCCTCAACATCACAACCAATCGCATCAATTTGTAGCGAAAAGTAAGCACTTATTCTTCGTCAATTCAGGAAGATGTACTGTAACTAGAGTCCGAAAAATGTTAAAAGACAAACAGAACATAATATCAAAGCAGTACAATGCAAACTAAACTGATGACAAACACATCTCTGTACAACAGAAACACTTTTGAACAGTACAGTACAACCATTTTCTGCCATTTTTATCCCTTTAAGTGTGCTGATGTAATCTCTCAAAGTCCCCTCTGAGCGCATCAACACCATATTTTATGAGGTTTCCAAATGCTTCAGTAATCTATATGAAGATATCCAGTACTCACACTGGACGAGTGGAACGAGGGAAAGTTTGACATTTGAAGATGCAGAGCTGAAAATAAAATACAGTACAGCTCACAGACTGTTTCGTAATAGCCACAGATTTTTTTATTGACCACAGGACAAGACCAGCCCTGGCAGTACTCAGGATTTTCATGAGGTATGTGGTGTGGTGATCTAATTTATCTCTAATCTTATTGGATGTCATATTCTTTAAGACCCCGACTCAGTGTCTGGTACTTGGATTATTCATTAACTGGCTTGCGAGGCATTTTTGAGTTTTAAATCTTTGAAGAAAAACCAAACGGACAGTACCAAAAGAAAAGCATCATGGTACAAAGCAGCTAATACTGCTGCCAGACTTCCAAGAAGTCTGGCAGCAGTATAGAAAGTTAAAAAACTCATTCTGTTCAACATTTTCAAAAACCAGCTATGACAGTCTCTGGGGAGCAGCTGTCCCTTTAAGCCTGTTAAAGGGGTATTTACCATCCAACATACAAACAGCACCATAAAACTGGACTCCCCTCACCTCTTCCTCAACCCCCCTCCCCCTTTCTATTAAAACGTGTGGCTGCTCATAGCCTCAATTGCAGGAAAATTAAAGGGGAGCAATAGTAAAGGCACAACATGAGCATTTAAGTGCTGGTAAACATGTTGTGAGATTCATTACAGCTAAGGATCAAAGCTAGACCTAAAACAAGTACCTAAATTAGTCATTTATGAGTCTAGTTAACCCTACAAAGAAATGCATTTGCACACTCTTAAAAACAGACAAATTTGTCTCCCTCTTAAACATACACACTTCACATCCTCTGCTGGGTTATTTCTTCCCCAGTGTTTGGATTCTATTCTTAGATTCCCCCCCCCCACTGCTCACACTGGTCATATGTCCGGCTGCCCTTTCATCTCACATGTGCACATGTTTGTCGCCGTCTCTGAGTGCGTCACACACAACCTGATCCTCAGAGACGGCGACACGTTTACACCTTCTGGTACATATGACCAGTCTAAAATGTTTTTTTTTTTTTTTTTAACCTTCCTTCTATCTGCGCACTAAAATGGTGTCTATTGTTTTCTTCCCTGGCTTCTCCTCGTCTTTCATCTCTTAATCAATACCTCTTTAGTTTTCTCCACTCTATAAATCACGCTCCCCTCAGGATCCTGAAAGACAAATACTGACAGTATCTCGATGTTTCTCTTCCTCCTTTGTGTACTCATGATTTGCTGGTGCGTTCCTTGACATTTTATTTCATCTGTTTTGAGATTTCAATGCACACTAGCAAGGTTTATATTCACTTACACACAGAAAAACCCTCAGTGTACGCCAAGTGCACACAGGCTGGGATGTGGGTTTAGGCGAGCCGAGCATGTGGCTGCGGTGCTGCTTTAAGCCGAAAGTTTAGGTCTAGACTGCCTAAATATGAAGCAGATTCTCGCAATGCATGAACGCACATGTATAGATGCAAACAAACATAACAGAGATTTTTTAACAAAAGCTTGGGAATGGTGCTCAAATGTTTTCCTAATATGGTTTGTTGTAGAACATCATCTTGACAGAAGCTAATGGTAGCAGCTGTTCACGCTTATGTCCAGCTTAAGTAATGTTTAATGGTGTTTTTATGAGTTCATGTAACCTTGACTAATGCTTATGCAGATATTTTTGGCTGATACTTGCTGACTCTCAAGTAAAACTGTTGTGTAACAGCAAAATGCCGGAAAAATACAAAATATCAGCGAGTGACGTTAGCATCATTTACTAGCATGTAAAACAGTAGCACAATTGGATATTTCCCACTCAATAAAACAAAATAAAAACCTCAAGACTCTTTTCAAGATGGTTCGTTAATTTGATTGAACAAAATCAACAACGCTTCCTCTAGTAACTAATTTCTTTCAAATATTTTGGGTCACTGATTTAAGTCCCGGGTTCTAGTTGCTGGAGGGTGATAGTTCATTACCTGAGTAATGCACTTGAGCAATGGCATTAAACCCCCAACTGCTCAGAGGTGCACGCTGTTTGCACACCTCTACTCTGACATTTGGTAAATAGACTTGAGCCAGTCTAATCTGCACCTGAGATTTACCAACACATTATCGGAGTCCTACAATATTTGACGACGTCATTGTTTCAGGAGAGACCATTCAACAGCACGATGAAAGACTGCTTCAAGTCATGCAACAACTGAAAGAGAGGCAACTAACAATAGTAGCAAAAAGTGCCAATTCGAAAATTTCACAACTTGAATTCATGGGTCATGTACAGTCCAAAAATGGCAAAGGAGCAGCTCAGTCAAAGATGGAGGCAGTGCAAAACACGTCTAAAAAATAACCCAGTACTTTTTAACTTTTACTTTTTAACACAAGTATTATTCAAGTGCCAGCAAATAAAGAATAGAATATAATTGAATCCAGCAAAATGAAAAGTGCTTGTTTGATGAAGCAAGTTCAAAAAAAGCTTGGTTCAAAAAAAGGGTTCAAGGTTAGAACAAGAAAGGAAGAAGAAAATGGTTTTCGTGGACTTACCCATATAGCCGCAACCTGAATTACAGTGTAACAATTGTGTGTTTGTGTGTGTTTGTGTGTGATCATGAGTTTCTGATACTTGTGCACATCTGTGTGCAATAAGGCTGCACAATGGCAAAGATTTACTACATGAGCTGACAAGAGCATGGCCTATTAGACTCCAATAATGTCAAACCAGGACTTAACATAGACCTGTGCGGGGGGAGGGGGGGGGGGGTTACCTGTCTGTGTTGTCATCACACACACACATATAGACACACACCCATCCACAAATACACAATTCTTGACATGCCGCCTAGCCTCGTAAGCCAGAGTTTAAATAGTAGAACGAATGTGGTGATCTCATGCGAGACTACATCTGTAAGGGAAGTTTATTATCCTAGGGCAACATTTCAAAAACATGCACAGGTGTGTGTGCGCACACACACACACGCACACACACACACACTTCCTGGTTTGTTTCTGTCACCTGGAGGCTGAGGAAAACAACAAGACCTCTGGTTACAGGCCAGCATGTCAAAGACAATGGCCGCAGTACACATGACTCACCCTGCTGCAAACACACACGTTCACACACTCACACAAACGCATGGAAACGCAATCACACACAGACACACACTCATTCACACGACCTCCCTTGGGTTAGACTCCGAGAAGAACTTTCCCTCATTATAGCAGCCGAGCTGAAGTTCAAAGGCAGAGAGGGAACGCTCTGCTGTTACTGAGGCTCAAACTGGCTGCGAGCCTGGACCGTCACACACTAACACTGTCACGATTTATCATACTGACACACTGACCAAGAGCCTGGCAAGTCTAACACACACACACACACACACACACACACACACACACACACTAACTCTAGTTGGCCAATGGGATGTCAATTATAGACATTGTTACTGGGTCATCTCACAGTGTAAAATCACAAAACCAAAGCTAAGAGCTTAATCAATGTTTCACAAATAATGTTTAACACCAGCCCATTGATGTTTTATTTTTTCCAATCATAAAAGGTCAAACCAAAAGGACAGGAGCTCGAAGCATGAACTGAACAAATAGTTGAGACTTAAGAGGTCAAAAGGCTCAAAAAGACTTCAAAAGCTCATCCGCTTTGGTTTTAAGTCTCAAGCCGAAAGCCCCGCTCAGAGGATGCTGTGTGAGTGATGTACTTGTGATAACAGAGCAGAAGTGACTCATACTGGAGAAGGTGTCAGTGTCAGACTGCTACATGGGAGAGAAAGGATTTCTAATTGTATTCAGGATTTGAAAAGGAGCCTGTGGCGGGCAAGCAAATTAGCATTTGAACATGAAGTTCATGAGTTCATTTGTGACCTTTGGGAACAGTTAACATAACAAGATATTCTAACCTCAGAGGTGAATAACTGTCCTAGCCTTTAACCACTTCTCACAGCCTAACAACAATGTGAATATATGACTTTGTTATTGTTGCCACTGCAGACTGTATAAAACAAGGATGTAGTCTCAGTCTTGTTATCTGTTGGTTTTGAATTATTTTGAACCAATTTTGTTTTTTTTTGTACCAAGCAGTGAACACATTTAAACAGGTGTGTGTCGTTCTTAAAGCCAGTCTCAAGTGGGCACTGGAGGAAATCCACATTGGCTTCAGTTTACAACACAAGACAAACTTGTTCCTGACACGGCTCTTTACAAAAATTCCACTTATTTTTTTATGAATCAAAGTTTGTCAAGAGATCCTGTGAGTTACCACTGCATCTTTAAAAAATCATTCAAAGAAAAGAAACTGAGAAAAATCTGGTGAATTGAATACAGTGAATATACTGCATAATAATATGACTGCTATTCTCACTAGCATATACTATAAATCTGACTGTGATGCCTCATAAATCTAGTCAAAGAGCTAAAGAGGATCAGCAGGATGAACCTGTAAAGACGGTGGACTGGATATCTTCATCACTACGCCAAGACAATATGAAGAAAGAGATGAGTTGCTGTGTTTGGCAGTATAAGGCAGGTCAGAGGAGGGCCAACAGCACTGAAGCTGCCTTATCTAGAGCAACACACACACACACACCATAAGATGAGGCACACAGCTCTCCAACAAAATCCAAGCCGACTTTTCCTCGGCCTTAAATCCCTCATGCATTCGCTATGACAGCATTCCAAGCACTGCTGTGATGTGTCATTGGCTCGTATCTCTGTACGTGTTTGCGTATTCCCATAAAAGTTGAGAAGGCAGTTAATTCTATATGTCAAGTAGGTGTGTGGGTGTCTCTTTTCTTACCATTACTTTCCAGTAAATACTATAAATGTAAAGTGAGTGTGTGTGTTTCCATTTAACATGAGCAGGCAGTGAGCGGCCTGATTCCAAATTTTCCAGTCGTCGTTACTGAGCTGCTGGCAGACATGGACGGCAGACACACAGTCATCGTGTTGGGATCCTGCCAAGTCTTCCTTGTCCATGTCTCACATGTGTTTGCTGTTACACACACCCAAAACTCACACACAGTATGAAGTTTTAAGACACGTTCAGTAAGAAGATAAGACACACATGAACACCTACACATGCTCGGTTTGGGCTTACACTCCCACAGCAGCCACACAGGTTCATCTAGCTTTCGCAGAGAGTGGGCAGAGATTGTAAAGTATTCAGGGATGAATTAAGTACAAATCACATGGATGTTTAAAAAGACCTTCAGAGTCAAGGATTTGAGATGTTACTTTCTGAAGAAGACAAACATTAAAATCCCTATTTTCCACATTACATTTCTTTTGTGGTGTTTCCACCTTTACAATCCAAACAACAATGTGTGTTAGACTTCTTCAAATTCTTGTAACCGATGAAACACAACACACAATCATTCTCTGTGCTTATCTTAAGAGTTGAAAGTAGTTAAACTGTCAAAAGTTACAGATTTATTTGCAACCAGGAAACTCTTGTAAAAGAGATTCTGTACTTCAATAAGGTATTTTTGTGGTTAACTTAACTTCAACTTCCTTTATTATTTAACTTTACCCTTCAATATTGCCAGTGACAGTTTTATTTACATGATAGTAAGCATCTAAAATGCTCTTAAGATTCTACATTTTCTCTACAGCTCAAATAAATAAACACATTTTTCTTGACCTGGCTGTAAACATCTTCTGCCTTTGATATGGGCTGTGATGGGATGAGTTTCTTTGAACTTTCACATTAGCTTCTTTCTTAAACATTGTCGGTTGCCAATTGGTTGTCACTTGTTCCATTGTTGTGGGCGGAGCCAGGGGGATGCCAATCAAAATGTGAGCTGCCACACCTACACAGAATCAAACTTGTTCTCATAAGCAAAATGAGTCTCTGTTCGAACAAGATGTTCTAATAAAATTTAATAATGCATACAATACAATTTTTTGCAACATTTACAGAGTTGGCACTTTAAGGTGTAATCAACACCAACTCGTACTGCACACACAAACACACACACACACACACACACACACTGTCCCTCAGGATTTGGCTTCTCCAGCATCATTGACAGTGCGACTGTGTGTTTGCCTTTGAAGTCCTGGAGTCAGTAAACCTCTGGGAAACTGGCTTCGATCCTCTCCCCGTCTCCACCCCTCAGCCTGCTAAACTCAAAGAGCAGTTTCCCGAAAAGCCTCATTATACAGTCAAAAGAGGAGCTTCTCGTTATAATGATCAGTTCAAAAAGCCTTACAGCCTTTGTGTCAAGTTAAGTCCAGAGATTGTATCTTCCTTTGGGGGAAAAAACTAGCTCATTTCAGACACATCAGTCATTCATCCATGTCTTTATGAGCTTCCCATTCACTCAACTGTCTTTCTTTTTTGGCACTGTTTGGGATTAAGACTCTGGGTTTCAGCAGAGGAGATATTCTGTCTGAAAAGAGGGGAATTGAGGAAGTCCATCATACTTAGCGAGACAGAGAGGAGGGGAGAGACATTGACATTTTGAGGAGAGAAAACTCCACAGACTCAAAACTATCCACCAATTCTTGCATGCTAACTGAGAGAAATCCTCACACGCGACAGCAGCCAGCAGCAGCTCTACGAGGACAAAACACCAAGCTGGAAAAAGACAGAAAGAAGGAAAGAAAGAAAGAAAGAAGGAAAGAAAGAAAGAATAGAGGGCAGGGAAGAGTAAACATCTTTACCCTTAAATGGTTGTTTAAAGAACTTCTTTTTCTAAACTTTTTAATTTGCAATCTGTCATTATCCCTTTTCCATCACAACAAAAAGAAAGACTTGTGGAGACCTGCAAAAATGATGATAGAATACTCTGAGAGCACACCGTTACAGGCTGACGTGTGAGAAAACAGTCTGACAGTGCTTAAGTTTGTGATTAATATGCTGGAGGTGTATGTTGCATGCAGAGGAGGGGGGCACACGGAGGGCAGCGCTGGTGATCTGAGGTGTTCGGCCTATATATAAGTCCTGATGCCTGGGGGTAGAGTGGCCTGCATTCCTCTGATTCAGCCTGAATGATGGATACCAAAGATACTTTCTCTTACTGTCACAGAGTCTCTTAACAGTCACTCTTGCCTGGAGGGTGGATCTTAACACTCAACTTCACTCACCCCTTTATATCTATACAGTATGTCATACGTAACAAAAAAATGTACCACTTGATCCAAATGTGTCTTTGGGATGTAAAAGAAACAAAAATGTAAAATGTTACGTATTAGACGTTGTAAACGGGAAGTTTTCTATTGTGTGATGGGGGATATTACTCAATATGCAATATTCAATATTATTCTTTGAAAGCACATTTTCCTATACTGTAAAAGAAGCTGGTATGTCATAATTGAGGATAACGTTCCGTCTGTCTTTGGTTGTCCACATGGACTGTTTTCCACTCATACACTAAACTCATTTGGAAATGCAAAAGTATAACGGGAACCACAAAAAATCCCAATCAAATCCTCATTCAACCCTTTTTAAGGGAAATCTGTAAATTACAGGTGAAGTATGTTATGTAACCACCTCCTTGGTAACAACCTTGTTTGACATTTTGAAATAATACAATAGTTAAGTTTTGTATTTCTAGCTAACGGTAGTGATAGCTATAGCCGACAACAGTGTTAGCTCGCTAACATCAATTTTAGAATTGGTTGATTGCTAACGTACTCAGATGACAGATTTCTTTGTCTTTGTAGTTGTAGATCAATTTTTGGAGAAATAAAAATGAGTTGTCGTGTTTCCTTTACATAGCTGTCTCAAACATATAAAAGATTACTACCCTCAGAGCCGAATGTAAATGTGAATATTTCCAAAAGGATTTAATTCACCATTAAGTGCCAAAAACATGTCTATTCAAAAACATGAAGCAAAGGTTTGTTGTCGCCCACATAAAACTCATGTATACTGTCTCTTTCTTAAAGTGTACAATCTGGGTGGGTCATTAACAGGACAACAGGACCATTAACAGGATAAAAAAGGATTTGACAAACATTAATCTTTGTTTAGGACTTTGCTCTGATGTAGACTTTTATTTTGCTGATTCGTGGGATTATTTCCTTCTGAAAGTGAACAAAGAGCTAAAAGGTGAAAAAGTTGGAAACACAACTAGTTCCTTAGCATAAAGAATAATGTGATATTAAGAAATGTTGTATTGTTCATAAAAATGCAGTCAAAGAGGGAAGGATGAGGCAAAAAGTGAAATAAAGGGGAAAAAAGCATCAAGTAAACCACAAAGTAGCAAAATATTCCCTGTGTGACTGAGAAGGCCGATGACGGAGCAATGACAGAAGAGGAGGAAGCTGTTCTCCTTTTCTTGTGTGATTTTTGGCTCTGATCCACATCTCTGCACTTCTTCTTTCATGTGTGCATTTTTTAGTTTGTGTGTGATTTAGTGTGTGATCTTCAGGGTGTTTCATTTCACACATTTCACACAGTGAACCAAGATCTTTACCAACCAAAAATGTAGGTGTATATAGGATTTGGCATAAATTTGGAGCAGAAGCATTAACTGTGTGGGGATCTATTTCTGTGTGTGTGTGTGTGTGTGTGTGTGTGTGTGTGTGTGTGTGTGTGTGTGTGTGTGTGTGTGTGTGTGTGCGTGCGTGTGTGTGTTTTGGCCTCAGAACTGTGGGAGTGCATTTATCAACAACAACAACACAGTCCCAGCTGAGTCCCTTCGGACCAGAGCACTAAAAGCCCCTCTGGTTCCCATGATGGCCACGCCCATGGATCCTATCACTGGATCGGGTTGGGTTCTATTGTGAAAGTCTACACAATGTTGTTACAAATATAGCAGTTAATCACCGCCCAATCACGGCGTTAGCTCAAGTGCAATAATAACGTAATTACACACACGCAGAGCCACATGAGCGTAGTTGACATATAGCTGGTTCTGTCTTTGTTTGTGAGATGTATGTTTTTAAAGTTAGTCTGTCATCAGGATCTATCATAAAGCCATTTTTTTTTTTTTTACTCTCACTGTGATTTCTATTCATAACTTTACATTTAGTGTGTTGTCTCTCTCATGGGCTGTATGTCACTCAGAAACAGAAAGAGCTTTTCCATTAAAATAATATATTGAGTGTACACATGTGTCTGTGTATGTCTGGATGTGTTTGGCAAGGGATTTGTAGTTCATCTTCAGAAATCAAGACACACAAGACCTCCCACTAGCTAAGGACGCACTCACACTTGCAATCCATACCGTGCCTAAGTACGCTTCACCCCTTAAGTTCTGTGAGTGCTCCAATCCTTGCTCAAGCAAGGTAAGCTTTCTTGGTACTTCTTTGGGGAGGGGGGACAATCTTGGTACGGGATGGTATGGGACAACTTTGCTAGCGTGCGCACTAAGAAAAACACTTAATCAGCGATTGTGTGAAATTCAAAAAAAAGGGCATGAAAAAAAAAGGAAAGAAAATGTGGAGAGGGAGTTAACAGAACAGGAAACAGAGCCAAGTCAAATTCACAACACGCAAGAGCAGATCAAATTCCTGCATTTCAAGGCTAATCAAGATAAAGCAGATATATGTGAAATGTGAAATCGAGAACAAGTGATGGTCTCTCAGGCTGCTCATCTTCAACTGAAAGACTCTGTGAGCCTCGTTTTTAATCAACGACAGGAAGGAAGACAAACTTTTCCTGCAGGGGATCACTATCTGTGTAGATAATCAAAACAATTACATGCAGTTAGAACAAATTCATTTCATGTTTTAGAACAAATAAAACTTGACTTATAAAATATGTTTGTCTAACTGGAATTGTAGATAATTCCTAGATAATGGTGTTAGGGATCGATTTACACGCCTCAATCAGACCATAGCTGGCGTAGGCATTCTGCACATGCTGAGACTTAACCGTAATGATGTGTGAGCTAAGAGTGGAATATGTTTGAAAAGAACAGAGCTGTGATGTTGTCCATGCTCTCCGTGTTCCACATACAACCAGTTTGCCACTTGACAACTTGTTAGCGAGGTCAAGTTGAACAAGGTGCAAAAGTGACTATAGCTGAAAAGGTCACCTGCAGCGATTAGGTTGCATGCGCCCCCATGTACAGAGGCTGTAGTGCTCTAAGCGGGCAGCCCACGTTCAAGATCGACCTGCAACTCCTTTCCACTAACTCTCTCTCTCCCTTTGATTTCTTACTCTAGCCACTGTCCTATCAAATAAAGACATACAGAACACAAATCCATCTTGAAAAACAACAACTAAAAAGAAATAAACTATGGTGGCTTTTGTAGGACATAAATAAGTACTGTATCTGATTTCAGCCTGTTCAATAAGTGGTAAAAAGGAGCTTTAAACCCCAAAGTTGTATTTTAGTATGAAAATGCCCCTATACCTCTGCTGTGACAAAGCAAGCAAACACAGTCTATGAAAACAAAGAGGATTTAGGCTGTTATATCTGTTGTTCAGAACAGATATAACAGTAACATAAGACGGACTGTAGAGAGTGAAGCCGTGGCTGATGACAGAAGAATCTGGCTTCTGAAGCCCACATCATAGGCTCAACTTTTGGCAAAAAGAAATAGAAAGCAACAAAAAAAAAAAAGAACAAAGCTTTAGAAAGTTAAAAGGATAAAAAAAAAAAGAGGGGAAAGAGAGAAAAAGAAAGAGCAGGTCGATTCAGTCAGGTGCAGGTGATGTGGCTGCAGCTGTACAACAAGCTGTCTTTGATTCACTGCAGTTCAAACACATAGCAGGAGAATCACCTCACTGATGAAAGAGCGCCAATGATATCAAACTACCACATCTTAGCGCAGGTAGGCAGGGGGCAGTGACACACACACACACACACACACACACACACACACACACACACACACACACACACACACACACACACACACACACACACACACACACACACACACACACACACACACACACACACACACACACACACACACACACACACACACACACACACACACACACACACACACAGTTACAGTAATTCATACCAGCAACATAACAGCAGGGATGCTCGTGAGTGCAACAGTTTATCCTCCATGATGTACGAACACGTTTTATCCACACTACTCACACACACACACACACACACACACAGTCATCCAGTTTGGCTCAGGCAGTAACTAAAATGTCTCTGATGTTTTCCCCCCCGCCCTGAGGGTTTTGTACCTGAACAGATGACAAGTCAGAAGAAGAAGATAAGGGGGTGAAAGTGATGAATAAAGTGTAGTCAGGGTTGTCTGAAGAGATCAGCGGAAAGATGAAGGAGATGAGAAAGACAAGGAGAGGGAGAGAGAGAAAGAGAAAGAGAAAGAGAGAGAGAGAGAGAGAGAGAGAGAGAACAGGAGGGAAAGAACAAAATCAAAAATAGAAGAACAACCAAACTTCTCTCAGCTCTGTTACTTGTTTAAGGCTGTTTCCTGAACTGTAAAACAGCTAAAGAAGGACAGGGGGAATCTTATTTTCCATCAAGCTATCAAGGGAGGTTTGCTTAAACTCTACAAATGTCACCAAAACAAACCCAGATGCTAAAATACTGCTTTCCTCACAGCTGGGCTTAAGCGAATAAACAGGCTTCCTGAATGTAAAAAAAAAATCTTTTTACGAGGAAAATGGAAATATAAAAAGCTGTTTTTGTCTTTGGATGGTCCTGAATCTTGCTCCTTCTATCCAAAGGCAACCAATCTAGAGCTGCTTTGAGTTTAATTTAGATGCTAATGCACATAAGGTCGTTACCACATATGCACTCCTTGGTTGTTCACACATGCTCCTCACAGGAGTAAAATGTGTTGACATGCAGTTCTCCTTAAACATTTTAGTTTTAAGCATGTTTGAAAGCACCATAAAACTTTCACATTTCAAGGCTTTAACAATGAAACCGAACCACACGACAGACCACTCTAAACAGAGATGGCTTTTAAATTAGAGTCGGAAAATGTTTTGCATGATTGGTGAGATTAGATCTAAATTGTAGCCTTTGTTTTCAATCAGCGCCGACAAAAATGTTTCTGATGTCCCTCCAAGACAACAGAAGTGGAGCATAAGAGACAAGAAAAGGCTCTTGTTTGAGGATTTCTCAAATCTCAAATCTCAGCACGACTCAGCTCAAACTACCAGTTGAAGTCAGTCTCATCTGTCGGCAGTCTGTGTGTCGGTCTCACAGCAAGGATGCAGCACCATGGTCTGTAACCATGGAAACCACAAGGATGTAGCACCGACAATATTTGAACATGATGGTGTATTGAACAGGTACCACACACGTATAGAGATGACATGATCAGTCAAGCCTGTATTCACATAACTTGGATTGGACTTGTGCACTTGGTTGAGCAGAGACAGTGCAGGTGACACTGTGTGTAAAATATAATGTGTGAGCTGAAAACTTGCTGTCTTGGCAAAAAGTCAATAAATGGCTTTACATATCAAAAATATTGAGTGCACGATATTTCAGTGTCTGAAAATGCAAATGCATATAACTGTGTTTGAAAGCTTCGCAGCCATCACTTTTAGAGCAAGATAATGATCTTTATCATCTGTGTCAGATGCCAAACAGGAAGTGACCATGGAAGGAAAGTCATGTACATTTTTAGCTTCCATGTCCTTCAAATGAGCTGCAAAGACAATTTGTAAACGCACACAAAAAAAAATATGTACTGCATGTTGAATACTTCCTACGTTTCATAATATACATCAAATGACCGACTATGAGAGAAAAATACAGAGAGCAGATCCAAATGAGGTTTGGATGAAATTATCTCTGATCTTTCGACACACACACACACACAAAGTACACAACCACTGGTGGTCAGACTGGCAGGCAGGAGGAAGCTTGAGTGTGCTGGGCTTTGACCAGTGTGCCGTACACTGGCTGCCAACTGTCCACCACACACCCCATCAGAGACACACACACACACACACACACACACACATACCACAACTTTGTCCCACCGCTGCTTCTGTGCTTGTGTGCCTTCATGCATTTATGCGTGCAAGCCCCATAGATTGACCTTGTTTTAGTGTCAGCGTTGTGGGTCTTTATTTCCACATATATGCACTTTGTGTCTGTGTGAGTGATTGTGTAACGTTGTCCTCTAAGAGTTAAAGTCACAGAATAAACAATGCAGGGACTCCCTGGGCTTTGTTTACTGACCGAGATAACCTCTGTCATTCCTCTCTCACCACCAACCTATTTCCTCCTCGGTCCAAACAGCGCAAGGCAAAGATGCACTCAAGCCTTGGCAGTGTCAAAGCAATCTTATCTCGCCAATAAAGCCTCTTGAATGGATTTAGATTAACCACAGAGAAGGGGGAAAGAACAAGAGGAGAGGGCACACTGGTGCAATGAGGTCAACTCTCCCTCCCTGAGAGACCCGACTGCCCTCATTTTCCTCATCTCGTTCTGCTCTTTCCTCACGTTAATGTACTTACAGCTCTGCAAAACCTTTTCTCTGCCCTAAGATGCTGGCTGGCATAACAAACAGGAGTGAAAGCCTGAAATAGTCCCTCTCCCTCTCTGCGCGTTTCCCATGCTGCTCTGGAGGTATTTCCGTGGTAAAGCTAATTCCCAGTGTTGGATCTTATAATTTACCCACTTGTCTGTGTTTCTACTTCCCTCTTTCTATGAGTTGGCTGGATTATTGTCGGACTTTTTTCGGCTGCCTTTTCTTCACCTCTTCTTGTTCCTTGCATTTGCTCCATTTTACAGTTCCTTCATTTTCTCCCCCCCCCCCCCCCCCCCTTCGACCCCACCGCCTCAGACCATCTGTGGTAGGCAGCGAGACGCATGGTCTACCCACAGTGACCAGTAAAAAAGCCACCCTCTGCCTCTGTCGTTTAGTCCGCCTGTCTGGTACACAGCTCAGGATGTTGTAAAGCCAGGACACCCCACTGCCTCACAGACTGTCTACTTATGTCGTCACAGGTTTTTGGTTTGTCTCGTGATGACCTTCTTTCTTTCAAGTCTTCCTTCCCTTTTCTTTCTATACAGTTTTTTTTTAGCCAAGAGGATACTTTCACACATTTACACCTCAAAAAAACTCCAACCACAGTCTGACTCTATAAATAAAAAAAAAAGGCTATTAAAACCATCTAAATGCAGCGCAGGCTTCATCTGCTTCCCAGTGAAAGAAACAACAGAGAAGAGATGTAATGAAAAAAGCAGGGAGAGTAATGAGAGCATAAAAAGTAGCAATAAAATATTTTTAGCTTCAGACTCATTCAAGTCTCGAACCAGAGCCAGGAAGAACCACAGTGCCTTGACTATGAATGGTACTGTTAGCTAGTTAGTATTTTCTTTCCCTCTCTTTCTTTCCGCACTTGGCCAGTGTGCTGCCACTGAAGGAATGCCTGCTTCAGATTCATGGGTATGTGTATGTGTGTATGTCTGTGTGTATATGTGTGGATATAGAGTCGGGACAAAGAGAGCCAGTGTGGACAACAGAATACAATCAGCCACTCAATGGACAGCTATTAACTCATTGCACACAAACACACACACACACACACACACACACACACACACATTCCAGAGTCCTCAGGCAAGTTCCAGTGACATTCAGACCCAACCGACCAATCAGAACACTTTAACGTAGCCACAAAGAAGCCAGTCAATGAGCACCAGTGGATGCTGGGAGATCTGTGAATCAAAGTGTTTAGGCTCCTCATCGGTGTCACACTAATCTTCTTCACCCTCCTCCTCTGTCTCCTTTTTTCCCAGGGTGCATCTCTGAGTGGTTAAAGGTGGTTAGGAGAGGCCACTGGGCACAGTCCACCTCCCACACACTCTTGTGTGAATCATCCCATTGTGGGCCGGGTTCGATTCTTCACACTTGTGCTTTGGGGTGTGTGTGATGTGTTTTGACAACATGTCACGTGTTTGTTCTTTATTTGAGGCCCATTTTAAATTTAAAAAAGGAAAACTAACACAATTAGCTCATTTTTGACAGCTCATTTACAGCCCATATAAAAACGTGTTGGCAAGTTCAACATCATCTTTCTATGTTAGAGTGCTACATCTTTGAGAAGAGCAGCTTGTAGGGGTGAAACAGGAAGTCCAGAATGCCCACCCTCTTTCAAAAGAGACAGTAAACATGAAGATGATTGCAATTAAAAACCGTCTGCTGAAACCATCATGATGCAACTTTGACCTTCCTCACTTGAGCAAGTATCATTTCGTAAGAGGGATCAGATTTCACATCACTGGTGTGCTCGCTTCATTTTAACTCCAAATAAAGGGCAGGAAACGTTAGCCTATTGATTCCTCATCTCCTTTTGTTGATGAAAAAGAAGAAATTCTAAAACCTCAGAACATCACTGTGTTGTAACTGTTCTGATGGAAGAACATCTTTTTCTAGTCGCCTCTTAAATTAGATTCATTTATTCTGAACAAGACTCTCATATGATTTTCAAACACATTATAGACCTACAATAAAAAAAAAAAACTTGTTTTTTATATATTTTTTTCCTGCCCTGTCTTCAACCCCATGAATAAGTCCAGAAGAGGTGATCTAAAGTTTAAACTGTCTCATCATTTTACCTCCTACATGATTTTCGTAGTCCTAGATTTCAGCGGAATCAGTGTTACCTGAGACCTACAGAGACAGTGGCCACAACAATGGACATGACACCTTTGGTATACAAAAGTTTAATTATTCTTTTTTAACCATGTGTAAACTTACCGTGTTGTTCTGCCAAGAAATCCTCCGTCAATGAAATGCACTTTGTTAGAACTGTTTAGGATATTAAAGTAAATGTTCGATTAACATCAATGACAAGTGTGTTAATGACAGCACCTCTGCTTACATAACCCACAACAACTTCAAGATAGCTTTAGGCTACCATAATAACTGACAAGCAGTCAACCTCGAGTAACCTTTTCTCTGTAATGGTAGCACACTGAATGGTTTGCCACAAAACCACAATGCACTAAAAACATCAGGTGAACTGCTTTTTATGCTTCAGGTACCTCCTCTGTGCTCCGCCTTTGACTTTCTTTGAACTTTCAAGTCTCTTTTTCTCCACAGCATTATTCGCACTGCCAGCTCAAGGCTCGATATGACATTTCACCTTCACTATGAATGTCATGAAAGTGTCACGGGAGGACAAAGTTATCCCGCCTCTGTGCCGCCATCGGAGGCTTCACAGGGCTGAGACGGGATCAGGAGACATTTGGAGAGAACGGTGCTTTGTGTGTGTTAGTGTGTGCACGTCTTCTTGTGTGTGTGTGTGTGTGTGTGTGTGTGTGTGTGTGTGTGTGTGTGTGTGTTTGTGTGTGTGTTCAAAAGCCGTGTTCTTTTCATGCTTCCGCAATGCCGTAAAGAAATGCGAAATCACAGACAGGGACACCAATATTGCACTGTTGTGGGATCGATATGAAAGTATAAAAGTGCGGTGATGATGGCGGAGCGTCTCTACGGCCAGCTGACAGAATCATGTTCTGAAAAGGGCTCACGTCATGCAAAAAATAAAAACACACCGCCTGGAAGGTGGATCTCTTGGTTGATGTTGTACTAACTTTTACAACCTTTTCAACAGGAAAAAAAAAAGACACAAGCAGAACATGTAACCTCTTGCTATTGCAACACAGCCCTGTGTGTGCCCCCCTACATCCCCCAAACACACACACCCACTTCTCACTATCACACTCACACTTTCCCTGTCACGTCTTCATTTTTAGCAGCCGGCCCAGTTACATGGAATATGAGACGACCACCCACCCACACCCACACACACACACATATACACACACACACACACACACACACACACACACACACACACACACACGCATGCTGGGAAATGTGAATGACCGTGTCACTAAAAGTGCAGTGAAGAAGCTAAATACAATAGTGCCTTGTGCTGCAGAGATGAGTACCTCAGAGCTTCTGTTTGTTTGTGTGTGTGTGTGTGTGTGCGCGCGCACGCCCGTGTGTGTTGCGCAACTTAAGGCAGGCAAGCACATGTGGGTGCCGAGCTGCATAAATCACACTCTGAATTAATTAGAAAGCTTAAATGTGACAAGTCCTGCTGCAGTCAGTAGCCTGGAATACCGTTTAATACTTGCTTGATTACAGACACACCACACCCAAACAGGAACACACACACACACACACACACACACACACACACACACATCTAGACATACAGCCAGACTCACAAACACACATCAGAAGTGAGTGTGTGGACATGATGTAACGCAGAACTGCACATGACAGTAATCCAAAAATGAAACATAACTGACATAATTACAATTCTGAGTCTTACTGGATAATGTCTTTTTTGTGCATCCCGGTGTGTTTATCCCTGTGTCATACAAGCACATGCAGACTGTCTGTGTGTCAGACACAGCATCAGGGAGTTGTCCGAAGAGGTGTGTTCCTGTCTGTTTCAGTTCAAACACAGTTTCCACCTCTGTGTCTTTGCTATTATATTACCCTGCTTATTGACTGAGCTCCTTTTGTAGCTCACCCTGCATGTCTGGGCTGGTGTTTCATTCAAAGATTCAGAATATCTTTTCAGTCTATGTAACTGAGTGTTTTGATCCTGTTTGAACACCAATTACTTTGAACATAAGTTATGTAACATTTTTCAGTGTGATATATTACCAATGCTAAATATGGAGGTAAATAAAAAACGTTAATTATTTCCTGTTTTACCAAACCACATTTTAGTGAAACCGAGGTAGTTCAAATATACATGATGCATCATAATTATTAAGCCCCCGATGTTGAATTGCACTTCTCTTTAATGGTAAATAATAATTCAGCTTTATGCTCATTTCTAGTCTTCTGACTAGTAAAAGCTTTTACACTGCAGCTCACATCCTGCTGTGCACACACTGGTAGCAGTGGTTGCTATGTGGTGAGCCCATCAGAAGTAACTAATCCCATTCGTACACATTCATACGTCGTTGACAAAGCGGGACGAGTAACTTGGGGTTAAGTGTCTTGTCCGAGGACACGTCAGATATGTGGCTGCAGGATGTGAGGATTAAACCCTCGACCTTCCTGTCGAGAGACAACCGACACAGCCAACCCTTCTACTGACTGATGATCACTCATGTCTTCAATCTTACCTGGGAAGTCCACAAGACATTAATCCAACCTCTCAAGCATTGACTTCAGTAAGTCTGTAAGAACACCAACAAGTGCGATAAAAAAAAATCCAATATGGCAAGTAATCATCAGCTGTTTTGTACAGTACAGCAATCTGAGTCATATTTCTTATCAATCTACTCAATAACATTGTTACATCCGTTCTTGCAACACAGGATTCCACTCTATTTTTGTGTGTGTCATAATTCACTTAAGTCCCTTTGGGGAACTTTCTTTCTGTGTTGATTTTGTTGGTTCTGTGAATGTGTACGTATAAGTTGATTTCCTTTTTTTCCTGCGTTCTTCAAATGGTTAAATTTATGGCATGTTAAGAGTTGTTGCCTTGGAAAATGTGAGAGAAAACTGCAGTTACAGAAGCTTGTAGTTAATCAAGTCGTCTACCTTTACTTTAGTGGTTCATGTTTACGTCCATATTAAATTCAGTATGTTGCATAACCAGCTCCCTCACAGGAGCTTTAACTCCTGATGACATCTTCAAGGTGCTTTTTCTCCAGAGGTACAGAAGACAAACGTAGTCCCCGAGAAGTAAACTCGGTAAAGTGCACCTTTTGCATCAAATGGATGGGAGTGTCCACTTGTTTTCTTGATGGACTTGTGAAGCTCATGCTGGCCAGCACATTGCACCCACAGAAGAAGAAAGAAAATGATGCCAACAAAAGAAAACTCCTCCTGAATTAAGAGCCTGCTGAAACCTGCTCCCAGATGAGTCTTGTTAAGCCAAATGAAGCCAAGTCAAAGGGTTTAAAAGGGAGGAAACCTAAGCAGGAGCGCTGGGAATTTTATCCAATTAACAGAACTGAAAAACATGTAATAAAAGGTACCACAAATGGTAGAAGTCAGTACTTGGTTAAAGTATCTGAAAGTTCAAAGGTATAAGGGGAAAGATCACGCAGGAGACAAATCCATGAAATGTTGGAGCTCTCATCCTATCCCTCATATCTCATCCTATCCCTCATAAAGCTGACTTGACACATCCAGATTTAACAATGGAACAGGGTGTTGTGAGTCTACATTTTGTGACTCAGCCGACTGTCTGCACAAAACATCAACAACCACATACAGTCATCAATCCATTACATCAGGACACTCCCAATGTGATCCAATGGGATAAAGTTACCAGGCACTCACTGTCCTGCTACACCTATGTGAGAACTGGATAAAAGCCAGAATTAAACCGCACGTGCATATACACAAAGCTTGGGAACAACAAGCAGCTGTGAAAAGACACAAAT
The DNA here is from genome assembly GCF_947650265.1 of Symphodus melops. NCBI lineage: Eukaryota > Metazoa > Chordata > Actinopteri > Labriformes > Labridae > Symphodus > Symphodus melops. The sequence continues at coordinate 17,171,202 of NC_136709.1, read as the reverse complement.
CTGTGAAAAACTGTCTCATATAAAAAACGGTTTCCAAAATGAACACAGACTCGAGTCGCCCACTTATCCGCCCACAAATCATCCATTCATTCTGGGCAGACCAAATCACTGATCAGTCAACTTATCTGGAAGTGAAATCACATATAACAACCTCCTCCGCATTGTGAAGACGACCGAAAGAGGAGACAGGAGAGGAGAAATGGAGTCCGTGACGAGAAGAGCAGTTGACTTAAATGAGAAATTAAATCAATTGTTTTCATTTAAGTGGAAAAACATTCATATTCAACGCGCCTTTAAAAACATATTTAGTGGTATGAAAAGGCGTCATCTGTTGATATAACTCTGGAAAGGGGAATGACAGCTGTGGCTCAGGAAAGCAGCGCTGAAATGTTTCGATAAAAGAGGAAAACCACAACTACCGCTGATCACTGCAGGAGGGGGGGGAGGCCAACTGAGCAGCTCGCTCTCGCTCCTGAAGTGTAAATTTACTAATTTTCCCCCTGTGGGTTCAGACTCTTGGATACGTTTACACACAGAGTAGATGTCTGGCCTTAAGCTAATTTACCATCATGTTTCTCGGCGGGACAGTATTCTTCTGCATCTGTGTTCAAAAGGAAACGTTTTGTTCACTCTAGATGCATCAGGCGAGAGGCGAGGCACACCCCGGACTGTTTGACAGTCAATCACAGCTAACATACAGAGACAGACAACCATCTACACTCACACTACGGGCAATTCAGTGTCACCAATTAAACTAATGAGCATGTCTTTGGACTGTGTTAGGAAGCCGGAGTACCCAGAGAGAACCCACGCATGCACAGGGAAAACATGCAAACTCCACACAGAGAGGCTCCTGTCTGACGGGGATTTGAAACCTGGAGCCTTCTTGCTGTGAAGCAACAGGACAGGACCACTGCCCCACCGTGCAGCCCCCTGCATTCATTAAAAATCTAATTATCAAAATTAATCTTTCGCTCTTTTCAAAATCTGTTATTGTTAAGGTTTTAAAAAAAGAGTCTGTCCTTTCTTGAATCGAGGTTTGCATGGGGAGAATTAGCTGCTTCACTTTGTCCAAGTATTCGACTGACAATTAAAAATGTCAACTTAAATCAATTTAAAGGACGAGTGATGATGACTTATAATCAAACAATTCATTGAAGACAAAAATTCATCAGTTATTGAAAGGAAACTTTACAGCCCTAATAGAAGTTCAGATCTCAAAATGTGCATCACATCGCTGCAATGCACAAAGCTAGAGGACTATATGAGCAGAGAATCTTTTAGAATATCCGAGGAAGCTGGAGCCTGAGGCTGTTTTGTATTTCTACCTTATAAATGATTCAAAACATTCACTATGTTTATCATAATTGTAGCAGATTATTTGCTTCTAAATTAATTTGTTCAATCTACTTGTAGTTTCCAGTTCTGTTTAAAGATGATAATGATGGTGGTGATTTATGTAGCGTGTTATTTCTGTGGTTAATGATAGGATGTTTATGCTCTCTCTTTTACACACACACACACACACACACACACACACACACACACAAGGACGCGCACACATGCACACACACACAAACTTCCACATTCCCCACAGTTCATGCAGAGGGGTCTTTGTGGCCTTCAAAGAGTCAGTGTGTCCAGCCTGGCTCAAATTACAGCAGACAAGATCCTTACCCTTCATCCCTCTCAAACACACACACACACACACACACACACACACACACACACACACACACACACACACACACACACACACACACACACACACACACACACACACACACACACACACACACACACACACACACACACACACACACACTTTCAAGCATCCATCATCTTGCAGACACCTAAAGTATTCTCTCTGACTTTTTCCTGTCACTCTACTCCTACAGGAGAGGAGGGAGAATAGAGTTAACAGCAGAAAGACAAAACGTCAAGTTCAGGATTTGTCTTTACTGCAGCAAAGTGTCCTTGAACTCAACATCCTGACTGACATCTGTGTTGATGCCTAAAGCCTCCTGTCCTGCATATCAGACCTATGATGGATATTTAAAGACCTGTATATCTGACTTACAGTGGATTCACCACCTACATGTTCTACCTCCAGCTGTTATTTGTCGTAGGTCTTTCTGCCATCACTTGTACTGTTTTAAAATGTAACTACTGCACACACGTCTGCACTGTCTGTGTTCGCTGCAATATACTGCATTCTTCCTTTAAACGTGTCCAGGAAGTCAGCTTGTTCTGTGACCCTGTGCCTCCGAAGATGACAACTCTGGTACAACTCTAGCATCAGTGAAGACAATAATGACTCAGTGTATCCAATTGGACTAACAAGTTAGCAAATTAAGACATTCATAACTACAAGGCTTGATAAACTTTCACATTTGATGGCCATTAAATGCAGCATGAGATGGTCGCAGTTTTGCAATTTAAAAGCATCAAATTGAGTTGATTGGTATTCCACTTGCATATTTATGAAGGTCAAATAACTAATAGATTGCACACCTAACTACTGCTTCAAAAAAAAACAACAATCACCGCTTTCTTTCAAACGGGTTTCTAACATGTTACTCTGAATGTTTTTTTCTGGAAGTTTGATCGTTCTGCCACTGTCAAGAGCCAACCCATATGAGCCATTTATGCACAAAGTGAATTGACTTCATCAACACATCACGACAACAGCCCCGAGAAATAACACTAACACTAATAAGACTGCATTTCATTTTCTCTGCCCCTGCATTACAATAAATCCAATCAAAACAGAAGAATCTGCATCCCAGGGTATGAACTGATGACACAAAAGTAAAACAGAAGAATAAATGGGGAGGTGACCTTGAATATAATGATGAAAAAGCAGTGTGTAATAGCTGATTATATCAGCGTCAGCATCAAGGAGTTAAACGCACTCCAACTTCGGAAATCGTCACCGTTTTTCTGGTCCATCTATTTATGGGGCTTAGAACTGAAGCAGATTTGAGGGTAATAAGCTTCAGAAGCGATACACATAAACGACAAGACATGAAGCTATCTGAAGACTTTGCTAAAAATGTGTGATTCTGTGCATGCGTGTGTGTGTGTGTGTGAGTGAGTGTGTGTACGTGGTTGAGTGTGTCACATCTATTCTAGGAGAATTCCAGAGGGGAGACCCTGTGACTGACCCCCACCTCACAGGATCTGACAGGATTTCACCAGCTAGACACACAAACACACACACACACATTGAAACAAACAAATGATGGGAGTGTCAAAGGACACACATACACTCAGAAGGGAGACCCAAGAAGACAAACTGAACTCTAATCACAACTAAATACATTTCTCATGAGTTATTGTGTCTTTAAATGCAATTAAATGGTATTATTAGCTTTTATTTTCTCAGCATCAGACCAAAAACTGTTTTAAATAAGGTATGAAGCCAATTTCAACTTTTATCATGAACCTTAATACAAAACTGATACTAAACAATTAAAATCATGGTAGTTAAATTAGGGAGCAACGTTGATATGAGCTGTTAACCTAAAGTTACCTGAGACTATTTCAAGACCAGCCTTCTTCTGAGGAAAGAGAGAGGAAGAGACTTTCCTCACTTGAGATTTGGTTAGTTTCAGCACTGAGCAGGTTGCCCCCCCTTCAATGATCCGCGACAATCTGCGCGTCCAATCTCCGAACTTCCTGTGACACAACAAGAGGATCCCCTCTCATGCGAAGGAGCCCGCGCGTGCACGCCAACATATAGCCCTATGACGTGCGCGCGCGCAAACAGAAATACTTTAACAAACACGCCCTTGTAAATCAAAAACACTGCAGCTGACAATTCGAGCGAGAACCGTGCAACACAACACAAGATACAGCGGGGGGGAAACGTTCAACACACCGTAAAGTTTCCCAACAGAGAGAGGAGAAGAACACTCATTTTGTCACCATCTCTTACCTTTTTCTCTCCCCTTCACTCCTCCTCCTCCGTGTCCAAACTCTGTCACGACGTGGCTCGCCGCAGACTGCGAAATCAAACAGCCGCTTTTTTTTTCGGTTACCAAGGAACAGCAGAGAGAGTGCGGACGTCTGCTCCAACATGCAGCGACTCCGTGTGTGAGGACGCGTATCTGTGATTGTGTGTATGTGTGTGTGTGTGTGTGTGTGTGTGTGTGTGACAGCTCATGGAGAGAATGAGCAGAGAGAGGAGAACCGGGGAACTTAGGGGGAGTTCCCGTTAACAGGCAGGCGGGGCGGGGGCTCCAGGAGAGTGACAGGCGGACCAGATTTGAAAAGGTTCAGAGCTCATTTCTGACTATAGACTAAGTTAGATCGATGAGGTGAACAAGAAAAATAAATGTAACCTATTAGACAAGTCAACCTGAACTGAAGCTGTTTAACCATTCTTATCTGTCAAGCTTTGTATTTCTGACAAATGAGATTCGGGTAGAATAGGTTCTTTCATTAAGCAGTTTAACAGGACTATAAAGAGGTAATTCATAATTCCCCAAGATTGAATGTTATCATTAAAATACTTCCCCCTTGATCAGTTACTTAAAAAAGATGGAGAGTGAAGAATCATAGGCACATTAAATATAATGGTAGCATTCAATAATCTGCTCGATGATAGTTCTACCATTGACTATATAAAGATGGACGGTGTGCCTCCACCTCCTCCCATTGTACCAACTTCAAGCCAGAATACGTCCTGCATTGGGCACTGACATATTACCCTGGTGAGTTCATTTGATGGCAGACATGCACAGTATACTCTGCTGCGGTTTTGACAGATGGTCCCTTCCACCAAACCAAAACACACATTTAACTTACAAACAAAACGGCAAAGGCCTCCCTGGAAACAGAGTCTTGTGTCAATTTGAAGTGAGCACTCAAAGCTAAGTAAAGTTTAATGGCTCTCGTTAGCCTTTGTTACAGCTCTCTTGCAACAGATTTACTCTGGGAAAAAAAAACAGGATACACACTGCAAGCTAATAAAGCCAATTTTAGGCCTGATGTCCCCTTTCCAACAAAAGTCATAAGTCTTGATTGTTGATCATTTTCTTTAATTATCTTGCCAGATTTTCCTGTGGTGTGGGATGTATTTAAGGGAACAGAAAGATAAAGTTAAGACCCTTACAGAGAAACTCAAATGTCTCTGCCATGGAGAATGTAAGTATGATAAAAAAAAAGATTTTGTCAAAAGAAATATATTCAGGTTCATCATTATAAAACTTGAAGACCGTGTTCACATCACGTAGGAGTTATTGTTTAATACTTTTTGGTGAACTGCAAGACTTCTCTGCTCAAATTCTGTGTTTCTATGGCGACCAAGTGGACTACAGCCCAGACTGTAGATCATGATACAGTCTGAGTTTATAATATCAAGATGAAGGCCTTTTTTCTTAAACTGTGACACAATGACTTAATGTTGAGAGCCCTCCACCCAGGTAGGAATCTCACCATGGAGACTCCAGTCAGTACATCAATGCTACCGCAGTCCTTATATAAATTGTCAGATCAAACTATAATCATATTTAGACTGAATTTTGCACGTACAGTAAACGTCCTGAGTGTCATAAAGTTTTAGAAGAAATATGCAAGCAGTTTTGACCGATGAGCCAAGAGGTGAGAATATAGCATCAATGGGAAATGGCCTGGGGTTGAGTGTGAGGCTGCCATGCTGTTGTGTGAGAGTAAGGAATGCTGACGGCCGATGTGAGGCGGATTTGATCTTGGGTACCCAAGTTTTCTCTACATAGACTCAAGAAACACACACACACACACACACACACACACACACACACACACTCTACCTAAGATTCCCTCCAAATCCTGCAGGAATGTATATAACAACATCAACTATCACAAGGTCTGCATCACATGACTGTGTACCTGTGTGTGTGTGTGTGTGTGTGTGTGTGTGTGTGTGTGTGCACGTATACACCCACTGGGTATATAACTAAACACCAACTCAGAGTTAGAGGAAGTAGAACAGATAGAGGGACAACAAGAACAGTTTTAAACATTTTAAACCACTTACATAACTCGTCCCTGATGGCCGCAGAGAGCAAGGCATTTTTTTTACCCTGCTTATAATTTAGTTTCCTTGTCCAGAAACACTTCCCACACGCATTCACATGTAATGCACCCAGTGAATAATCGCAGTGATGTGAACTTAAAGCATCAGTTTACCCAAGTTAGTTTCTGATCGTCACCTTTTGCCTGGTCTTTGTTCTATTTGTTTGCCTTGTATTTATGGATTATCTGTGTACCAGCCTGAACTTTTTCTATAAACGCTGCCTTTTTTATCTTGAAAGTGATAGTGTCTAAGTCAGCTAGCTTATTCTGGCTTGGATAGTTCAGATGAGCCGTAAGGATACTTAAGGGCACTCGGTCAGGTAAGGTTTGTTCAGTGATGTCTTTATTCCTCTCAAGAAACTTGCACCCTTGGTGAAAATGTACCTTTAAGCTAACACTGCTTAGTGAAACCAACAAGCAGCTGGAGGCCAGCTTTCATTATGAGCACGGCTGGTTCTGTGAACAAGTCTTTTGTGAGGGAAACCCGAGGAACCAAATCGCTGCTTTATCCCAGAAAAAAAAAAGAAAAACACCTCAACTAAAACTTGACAAAAGACCAGGCCGTTCTGAGAGCTGCAGCACAGGGATGAAAAAGAGATAGAGGAGAGAAGGCTGGAGGGATACAAGGAGAAAATCGGATGAGGGTGCTGACACATCCTGACAAAATGGAACAGGGAGTGTCACTCAGCACCTCACACACACACATGAAATACACCCCACACACACACACACACACACACACACAGGCTGCACATGAGAGCCCGCCTTAAGGACAAGGAACCTGGATCTGAGCTTCTGCTGAAAGCAACAGACGCCAGAAATAAAGCATCACATACAGGACCAAGGACAAAGAAGTCACACACACTTTCACATGTGCACACACACGTACACACAAACACACTGCAGTTGAGCTGTCCAGGCCTGAATTTGGCATGCAGAGGTGAGCTTTATTACGAAGACCCAGTTAATAAAACCCTTGACTGCACATGCATTGTTACAAGGTGAGCACACTTGTCTGCATATATGTGTGCGTGTTTCTTCATTATCGGCAGCCTTGTCAAACTCTTGGTGAGTTTGGATTTTGTCTCCATAGGGACATCCCAGCTAAAGAGGAAGAGTTTTATTAGAGCATTACGTGATACCAGCTGTCTAAACTGGTCCTTTCTCCAGACTGAGAAGCTTCCTGCCTGGCAGTTCGGCAGGCTTACTGCAGCTTCTCAACAACTCAGGTTCCTCCACTGCAGCTTCTGTGTACAAATGTTCTCATCTTTGCACATTTGAGGCTCTCAAGCTACACATTTGTCTGCACAAATCCCTCAAAGCTGTAACCACAATCTTGTGCATTGATAACATGGTAATCACTCATATATTGGCTGTATCCTCATTCTGAAAGTGACCCCACCACCACCACATGGCGTACTATCTGCCTATTTATCTGGTTGCTGCCAACTACATCAATCACACCCTCTCACCACCGCAACAGCTGCCTTGCATCAATGTGGCTCTGCAGCAGCTGAGGACGAGGGGAGGAGTGTGAAACCGCGTTTAACAGCCTCGGTTCCAGCTGAAGGGGCGCTTTGGACGGGGGGTTGGGGGTTTTGTTAACAGAACATCAGGATCCCATTTAAACCAGAGGGAGGCTCAAGGGAACAGGACAGGGCGTATACTGTGTATGCCAAGGAGGAAGTTGGAGGTCATTTGTGTGTGCATGTTCATATGTATACTTTTTTAAAGCGTGTTTAATCACAGCGATGGGACAGTCGTTTCTCTCTGATGTCAAGCCCATTTTGGAGAGCTGAAATGCTTCTATAACATTGTATTGCTGTGCAGGGGCGTCAACAGGAATTCTGGGACCTGTGAAGTGAAAACTGTTAGTACTGAAGTTTACTGCCTCTGCACACAGCCATGGCTAACTCTCACTGCTTAAAACAGGCAGAGTTAAACTTGTTACAGTCCTCTTGCTAACTGAAATCCAATGAGGTTGGACGACTCAAAAATATTTCCTTTTGCATTTTCTTTTGCATGCTAACGAAGATGAGAACCTAAGAGAGTTATTGTCTGTCATTCAAATTTCAACCTGCAACACATCATTGAAAAAATGATAAGAGACTTGGATTTTTCCAGACCTAAATGTGACAAATAAAAAATAGCCACCACAGTAATCCCTGCAGCCTCATAAACTCGGCTGTACTGTCTTTGATATTGTTAGTTTGTAGTTCCCATTGTTTTCTATTAAGAATTACATCCAGGTTGTGATCAGTGTGTGTTTATTTGCATCCCTCCTCAGTAGAACAGTACATCACTGTCCTCATCCAGCTCCAGGTTAAAGGTCAGGGCTGAGGCATGCTGCTCACATCAGTCCCTCTTTGACCTCTTTCTGCCCAGGCAGGCTGCCAGCCCAAAGCTGTTTACAATCTGGAGGATGCACAAACTGAGGAAACTGATGTGCTATCTGCTACAGTGGCTACGGTGGCTAATACCAGCTTTCTTGTGGAGTCCAGCATCCACTGGGAATGGAAAACTTGAGCCCACCAGTAACTAGAGATGAGCTGGCTCTAAGCTGGTGGTGGAAAAGGTTTAATGGGAAATAGAGTGGAGGAGGTTGAGGGACGGGGGAATGTTGATGAAAAGCATGTGAGTCCTTTTCCCAGCTCCAAAACTCAATCAATACATTTATTAGGCGCAGAGATCACATTATCAAATCAAAATCATGTAGATAAGAGTTGGGAAAGACATGCGTACAGTAAGTTTAATAATGAAATATTGAATTGCAGGATTTTAATGCAGGGTATGCTTGGGGACCTTTCTTTCACAAAGCCATCACAAGTGAATCAAAACACTAAAAATCCAAACCTGTTGATTACTTTTAAAGTACTTTTTATAGGTCAGTGACATTTGGGTTGCATTTTGGTGTTAAAGAGGTGGTGACAGGTCCCTTAAGTAGATCAGTGGAGGACAACTGCTCTTGCACGTGGCAACATATGATTGTCAAATGGCTACCGCTGACATGGTGTGAATCATCTAAGGTTCTGGGGAAAAAAAGGCTCACAAAAATATTTAATTTTACAAAAAAACAAAGTCCATCAAAGTTAAACTGAGAAATACAAACGAAATGGAAAATCACAAGGCGTAACAATGAACAAATCATTGGGAACATTGGTAGGTAGAGGTATGAACTGACACAGAAGAGAAGAAACACTGAGGCTAAAAAAAAGATATTGTGAATTTAAAATCAATACAAACATTACAGTTTTAGTTTCTTCAGCAGCAGAGCAAATGTTTTTTAGCTAAATATGGACAGTATGTACATGAAGATCTCACATCTAAAAAAAGCTGAGAGAAAAATATTCCAGCTTCTTTTCGTTCTTTTAGACATGACACCTTGCTCTGCAAAGGGCAAAAAAACAACAGGTTGCTGTTTGTCATTTCAGAAATAGAGTCTGTGTCGAAGCTGAAGCACACCAACTGACCTGCTGTCCATGACATTCCTAAGTACCACAATACATTATTGTCACTGTGAGTATGGTGGTTGTGTGTGTCCACTGAGTCAACAGGCACAACTACAGAACGTGTTGTATCCATATCTCATATATATATGTATGTGAGTTTAAATTAAACGCTTTTTAAACCTAACTTTCTGAATGCCTCAGACTTTTTCGAAAGCTTCTTAATGGGATCCCTGCACTGAAACGCACCAGAAGGACATTTAACACAATCACTTTCAACACCCATGCATCTGCTTTTCGATAAAGATTTAAAGACATTATATATGTTTATTTTAACAGTACATTTCCTTTTTTTAAGGTTAGAAATTATGCCCAGATGGAAAAGTGTGTATTCGCTCGGGCTTGTAAACACAAACTTCATACAGTCCTGAAGTACCTCTTGAATGTAAGTGGGATAACAGCAGTTGATGAATCACCGGTTTAAAAGGATAAAATTGCTTATATTTATATTTATCAAAATATAAATACAATACGGAGATGAAGTTGGATCCCCGCACTGAAGAAAAAGGCATATCAAAATACACTGCAGTTAAATATACACTTCCTGGTTGAGAAGAAAAGTGCACTGAAGTCTGTAGAGCAGCAGGTGACTGACAAGATATGTTTGATTTGTAACAATGAATAAGCTTTTTAATGTACAAATAGTCAATGTGTGTTTTCTTTTGGTTGGAAATTCTGTTTGAAGTCATTTGTCAATGAGTTATTCTTAAGATTTATCAGTAGTTATTGACATAAAGTACTTGTTGCTAGTCATGCTAAGTTAGCATAAACACATACCTCTCAAATTGTCAAAAACTCAAGTCTCGAGTCCAACCCATTGTTTCCAATTATTTGGAAAATTATTTGCAGCAGGTGAAATATATCGACAGTAGACCTTCAGTGCCATCATTGTTTAGTCATGTTAAATCATCAGAAGTGTAATTTCAGTCGACACACGAGAGGCCCTCCCTCTGCCCTCCATACCACAGACTGCAGGGAGACGCCAGACCGACACACAGTAGAGAGGGAAGAGGGAATTTTGATGCACACTCCTTCCACCCACACACACACACGCACACACACCTATATCACATTAACATTCACAATATAGGCTTTCTGCTGACGCTCTCATTTAGGCGGCTTTCTGGAAAGAGAGAAAGCATGGCATTCCCCCCCCCCACCCACCCACCTTCTGCTAATCCTCTATATACTCCACCTTTAAGTTGCCTCAAGCAAAGAGTATATCAGCCCCTTTATGTTAGGGAATAAAACCAAAGTAGCGTACTTAAATTCTGAATGCTAACATAGCGAAAATCAAATGAACTATTTAAATAAATTGTGGCATCCTAAAAAGAGAGTGATGCAAAAATCCCTCTTGATTTGTTGGTCTTGGTTTTCCTTTGGATAAAGGCATGCAAGGTAGCTGAATTGCATAAATGATTTTGCAAAATGTTGTTGATTTCTAATTTGAACACACACTTTCATTTTGTAAAATTGTCAAAAAAATGTGACCTTAATTATCCCTAATCATTTTTCTAGTCTAGTCTAAGACTGTGACCTGCATCCACCTCTTGGCCTCCCAAAGGGCTAATCTGATATGGTCTGGTGGTCTGGCTGCTTTGTTTTGGAAAACCAGCAGAGGGGTCAGATCCTCATCAGCTCTGATGTTTGTTTACATTCTCACAGTGGGCCATCAGGGACGGATAGTGTCCATTTGGAAGTCAAACCGTGGGAAGGAACAGGGCGATAAATAGCCCAGTGTGAGAGAGTGAGAAGGTGACACTGACACTGTTTGCCCCTTTAAGCCATGGCAGTATTGATGTTACTGTGCTGCTGCATGTCTTTCTGTGGCTTAAACCTCAAGTTGGACCAATCTCTAACATCCATCATGGGGTATCACTTTGCCTTTTATTGGTCTAAAGTGCAAGCCATTTAATTCCACAACCTTGGTTTGATTGATAGTAGCTGCAGACCTTTCTATCTCCATATTCTGCTGTTCTGTCTTCATATTAATCTTGAAAAAAAAATGCTAGTATTCATATTTCTAAAATCACTTTGAAAGTTTTGTTTTTGTTTTCTGAAGGAGTAGTGTCACATAAACTGCAGCACAAGCCTGAACTCCCCTTGAGTACACAATAAGTATTGATCACCAAACCAAACAAAAAAAGACAAGCTTGGCCTTCATCTAAAAATAGCTGGAAAGACAGAAAAGTCGGAAGGCAGATGGATCAATAGGCTGTTAGCAGTCGAGATGCCTCTCCAACAATTTGCAGCACTAATGCCCTACAGATACATAGATAGATAGATACTTTATTGATCCCGAGGGAAATTCAAGGCATCCAGTAGCAGTATACAGACAGGCAGGACACAAGACATTAGTTACAATACACACTCGCTGTTCCCCCTCCCCTCTATATACAATAATCCCCAAAGACAATACGACTTTCACTCCAATATTGATGTGTGTGCACATAAAAAGTTACATATGTTATGTAATTATATTACATAATTAATGTCCATCTTTTTTTATGCATTAAATAGTGTACAATACTATGTTTGATAATTTTTTCTGTTTCAATTTTTGTAAATGGCTTTTATTGAACCAGTACAAATACTGATATTTTAATCAAAGCGGACACACTATATGTCACCCGTTCTCATTGACCTGTGAATTCATTTAAGAAGGATTAACATACTTGTTTTACTCTATTTTCTTATATTTGTAGCAGATGCATGGACAAAAGATAATCCCATATAGGGCTATTCAGTATATTGTAATAGGAAATGCCAAATGGGACTTGCAACATGTGTTTGTTGCTCTTTTATTTTCGTCACACTTGCCTATTTTATTTCCTCAATAGTAAGTAGGTTTTTCTGTTTTCTTCAAGATTAAAAATAGTAAACATGCATTTTTATAAATAAAAAATTAAACAAAAAATGCACATACAAGAACATTTACATTTTTTTTTTCTTAAAGCAAATTAATGTCAGGGATAACAATTCACTTTGAAAATCTTTGAGCAAACTACAGAAGGCAGAATGTGTTCAGTCATTCACTTTCTATCTGCAGCTCTATAGTGCCTCCCCGTGGTCACAAATATGTATTACAATGTAGCTTATAGATCTAACCGCTCAGTGGACACAAAAAAACGTCATTTCCCATCATGGTTGAACTCGGAGCCTTCTACCAAAATATTGTAGACTTACAAAAAAGAAAAAAATAAGCAGCCAGAGAAAAAGCAGACGGAGAAAAAGCCAGAGAAAAAATCCTACTAAAAAGGTCTCAATGTTATTTAATATAGGGTAGATGTAGCCCTAGCCAGTCATTAGGATACTTATTCTGAAACTTATAAGATATAGGCTTTTGGGGGAATTCGTGTTTCCATTAATTAAATGATATTTAATTCATGTAAATAAAGGTTTTATTTTGAAGAATATAAAAGGAAGTGGTTCATTTCATGCTGAGCGATCTGTCACGGTGATACATAGTGCGTATTACTGAGTTATCAGAGTGTGATCTGTAGCCTGTGGATCCTCTGTCAGCACCAGCTCACTGTCACTGTGGGACTCAGGATGAGGCTGCTGCCAGTCGTTGTGAGCGTCTTGTTAACGGTGTCTGTCGCTTATTATGTTTACACCCCGCTGCCTGATTCTATCCAGGACAGGTGGAAGCTGATGATGCTGGATGCTGGATTACGTACTATGATGCATCTGGTGAGAAAGCAACGTTTTCTTCATAAGCGAATACAGTTTTGTTTTTTTTGGCATGTGCTGTGTGTAAGAGGCTTGCAGCAAAACTAAGTGAATACACTCAAAATAATCTTTGATCAAATCGACACAAGTTCTTTACCCTTATCTTCATATTGATCTCAGCTTTATAAAGTTAATGTCAAATTAAAAGCGTTTGTGCAAATAAAAAAAAAGGTCAGCAGCCATGTATGTTTAACAAGTGATAGTGATATCAGAGAAACTCACCGGCCTGCTTCGACATGGACTTTGGCCCCATTACTAAAGCCAAGTGTAATGTAGTGCTAACTTTGAAATGCACAACTTTCATGTCTATACTGACACGAGCTCTTCAAATATTGGAATATAAATCCTATATAAAATAAGATAAAGTCCTACAGAGGAATGCTGGTGATAGATCAGTACTAATAATCTGTTGAAATTCTAAATTTGGGATTTAATATATGGAGGAATATGGTTACACCCACCAACAATTCAAAAATCTAATTTTGCCACATTTCTAAAATGATCTTTTAAAGAAACGTGTTGCACAACCAAGCAGCATTGAGCCAAGCAGCTGTGTCTGCTGCCCTTTTTTAAACTTTTGAGACAGTCTGAGATGTTTGTGTGTCTGAGGGCAAAAGTTCTATGATGTATCAGAGGAAGAGTTCCCTGACGTTTTTTCCACTGCCAGTCCCCTGGCAACATTGTGATGTTTAGCAGAGTCGGGATGGATGAGTTGATCTGTGAGCACAGCGGGAAATATTCAGGAATATGTCAGAATGCACGTAGCATTAATGTAAAACTGTCATTACAGTGTGAGACTCTGTTGCTGCGTTCACACATCAGCTCACTCTGACTTCATGCCCAGAATTATACTCGGGCCGAAAAGAATTGTCCACATGCGTTTATACATTCTGCACAGTTTTGCATATGTTTAAAACACAATCACACCCACCCACCATCATTAATTGTCTCAAAAACTCCACTTAAGGTTATACACTTCTTCTTTTTTTCCCCTTTTAAGACCTCTTGGATGGATCAGTCAGTCGTCCACCAGTCCATCAGGTCTATCCAGATCATGGTAACAGATATGACCAGTTCTGAGACTAATGGAGGGGTCACGCCTGGAGTGAAAGTCAGCGACATCACCTTTGCCGGCGTCCCGGTCCGTTTGTACGAGCCCCCGGCTGGAGGGGAGGGACATCTGAGGAGAGGGCTGATGTTCTTCCATGGAGGAGGCTGGGCCCTCGGCAGTGTAAGTGAGTACAGACATTGTACCTCAATAATGAACCGTAGAGGTCTAGTTTACTCATTATATGTTATAGACAACCAAGCGTGAGCAGCTCTTATTCAATGTGTTATAAATGCTACTTTGAATGCTTTGTAAAGCATCATGTCTGTAGATTTACAGCATTTCTGCATCAGAGAGCAATGATTCGCCTATTGAACAAATAGTATAGTAATTTCACACATAGCTTTTGTTTTCATATCTATTTATATCTGCACCTTATTGTGTAAATACTACTAACCTTATGTAAATACTTGCTGTTGTTTTTTTTTATCCCACCCTACGAGCCAATGCAACAAAATTTTCGTTCTTATCTACGCTGTAAAGTTCAAGTTTAACTGACAATAAAGAAAGTCTCAGTCTCACCAGAGGAGTTTCTGTTGTAACGTTGTGTTATCATGGTGTGCATATTGTTAACTTCTCTTATCCACTCTCCTCCATCCCTCTTTCTTCAGAGGAGAGGTCCTATGATCAGGTCAACAGGATGGTGTCAGACGAGCTCAATGCAGTTGTGGTCTCTGTTGAGTAAGTGTGTCTCCTCCAGCAACACTGATCTCTGCTTAAAGTGACTAATAAATAAATACACCATGTCAAAAATGAGATAGAGTCAAGCTTTCACGTTAAAGTGCAGATATGCATACACCCACGGTAAGCAGAAGAATATATTGCTCAATAATAAGAAGGGGGGGCACACTTGGTTAATGAATGTTTGTTGCTTTCTGAAACCTCAGAGTCTATTTCATCCAATGTCTGCGTGTCAGGTATCGTCTGTATCCAGAGGTGCACTTCCCTGTGCCGTATTTAGACTGCCTCACTGCTGCCAAACACTTCCTGTCCGAGGAGGTTTTGTCGAGGTATGCCATCGACCCCGAGCGTGTGGCTGTGTCAGGAGACAGCGCAGGAGGAAACCTGGCAGCTGCTGTGTCTCAGGAGGTACAGTGACACACGCCATCGTAGGAATGGCTGCAAAACACACTTTAAATTAAAGGGCAGAAGATTTATCAATCACTCTGTGTAATATTATTTATGTACATAGGCCTGGCAGTCTAAGCCTGTCAGCATAACAAAGTGCTAGTTAGGACCAACAAGCCTTAACTGGAAGCTTTATCAAATTTGACATTTTTAAAAGTATTCTTAAAAGTAGAGAAGGTGAAAGTCTGGCCCAAAGTGAAAGCTGATTTCAAAGGTATGCCTCACATAGTACTTTTATAACTTTAAGGACCTGGCCTGTACTCTGTGAGGTCACCGATCTCGAAAGGTCAGAATGTGATTTTTAAGGGGGGCGTAGAACTTGACCATGTGTAACATTGGAGCCGACTGGACGGAAGAGCGCTGTGTGTTGCTGACTGACTGTTTAAGTATCGAGCTCACGCTGTGAGTTTATACAAATATTACAAAGTTGCAGATGCAACTAAAAAAATAAACAAAACTTCCATGTAAATGCATGCTTCCTTTGATGATATTTAAGTCTTTAGTTCCTGTATCGTGAAATGACATTGAACTCGTTTTTTTGTAATTCTTTGTTCAGATTTCCATGGATGACACGTTGAGTGTGAAATTCAGCGTCCAGGCACTGATCTACCCGGCAGTCCAAGCTCTGGACTTCAATACTCCCTCCTACCTGCAGAACGAGTATATGCCTATTCTCTACCGGTCTTTTGCAATCCGCTTATGGCTGCAGTACCTCGATGTCGACCTCTCTCTTGTTTCCCAAATTGTAACAAAAAATCACAGCTCCTTACAACACACACACATCACCCCTGAGCTGAGGGCGCGGCTCGACTGGAACGTCCTCCTTCACCCGAAATACAGAAAGAACTACAAGCCTGTGATAGTGGAAAAGGGATCTCAGGGGTCTATGAAAGATATGGCTGCACTGCTGGATGTGAGATCATCACCCCTGTTAGCTGGCCCGGAGGTTTTAGCTAAATGCCCCCGGGCGTACGTGATTACGTGCGAGCACGACGTGTTGAGGGATGATGGTCTAATGTACGTACAGCGCCTGCTGGATGCAGGAGTGACAGTTACCAACCACCACTATGAGGACGGCTTCCACGGGTGTTTCAGCTTTATAAATTGGCCCCTGGATTTTGATATAGGCAGGAGGGTGAGCAGGGGTTACATCGACTGGCTCAAGAACAACCTGTAGACGTGTGTGAACTCTCAAGGACAGTGGTCGATGTTGTGCTCTCTCTGTGTGCACTGACTCAAATGTTTTCTATGCACTTACTGACGTTGTTTCCACCTTCTCTCTGATGTATGTCACTTTGGAGAAAAGCGTCCTCGAAATGAATTGTAGAGCAATGGTTATGATTCAAACCTAATAAAAAATTAATGAAAGCATACATTTAAACAGTTATTGTATGATCTAGCGAGTAAAATTTTGTAAAAATACAGCCAGTGCACAAGATGTGATGCATCAAAGGCTATTTCAACAAAGAGTGTGTTTTAAAACCTACTGAGCATTCAGATTGTGCATCGAACCCCTCAAGGACTTGAACCTCTAAGACCAAATGCATCATCTTTGAGTGTCATTACATCTGATAATCACTTTGTTACTTAATGGCAACATTATGTGTATCATGCTCTTAGTTTACTCTGATTAAAACATGTGTGATTTTAATGTCTTGGATACAGAAACATGTAGCGAATCATAGTTTTACAGTTCTGTAACATTTGCTCTCCACCAACTGGACATATGCAAGGGCTTGAAATATCATTTTACACCCAAATGTGATTTTTCACATTTTTAATATTTCATATGTAACACAAATGCCATGTGTCTCTGCCGTCTGTTGTTATGATGAATGTTGATGATGAAATTCATAAAGTCACAATTATGAAGAAGAATCGTGTCTGTACTTTGACTTATACTTGCCGCATCAGTTTGGGATGTTCAATATTGATCAGTGAGACAAAAACAGCTTGTTATACATATAACATATCTTTTAACCCCCATAAGTAGAACAGTTCACCTTTGGCTAATCCTCTAAATACTCTGTATCTAAGCTGCTTTAAGCAGAGAGTATATATCAACCTCTTTCTATAAAGGGAATAAAACCAACATACTTCAAGGTATAATACATGACATTCTGACATCCCTGTACAGAATCCTGACCTAAGTATTTTTTTGTCACACTTGCCAGTTTCATTAACCCAATGGTAACTGGGAATTTTCTGTTTTCTCAAAAAGTAAATACGTTTTTTTTTGATAAATAAAACATTGCAAGCATTTTTAAGCGAATTACTTTCAGGGCTAATATTAATCTTGAAAATGAGCAAACTACCGACATATAAAGTATAATGTGTGCAGTCATTCACTTTAAGTCTGCAGCTCTATTGTGCCTTTCCGTGATTAACAGTTTGTTGGCTATTACAATGTGCTGATCCAACAGCTTTCCCAGATATCAGTTCGTTGTCATGAGTCATATAAGTCATTATCTTTTTATTTTTTTAAACTGGGATTTTTTTTTTTAAACAAGAGGCTTCTGCAAGATTAAAAACAAGCTGTAAATCGGAAATAACAAAGGGGGGGAAAGGCCAAATGTTGTTTGGTATAGGGTAAATGTAGACCTAGCCAGTCATTAAGCTACTTATTTTAAAACGTTTAAAATATGACATTTTTTTGTTAATTTTTATTTTGAAAAATCCTGACAAAAGCATGACAAAAAAAGTATTATTTTGAACTTTAAACGGAAGTGGTTCATTTCATGCTTAGTGGTCTGTCTCGGTAATACCTAGTCCTTTTAACTAAATTATCAGAGTGTGATCTGCAGCCTGTGGAATCTCTGTCAGCACCAGCGCACTGTCACTGTGGGACTCAGGATGAGGCTGCTGCCTGTCGTTGTGAGCGTCTTGTTAACGGTGTCTGTCGCTTATTATGTTTACATCCCGCTGCCTGATTCTATCCAGGACCAATGGAAGCTGATGATGCTGGATGCTGGATTCCGTACTACGCTGCATCTGGTGAGAAAGCAATGTTTAAGATAAGGGAACATTTTTGGCATGTGCTGTATGTTAGATATAGTGCATATTTTCAGTATACTGTTTTAGTGTTTTATGTTTTGTTGTACAAAGGGCATGTTTATACGTTTTTCTTCCTTGTGTACCTTTTTATAAATGCTGAAAAAAGGGGAAAAAACAGTATTTATCAACTTTGTATGTCATAATGATGTATTTTTGTATCTATATGGTTGGCTGCTCTTTGTTTGTCTGTGTCTCTGTCACTTGTGTTGTTGCTTGTCCAGGACATTCTTAAAAGAGAGATGTTTAATCTCAATGAGTTTTTCTCTCATGATTTAATAAATAGACAAAATAAATGCAATGAAACAAATGAAATGAAAGAGGATTGCAGCAAAAATAAGTGAATGCAGCAGGTGTACAATTTAAAATCATCTATAATCCAATCTGCACAAGTTCTTAACCCTTCTCTTCACATTTATCTCAGCTTAAAAGCAGTGTTTGTGCAAATAAAAAAAGGTGAGCTGCCATGTATGTTTAATAAGTGACGGTGATATCAGAGAAACTCACCCGGCCTGCTTCAACATGGACATTGACCCCATTACTAAAGCCAAGTGTAATGGAGAGCTAACTCTGAAAGGCACAACTTTAATGTTTATACTGAGAAGATCTCAGTTAAAAAAAAAAATATATATATATATATATATATATATATAACTATTTTTTTTAAAGTATTGTGTTGTCAGCAGAGTAGATCTTGTGACACTAAGAGCCGTAAAATCTCCATACTGAGGCAAATCATGCCCTCAAACTCCAAGTAGTAGTAATGTATTTGTATGCATTAAGACTAGTCGACTGTGTTTTTCCTTATACTAGAGGGTATTTTTAAGCTTGAATCCATTAAAGCTCTTTCATAACACCAGTGTGAAATATACAACTGTTGTGAAAGAGTTTTACACCACATCAACGGTTCACTTTTGAAAGTGTGCTTCTGTTTTCGCTAACATGTTACAAAGCACCATTACGAGAGAGAACGAGACACTTTTCACTCTCACCTTTGTTCTACATTTGGAAAAAGCAGCTGTAGGTGACGAGTACTGAGCGACATTGGCGAGGGAGTTTACACATTAATGGTTTATAGTGGAGGCTTGTTTGCTCCAAAGCTGATTATACTGTTGGTGCATGTTATTCGACATTGTTTTGTATCTTCCTTCTTCAAATATTAGAAATATAGGTCCTATGGGATTAAATTAAATCCTACCACAGACAACTGGTCTGCAGGTAACAGATCAGTACTTTTAAGTTTAGGTTTTAGAATGGGTATATGGCTGTAAAAAGTTGCACCCGCCTAAATAAAAGTCAAATGTTATCACAAAGCTAAAATTATCTTTTTATTAAGAAACTTGTTACACAATCAAGCAGCATTGAGCCAAGCAGCTGTGTCTGCTGGCCTGTTTTAAACTTTGGAGACAGTCTGAGATGATTGTTTGTGTGAGGACAAAAGTTCTATGATGTGTCAGTAAGACACAGTGCAGGGGGATAAAGGTCTGGTGGTATTTTCACACATGCATACATTTCTTGATTTTTTTTTTAAACATTTTTTTAAGTTGAGCTGCAAGTGTGTGAATGCAAACAATAAAATGTGTAACCTGGTCCTTTTGCTGCTGGCCCACCAGTAAAATGTTGCTGTGTAGCTGATGAATGAGTGGATTTGTGAACACAGCGAGAAATATGTCAGGATAAATGTTGCAGACTCTGTTGATGCATTCACACATCAGCTCAGTCCGACTTCATGCTGAAATTTTCATTGGGTAAAGGTCTAGTCAGAGGGAAAAGAATTGTCCACCTGCCATCATACATTCAGCACAGTTTGTTTTTTTCAGGCCGATTGGACAGATCAGCTTGGCTTCAATCACTACATCAGGTCTATCAGGCAGAACACAGAGGGTTTCGAGAGCATGTTAACAGATAAGGCCAGTTCTGAGACTAATGGAGGGGTCACGCCTGGAGTGAAAGTCAGCGACATCACCTTTGCCGGCATCCCGGTCCGTTTGTACGAGCCCCCGGCTGGAGGGGAGGGACATCTGAGGAGAGGGCTGATGTTCTTCCATGGAGGAGGCTGGGCCCTCGGCAGTACAAGTGAGTACAGACATTGTATCTCAATAATGAACCGTGGAGGTCTATTTTACTCATTATATGTTATAGACAACCAAGAGTGAGCAGCTCTTATTCAATGTGTTATAAATGCTACTTTGAATGCTTTGTAAAGCATCATGTCTGTAGATTTACAGCATTTCTGCATCAGAGAGCAATGATTCGCCTATTTTCAACAAGAGGAGTTTCTGTTGTGACTCAGTTTTTGATGTGTGATGCCATGGTGTAGATATCGAAATAGTTCATTCAGATAAAACATATTTTTTGTCCAATTCTCTAATCCACTCTCCTCCGTCCCTCTTGCATTTCCTCAGAGAAGGGGTCTTATGATGAGGTCAACAGGATGGTGTCAGACGAGCTCAATGCAGTTGTGGTCTCCGTTGAGTAAGTGTGTCTCCTCCTGCAACACTGATCTCGGGTTTTAACACCTTTCTCCTCAAAATAACAAAAAATAAATGAACACAAACTGAGACAGACTTTAGAAAGCCCTCATCTGAGCAGTTTTTAAAATAGGTTAAACAGAAAGACCTTAAAGTGCAGATATTCATGCATCCACATAACCAGAAGTTCAGTAATCAAAAAGGGGGGTGGGAGGGACGCACTTGGTAAATGAATGCATGTGTGTTGATACAGACAATTGTACTGTTGATTTTACGCCACTGTTTTTACAGGTTAAGTAAGTAACTTTAAATGTAGAAAAAATGCCCATATTCAAATACCCAATGCTTTCTGAAACCTCAGAGTCTATTTCATCCAATGTCTGCGTGTCAGGTATCGTCTGTATCCAGAGGTGCACTTCCCTGTGCCGTATTTAGACTGCCTCACTGCTGCCAAACACTTCCTGTCCGAGGAGGTTTTGTCGAGGTATGCCATCGACCCCGAGCGTGTGGCTGTGTCAGGAGACAGCGCAGGAGGAAACCTGGCAGCTGCTGTGTCTCAGGAGGTACAGTAACACACGCCATCGTAGGAACGCTCCATTGCAGAGTTGCTCCTAGTGGCAAAATCAGGATATTTTTAGTGTTCGCCACAAAGTTTAGACTAGATCCTAGTGTCTTAGCCCTAAGTGTAAAACTGTTCAGAGTAGGACTGAGGAGGACTTCGAACAGTATTAAGCATTGTCTGAAGCTGTGAAGAACGTGGAGAAATGTTCTCCAAACACGACATGAAGAATATTTTTGAATCATAGTTGGGCAGAACAGACAACAAATATTAACTGTTTTTCAGTACAAAGTGAGATGTTTCATTTAGACCACAAGGGACTGTTTTAAAAGAAGGAAAAGAGGGATTATACGTCTATTTAAATCCCTGGACGTTATATGATGTTTAACTAGGTTCTTGTAAGTTTTTTTTTTTAATTATTTGTCCAGATTTCCACGGATGACACGTTGAGTGTGAAATTCAGCGTCCAGGTACTGATCTATCCAGTCCTCCAAGCTCTGGACTTCAATACTCCCTCCTACCTGCAGAACGAGTACATGCCTATTCTCTACCGGTCCATAATGATCCGCTTCTGGCTGCAGTACCTCGATGTCGACCTCTCTTTTGTTCCCCAGTTTATAACAAACAATCACAGCTCCTTACAACACACACACATCACCCCTGAGCTGAGGGCGCGGCTCGACTGGAACGTCCTCCTTCACCCGAAATACAGAAAGAACTACAAGCCTGTGATAGTGGAAAAGGGATCTCAGGGGTCTATGAAAGACGTGCCTGGGCTGCTGGATGTGAGATCATCACCCCTGTTAGCTGGCCCGGAGGTTTTAGCTAAATGCCCCCGGGCGTACGTGATTACATGCGAGCACGACGTGTTGAGGGATGATGGTCTAATGTACGTACAGCGCCTGCTGGATGCAGGAGTGACAGTTACCAACCACCACTATGAGGACGGCTTCCACGGGTGTTTCAGCTTTATAAATTGGCCCCTGGATTTTGACGTAGGCAGGAGGGTGAGGAGGGGTTACATCGACTGGCTCAAGAACAACCTGTAGACGTGTGTAATGTGCATGCAAGAGAGTGCATCCGTTTTTTTGCGGAGCATTAACACGTGTGTTTCGGATGATATCAAATCGACAAGTCCTTGTTTTATGAATCCCAGACTTGTACATCTTTTTGTATTAGACAGTCATCAGGCCCTCATGTACTTGCAGATGCATGCCAGCTGAGGAAGTTTGAAGTGTACATGACGTGTAAAGATTTCTGACGATCTGAAATGTAAAATGTCAAATATATTTAACCTTCTGACTAACACTGTGAGCTTCGGGGGGGGGGGGGACTAACCAAATGCAAAGGAATAATACGACAATCATGCAGCTCAAGAAGAGGATATCTTCTCTCAAGGACATCTATGACCAAATGCACTCATCATCTTTGAGTTTCATTACATCTGATAATCACTTTGTTACTTAAAGGCAACATTTTGTATATGTTCATGCCCTTAGTTGACTCTGATTAAACCCTGGTGTCATTTGAATGTCTTGGATACAGAATCATAGTTTCAGATCTGCAAAGTCAAATATTATCATATCACACGCAAGTGTAATTGTTCACGTTAATATTATATATGTGACACAAATGTCCTGTGTCTTTTCCATCTGTTGCTGTTGAACAACATGAAGTCAGACTCATGAAGCGCTTACACTTCACCCTGCTCATCAGTTCGGGACGTCCGATGTTGCTCAGTGAGTGACTCTTGTAGCCGTTCTTCTGATTAAAGCCTTGCTGAACTGGCTTTGTCTCAACTTGTTTGACTTCAAGTTGACATTTTGAAACCCTTCAATGTCCCATTTTTATAAATGTTGCACCTTTATAATGTGGTGAGTGACTGAGGTGACGTTCAATGCAACTACTTTACAGGACTTGTTATTTTTTTGGTTGCATATTCACAGGATTTGGTATTATTATAATGGAAACAGGTGAAGTAGAAAATAGGAAATAATCAAATAAATCACTTACAGTTCAACACTTCAGTGAAGTTAATGAGTTACATTTACAGCGTTACAATGAGCTGCAGAGGAATGAAGGCACATTTCTGGGTCAATCTATGCAGTGTGTAATGCCACAGCCCCCTCTAGGGGTCTGAACACAACATGAATTTATGTGGTTTCAACTTAACAGACAACTGTCATATTCAGGGTTCAGATGTAACGCATACATATCTTAAAGCAAGTTAGAGGTGGATAAACTTTTTAGTATTTTTTTCCACTCTTCACTTATTGAAGAAATATTCTCCTTTCTTCACTCGTCTGTTTATCTGATGTCGAATCATTTTGCAGATTCGTACTTTCACAATCAAGATTAAAGAATAAACTATCCATGAACACGCTGATAAGATGCAATCAATTACTCCTCAACCTGCTACGACAGTACAATAAAATGATCCAATAAAAACACAAAACACACAGGGGCTGCATTCCATATATTATCAAAGCAAATATATCTGCACTTAGATATTAAACACACTGATAGTCCAAGCTACACAGCATGGATTGTGTGTTGAATATTAACCTCTGTGCAGCCTGTTTCTTTGCACCAACCGAACACCCTTCCTCTGGCACACTATCGCAATCATTTGCAAGTGTGTGCCTGCATTGTGCTACTGCAGCACTTTTCTGCACTGGTCTTTGTTTTAAAAATGAGACAATGAGCAGCTGTGGGGCTCAGAGAGGAATTTAGGGAGATTCCACAACTTTTACAAGACGAATGCTGGGAGGAGAAGCCTGCGGGGAAGGAAAAGGGGAGTGGAAGACAGGGGAGGATAGAACAAGTTTAAATTGGTCTTTATATCCATTATTCATCTTCTCTGTGTGTGGTTTTTATTCAAGCTCTTCTTTGTGGAGGAAAATGCTATTCGTATATATCAAAACAACATTTTTACTGAAGTTTTCCCGTTTCCAATCATCGCTTGAACTAGATTTCAGATTGGACAACAAGCGTGGGCTTGAAAAATAGTGGAAGATACTCAAAAGAAGTTGTAAATAATTGTGTTCAAACGTTTGTGTGTTCTGAAGTTTCAATCTATTTTTTTTCAAGGCAATCAAACTGATTTTAATCAAAATTGTGGTGCGCTTGTTTTGTGGTTAGTGACTGATTTTGCCATTCATTGAAAAAAATCATTAAATATAACACTTTTTTTTTTTTTTTTAAAGATTTCTTTTTGGAGTTGGTTCAAACCTGAAGTATCTCTAGAAGGAAAACTGGCTCAAAAATCTATCTGAGCCAGGCTAGCATTTAGCATTATTTCCTGCCTTTGTAAAGGGTGATAAGTAATCAAAAAACGTCCCTCTCATTTTATTACTTAAACTATTAAACTGCTTTTATTTTTGCTGTCTGCACAGAGCAATTCGTTCTGCTTCCTGTTTGATCATTTATCAGCCATGTTGAATGTTATCAAAAGTGAAGCTGTGGTATTTGGCCTTGAACTTTCAGTTCTTGGCTGATAGCGGCTCGGAAATGAAAGCAAAGGAGAGGAAAATAGGAGGAAAAATATGAAACAAAAGTGTCCTCTAATAATTACAAATACGAGATGTCTTGAGACACATGCAGGTGTATGTACAGATGTAAAAACTGAACTTCAGGCAAGCATGGCGTTCCATTTTGCAAATGATGAAGAGCAGACAGTAACAGTCTCATTTAAATGCAGACAAAAAGAGCATGTTGACCAGCATGTTGAGGATTGAAGATCAGAGCCTGCTGCATGGAGACATTCCCCACACAGCGCTGAGCTTGGAGAATAATTGAACCAAAGAGAGGGAAAACAAAAAATGATCATCAGAATGATGTTAAATAAAATGATTCAACGTTGTTTAAAATGAAAGCAAACGCTAACAATTCCCTACACACGTCCCATCTCCCTTCCTCTCTATATCTGTGTTTTCTATGAGAGTGTAGACAAGCATGTCTCTCAGGGTGTCATCTTCCCCGCCTGAGGCCACACAGTCTTCACATATCACTCACCGTCTCCGTACTTGTGTCTGACAGGCCTGGGAAATGACTCACTTAAGGGAACACAGGGATCTCTTATCGCTTTCTTTTCTGCATTTTAAGATTTGCATCTCAAACAGGAAACAAACTAAATGCTTATTTCCCCTTTGTTGTCGTCGCACCTGTTTTAACTTCCAACATGTTTTCCTGGCACAGTCCAACAAGTGTGAACATCACTGCTTCATGTGTGCTCGTGTGAATTTGCTACACATGCTTTAACACAGGTCTTGATTGTCGGGCGGGTCGTGCACATACAAGCTCTGATCTCACTTCCTCACGCTGACAATGGGGCAGGGGTTAGAGGTGGAGGAATGAAAGTGAAGGAACCACGGGGAATCACTCAAGGTTAAGTTTTGTAATAGATTGAATGACTCCCCTGTGACTGATTCTATGCAGAATACAGTGAAGCTCGAACAATAGTGGGTCATTTGGCACAAATCAACTTACATTCCCTCAGATCATTTCACAATAGCAGGAAACAAGTTAGAAAGGAGGGGCACTGGTGGCGCAGTGGTTAGTTCGCGTATCCCATATATGGAGGCTATCGTCCTCAAAGCGTGCAGCCCGGGTTTGTATGTCAATCTCCAGTATCTCTCCCTGTCCTGTCTCTCCAAAAAAAGGCACAAAAAGCAGGTTATTGTCTGCTGCAGTGATGCTGACTTCATGTGCTCCACTCAAACTTGATCTTCTGAAATTGGCTTTCGTGCATGCAGCTCATCATACATCTTTAACTGCTTTTGGCCATATGACAACTTCACAACAGCTAGTTACACTTTTCAGTCAAATAAATATAATTCACAAGTATTTAAACGTGCAAAGCAATAGTCAGTTACAGCAGTTCATTCATAGACTTAATCAGCAGCTGTTTAACTGTTAAACACAAATACATGACATCTTAGGGAAAAAAGTTGGTCACCCAAGGTCATCCAAAAATCACATACATCTTTTTCCTAAAAGTCCATTTATTTTCCATCGTTTTATAGTTTTTCTACTCTGCTCGTGAACATTCATTTTAGAGCACATATCGGCTTTTTTGTGTGTGAAATAGTGGATTGAATTTCTGCACATTGGAACCAGACTGTAAACATGTTTGTGTCTGCTGGACTGGGGTGTGTATGTGGCTACGCTTGCACTATGCATAGGCTTTATTTTTCCACACTGGGTTTATGTTATCAAGTAGAATGTTTTTTTCAATCAGCTCAGTCGCCCCCTGCTGGACATTAAGATAATGCAGGTTTGAGGCACCTTCACATCCTCTACTTTCTCAAGGCCATCATTTTCCTACACTAAGGTTGGGAAGCAGTGAAATTAAAGGGGAAATATAATGAAAAATTCATTTTACAAAGTTAATGAAAAAAGGGGATATGTCCCCTTTAAGATTTCACTTACCATTTTCCTGAAAACTTGCATTGCATTGTGACAACATCTCAGCTACCCAGTTTGAGCTTGGCGTCAAGTGAATATGCGTGGACTCGTGTAAGTCATTCAGAGGCCACTTTCACCTCATTATGCATCTACGCCTGGATAAAACGCCGCAGTTTAGATTTCAATTTCCACGTTTCCGACAGCACGCGAATGCGTTAAGAGGTTACATGTGCAGCTTTAAAGTCGCGCTTCACTAACTAATAAATGACATCCTGATGCTGTTGTAAAACTAAAACTCCAAACTTTCACTCCCTCCGCTCCACCTACGTGCATCTCTCTCTCTCTCTCTCTCTCTCTCTCTGGGCAGAAATGCAGCTGAGCTTGATCTGACTTGTCCTCCCCTCCCCGCTGTAAGGCTCTCGCTGCTCCCCTGGACTTTATTTGGGTGCTTCGGCCGAGTTTACGCACGCTGGATTATGGCCGTGTCTGTTTCTCTGCAGTGTTTGGGGCTCATCATACTCGTTGCCGTCCTTTTCCAGACGATCGCGGTGTCTGTCAGTTTCATGTACTTCAACCAAGTCCTGAACACGGTAAGATAAATGTCA
This sequence comes from Symphodus melops, assembly GCF_947650265.1. NCBI lineage: Eukaryota > Metazoa > Chordata > Actinopteri > Labriformes > Labridae > Symphodus > Symphodus melops. The sequence goes on along the minus strand of NC_136709.1, from coordinate 17,143,576 downwards.
CACGATGAGAAACTATCTACGGTATCTGCTGGTAGGTTAGTTTTACAGTGATTCCAAACAAGTGACACCATTACCCAGCAGAAAAGCTATTAAAGTGTCAAAAGTTATTGACTGTTAGTCTTCCTACACTGTGAACTAAATACTGAAGGTAAGGCTAATTTGGTGAAAGTGTCGGGGTATTTGTCACATTGTAACCTACAGTATGAACAAAAATAATTAAGTCCCATGAGGTGAAAGAGGAGAAAGTTGGCAGAGTGGATAACAGAAAACAATGGCAGGAAATAAGTTTAGTTAAAGACCCAGTGGTTGTGACACCCAAAAGCAACATATTTCTTTAGTAAGGTATCACAAGCAGAAAGAAGTTCGTTTTTTATTATTCTTTTTAAACACGCCGATTGATTGAGTGCTAAACTCTGATTGGCTTAAACCTTTTAAAAAAAACGCCCCCTTCTCCTTTCACACCCGTTACCTCTTGTGAATTAATTGCACTTCACTTCTTTAATAAATATATGTCCAGTGTGTAGTGCAGATGTAGATAGATAGGCTTTATAAATAACTTTATTTTATGTCCAAACAGTGTCATTATTTGTCCTTCGATGAGGCTTATATAAACAGGTCTTAACAGGAGTTTCCTCAGGGTGGTTGTTGCAGATGGAATGGAGGATTTCTTGTTTAACCGTTTTTTTTTTAAGACAGTGATGACATAAGTCCATTAAAAATGCAGAAATCGTTCATTTATTCCTGTGTCTGAATAGATGCAGGAGAGTTTCTCCAGAAGCAGTGTGTCCTGTCTGATTAACGCAAATCCACACTCAGATGAGGACAAGAGGAGCGACCCCTGCTGGCAAGTCACGCAACAGCTCCACTACCACATAGAGAAGGTTTTAAAATTATTTTCTAACCCTATTTTCAATATCCCTAAATACTATTGATTACAACGATTCTGTATTCCTACTATTGGCATTATTTACTGACCCAACAAAACGTTCTTTACCGTCCGGTTGGTTTCAAATTGATGTGAACTGAAAATTTCCAAACAGCTGTGAAATCAGCTCCACATTGGACTCAGCTAAGGGGAATACTGTTCTTACAATGTTCAGGTCAATAGATGAAATATCTGTTTGTTCAGAGGGGAGGACTGAATGATTCAAGAGGGGGACAAGATCCTTTGATAATTATTGAAGGTTGTTCATGTTGATCTGAGGACACATAACAGTCATTGATGACAGGATTCTTCATTTTAACACAACTTCTCTTTTGCCATTCTCATTGTCTTTGTTTCACTGGAGATGTTTTTCTTCCAGACAATGGCCGACCGTTTTCAGAAGGAGATATCCACTACTATGAGAGGTATACAAAAATACTGCAGCAGTGCGGCCTACAATTATTTATACAAGTAAAAACATATTTTTTTGTAAATAATGTCCTGTATTTGTTTCTTTTTCACAGATAAGCTGACAGGAGGGGTACCTGTCCTGAACCCTGGAATCCGAGGGCTCCCTCTACCTAAAGTAGCGGCCCATGTGACCGGTGTTATCTCATCCGCAGGACCCCAAACAGCAGATGGTGAGGATCCTGTAATCCAGTAATAAAGTCATATTCCTGTATTACTTAGGATTCATTAGAGTCGTTTACTTTCCGAGTACAGCTCTTTAAAGCCTGATTAGCATCTGTACCACGACATTTAGTGAAACATTCATTATGCCCAAACACCTGCGAGCACTGTCGAGCTCCAGCCTCAGTTTTCCAGGGTCAAAGGGGAGGAATGTGCTTTAAGGCTTCCCAGGCTGTTCTGAGTGACATCTTCATACCAACATATTTGTCAGGACCTGCTCGTGTGCAGCTGCGTTATCAAAGTGTCCTGGAGTTATCCTTTCCAACTTACTCTTTGTCCAAACATTAAACAAACTTGAAAACTGGATCTTTTGCACATTTTTTTTAGGTTTTTCTTCTAGGTTTTATTTACAATTATTTAACACCAGACTCTGCACAATAAAACCAGCTGAGTACTTTGATCACATTTATTTGATCCTGATTTCCCCTCTGTATACCCATTAAAGCAACACATGTATATTAATCCATCACCTCAAATAGTCCCTAACAGATGCATTCCTGTTTGAGTTTAACGTATATTTAACAACATATTTTCAAACAATTACAGTTTTTTCACGGCGATTTGCCAGTGACTGAGAGCCACAGACAGAATAGAAGAGGAAAAAAGCAGAAGTTAAATAGAACGGTGATACTCGTCTGACGGTGGCTTATTGATTTTTGGACGTGTTGGAGATGAAATATGAAATACAGCTAGCTGTATATTAGAGGATTTATTTGTCCAGAAGGACAGTCTTTATGAGTCTCATAAATCAGTTATTTCGTAATCATCTGTCGGGACATTTGGATCCCCTCTTACTTTTGGTGCTTTTTTTTTTTTTTTTTTTTTTACAGCTGGCTGTTGTAAATGAAGCCATAATAAGATGTCGGGTATAAAAAACACAGAATGTTTCTTGGCCCTGAGGATTCTTTCTAGCGGATGTTGCATGCCTTACTGATTGAGAGTTGTTTTTTTTAAAACATTTGTTTCTTATTTTAAAAAAATGTGACTGTTTAAACTCAATACTCCACCCTGTAATCTTAAATGCTCTTGCATCATGGTGAACGGCTGTAATTTTCGAGTGTTTGTGTGTTCTGCTGCCTGTTTATTTGTGCTGATGTTCTGTTGCAGGTTCGAGGAGCAGCAGGGGGTACATGGGGGAGCGGATCAGAGCGTGGGAGGGCCAGAGAGGTCTGTCCTTCCTGCAGAACATGGAGCTGAGGGAGGGAGAGCTGCTGGTGACCCGAGCAGGCCTCTACTACATCTATGCCCAGACCTACTTTAGACTGCTCTCTACGGGGGGAACCGACGGGGAGGCCAAGGGGGAGACAGGGGAGGAGGAAGGAGCACAGCTTGTCCAGTATATCTACAAGAAGGTTAGGCTGTGAAAAGATAACACCTGGAACAGGAGCATGAATTTAAGACTGTTCTAAACCTTTACATTGTTTAAGGACTGTTTAGCTTTAAAAAGTTGAGTCTTAATTACTTAACGCTTTTTTTGAACCGAAGTGTAGAGCCACGACCGTACAGCGTTACAAATGTGAACTGGTCTGGAACCTTTGTTCAGGGTTATCATCAGGAACAGCACAGTATGCCTCGAGAATCAAATCAAAAGAAACATTCAACTGACCTTGTTTGCAGTGAGAGCTGCTGTGGTCAACAGTTTTACAAACCTCTCTAAATTCCTAACAATCTTTATAACGATGGGCCACACAGAAAATCTGTTTAGAGTGGCAGGTTTTTTTTGTTCCCTGCAGAGCTCCTGGGGGGGGGGAAAGGCTACATGCTCAATTCCAGGTAGTGTATGCAGACGGGAGGTTGTTTATGCGAGTTTAATTTGATAAGATCATAACTGGAAAATGCTCCACATGTTAAACAGCCAGTTATAATTATACAGTGTTTTTTGGTTAGCAAACTAATACAAGCTGTAGTGACACAAACAGCTTTTAAGAGCTTTCAGACATTTATACAAAAACCTCCGGCAATTAGAGCTTACGTCAAAACAACAAAATATCAAGATAAACTACAAAGTAAGCTGAATCCATGGCATCTGTGGTGTGGCTTGTTTCCCAAGTGGAAAAAGCACCAAAAGCAGCACATGTAGAGATAATTCAGTTGGTATGTTATCACAGATATTCGAGCATAATGAATCGTTCAGTGCTTTGTACATGAAAGTTTCGATCTTGTTTTTTGTTTGGACCACAGATGAGTTCATACACGGTGCCCATCCTGCTGATGAAGTCTTCACGGAGTGCCTGCTGGCCTCGAGGTCCCGAGCCTGGTCTCTTCTCCCTGCATCAGGCCGGCACTGCCTTTTTACAGCCTGCAGACCGCCTCTTCATCAGCGTTAGCAATGCCAGCGCCATGGAGATGGACGGGAGGGCAAGCTACTTTGGGGCTTTACTTGTTGGCTAAATAAGAGTAAGCCACCAAGGGAGGGTCTTTGCCATGGAAGATTTGATATCAGACATAATCAGGTGCTAACCATAAATGTCAAGGGTTTGCTCGATAAAATGAGCAGCCAACTGAAGGTACACGATTGGTGGAGAAGAATGGACCATGAGGAGTACAAAGGAGTCTCACTGGCTCAGAATGACAAGCTAGACGGGTTGGAGAGGTTGTGATCAAACCTCACACATTTGCTCTTGAGGCGGGTCAACAAAGTTAACAAAGCAGAGCAAAGGAAGATTACGTGGTGCTACAAGACATTGAGCAGTATAATGGATACAAAGTACTGTGATCTGTGCGTGACCAAAGGGACCTGCTTTTCCCGCAGGTTCAAATGTGGACAGTTCATCCCAAGGAAATGGCGATAATGTTGGAGACAGATCTGATCGATATAAAGAATGTCGCAAGAATGAATGAAGCTTATTTTTGAGTACACATTTAGGGATGAATTCCCTTTTTGTGCAATATGTGAATGAATGTGTGGCAGAAAAATGTCCCGACGCTTTTAAAGCACTGATGTCGTATGAATGGAGCGAGTATTTAAAGTGTGTTCAGACCAGACCATTTGTGTTTATTTATCCAATGGATATCAATTGAACTGTAAAGTGCTGGAAAGATTTTATAAAGGTTTTTTATCAGATAAAATGTATAATTCCTCACATTTACAAGGTCATACTGAACTTTTAATTTTGTTCCACCACTTCTTAGCAATACGAGCTACAGAACACAAGTGAGAAATAATGAACCTAAACATTGAATTTGCTTTGGTTTGCTTTTTTTCACTTAACACCCAGAGAATTATATTTCACATTCCCACCACCTCGCATTTATGTTTTTGCCAATTAGCATATGTTAGCATGCTAATCCACACATGTAGTAGATTGCTACACATTAGCATCCTCATTATGGGCATGTTGTTGATGGCGTATAGCACTAAACACTAGTCACATATATACAGTCATTTGACATTACACAGCTGCTAGCTAGCTAGCTAACATGGCAGTTGTTCTCTTACCTGTTTAGAGTTTTGTGGTTCTATATCACAGACGTCAAACTCCAGTCCTGGAGGGCCAGCTTCCTCAGACTTTTAGATGTCTCCCTGCTCTAGCACACCTGCTTTAAACCAATGTGTTGTCATCAAGCTCTGCATAAGCCTGATAATGAGTCACTCATTGGATTCAGCTGCGTCCCAGCAGGGAGACGTCTAACAGTCTGAGGAAGCCGGCCCTCCAGGACTGGAGTTTGACACCCCTGTTCTATAGGTTTTGCATTTCTTTGCAAGCTTTGAATTTGATATTTTGGGCATTTTTTAAAAAAAAATGTTGGTAATTGAAGTGAAGTACTGACAAATGTTGAACGTGACATTCTTCTTGTGAGTATAAAAAAAGGGCTAGAAGTGGTGCACACTAGCCCGGAACACGCATCTGCATTGACTGCTTTGTTCAGTTTCTAATAACAAAAATAATGGGTTGATCTTGTGTCTGCAATCATCCGTGACAAACCTTTAAAGTGAAGTCGAGTCACATATCCCATCTACACAGAAAGACACAGAACTGAAAAAGTAAAAAACTATCATTTAATACATGTCATATTACATGTTTCCATATTATGGCAGTGAATGTTTCCGCAAGAAGAGTCACTCCTCAAACGTTTTTACATTAAAAAAAAAATACCAAAAACTAATCAGGGTTCAAGTAATGCCCAAAAGAAATACATTTTGAAACATACACACACAAGCAGGAAGATAGATCATATTTGTTGATCGTACTGTAAATCAACCTGCCTGTTCTGGTCAATGAGTGGAGAACCAAGGTGTTTGTTTGGTCTGCCTGGGTCCTCTCTCCTTCAGTCTTATTTTTTTGGTCACCATGAGTGGACTGACAAACATGTTGTAGTTACAGCTGAGACAGTTAACACAAACACGGACAACACAAAGCCTCTTGGGATATAGAAGGGCTTCAAGGTGCTTTAACCAAAACACAGAAAAGACAGTGGTTCCACACAGTCGGTATCAAAAATAGTCTCTGAGTTTGTCTCTTATCAGTCAGGACACTACAATAAGGGGAAGAAACACACACTCGAGGATATCTTGTCTTGTTAATGACGACCTATGGCTTCAGTTTATCTAAACACAGTCATGTACAATCTCATGATCAAGACATAACAGTGTAATATTTTAGACAGTCAGATTAGATTATATAAATGGTAATGCTGTAAACAACGGTGTGTGCACGAGAGCTGGGACCATGTTGGTGTTCCTATTGCTATGGTAACTTGATTTTAGTCGTAAATTGGCCAATCAATCAGGCTAAGTGCTAACAATCCTTTACACACCTCCTCACTGACATTACAGTAAATCTCAGCAGGCGCAGGCGCATGCGCGCACACACACACACACACTCTCACATACAAAAACCAGAGCCAGCCAAGTGCTTTGACATTATCTTGCTGCCTGTACAATGCCTGCATTTGCCACGTTCATTAAGACAAAGTCATTTTTAATCTGACAGTACTTGGATTGAGTGAGTTCACGAGATAGAAAAGGCAAACAGTCGCGTGTGAAATATCGATTAGTCACAAGATTCATTCACAATTAAGGTGAGAACACATACAAGGTAAAGTGTGTGTGAGGGCTGTCCTAATACAGATTATGTATTTATTAAACAGAGTAACACTCAAACATGGAAAATGCTGTGACAGTTGACTCAGGTATGAAGATGTTTTTGTAACCACTATGCACCAAAAATTGCACACTAGCAAATCTATAATTGTGTGCAGCAACAAAGAAAGACAAAAAAGTAGTATGGGTTCCTATTGCCTCTTAGAGTGTGTCTGTGGTCTAATGAACAAAAAGCACCTCTGAAGAACAAAACCGAATATATATGTGTTTCACTACAGGCAGGCAACAATACACACCGGCACACAGGCACAATACAGGAGGCTTTGGCACACCCATGCTAGTCTTACTACTCAGCTTTTTCCAACACAATATAAGAAGAGCAGGTTACAGGACAGGACAGACCCATAGCTGCCTTAGATTTGGGGGGGGGGGGGGGGGGGGGGTACAGGTTGTCTGACAGACACTGATTAGTCGTCACATTCAATCAGCACAGAGCTGTCTGTTTATAGAGTCCCAGCCTCTCATCCAATCAGTAACTCCAGACTGTCTTCATAGTTGGGATCTTGTGGGGGGCTGGGGGACAAGAAGGCTGTGGTAACAGGGGTCCCTGTTGCTGTGGCGACATTTAGGAGGGTGTTAGCTCGGATGCTGGTGGTTGCCGGGTTGCGGAGTGCGGCGGCTGCGGTGATGCTGGTGAGGTTGATGCCGAGGGTGAGCCGCGTCTGCTCCAAGGCTTTCTCTGGCACGGCGAAGGCCTCTAGCTTTTTCTCTCCGTTGGCCATGTAGGAGTTCTGGCAACCTCGACAGATACAATCTAAGCATGCCTGAGATGGGTGATATGAATGTACACATGTAATGTTAGTCAAAACTTTTTTTTTTTTTCTTTTTTTTTTTGAGCGATCCAAAGTTTTATTCTTCTTTTCAGGTGCCAATTGCATTTAAAGATTTACTGACATGCCATGACAGTTTTGTAATAAGAGACTTACATTAGATAAAATACTTACAACACCTAACTGTACCTATCTGATGTCTCAATAACATAAAAAAGGTTGCTCTTAAGTGAGCAGAACACAAAATACTTCATTGTATGTCTCGATAAGGGTCTCACCTTGCGGTTGGAGTAGCACGGACAGCGTTGCCCCCTGCAGGTCAGCACAGATGGATTCTGGGTCGCCCTGCCACACTTGCAGCCTTTCTTCTCCACAGGCTTCTTATATGGAGGCCTGACAGGGGCTGGAGGCACGAGGCAGCCAGACATCAACCGCTGGTCTTTGCTGGCATCCTTGGTCTTGGAACCCCCACCACTGCGGGCCTTCACGTGGGGCTTCTTAGGACCCGGATCAACATGCTTCCTGGCACCTTTATTGTGGTTTGGCGCAGGGCGACTGGGCTTTGGAGGAGCGCCGTTAGAAAGGGATGAGTATGTGTGTGCTGGTACAGTTAAGGAGAGTGTGGGTGGTTGTGTGTTTATTGTCAGAGGGGGATTTGGAGTGCGTACATTTGAGGAGGGGCCCTGCAGAATGGAGGCAATAGGGAGGGGTTTTACTTTCTCCCTGTCGCTTTCTGAACGTGATCGCTTTCGTTTAAGGCGGACTGGTGGGGGCTTGGAAGAGGGAGGAGGATCAAAGGATGAAGTGAGTATGTGAGCACTGTGGCTTGACCCAGTGTTTGTCCTGTCTGTTCGGATCTGTGTGTAGTTGTGAGCTGCATCAAGGTGTATGTACATTTGAGTGTGTGCTCTGTCTGTGGTTATGTGTGTTCTTTCTTGATGTGCATGGGGGGAATCTTGACTTGGCTGAAGGGGATCCAATGTCTGTAACACCTCCTCCACACTGAGAAGCAACACCTCCCCCTCCTCCAACTCCCTACTGCTGGATTCCCCATCCCTGAGTGAGCACACAGTGCCTGGAGTTTGGCCTAATGGTCCTGTGGTCAGACTCAATTCTAGACCACCACAGCCAGTATCGGACACAGACAGGCCTGCCTGAGACTGCTCCTCGACCAACTCACAGACTTCCAGCTCAGGAGATGAGGGATCCAGGTCCCCCAGAACCTCTCCATTGCAGCCTTGTGGTCCATTGGATAAAGGAGGGTCAGATGAGGAACTCTTGGGTACAGCTGAGAGCTCTGCAGGAGCAGGTGGTGCCTCTGTGGGGGTTAGGGAGTCGGAGGCAGAAGGATTCACATCTTCCTGAGCTAAACAAAGGTCTTCCGTCTCTTTATGTGACATTAGCACCTCCTCTAGCAAGGCCATAATCTCAAGGGAGCCTCCTTCATGGCTGCTGATCAACTGCAGCAATGGTGAATGAGTCACGTAGAGACAGAGCTTCCTGTAGCACTGCACCAGCAAAGAAAGCTGTTTGTTCTCCTGGAAGCAGGAATAGTCTTTACACCGGTTGCATGACAGCCTGATCCGCATCTTCTGGCCTTTACAGGCCAAGCAGACACAATGCTGACACTCTGGATGAGAAATGGGATCTTCAAGCAGTTTGCCTGGGACATAAAGAAGCAAGAGCAATCATCAGTTAATCATACTATATGGACGTGTCATTGTCTGCCCAATACTTAAGAAAAAAAATATCGGCCACAATTTCCCAGTACCATAAATTAACTCTAAACAGCGGTTTGAATAGTTAGTAAAAAAAAAAGAGATTACTTTTAAAAGCGGTTTCAAAATGATGTTCTATCAACGATCAAATGAAACAGTCTACTTGTGATTATAGGGTACAGAGTATAGAAATGAGTACATGCTACAACAATATTGTGATCTATGAGTCACTATAGATTTCCCTTTCTGTTTTCATGCTTTCCCCTGCCCCCAGTTTGTTGAAATTAAAAATGCTAAACTGTACTTTACCATCATGTCTGATCATTGACTGATTTTGACTGCTTGTGCCCCTTAGTCTGTGTAAATATTGCACGAGCTCACAAATTATGCTTTAAAACACCATTATATAATCTGGGGGCCCAGAAATACTGTCCCATATCATCCTGTCAATATTGCCAATCTTGAAACACAAGCTGCCCCAGTGTGTGGATGCACCACAAACTAAGAGCAAAGTCACAGTAATGCTTTGTGAATAGGAAAACACATGGCTCTGCAGCAGCAGACAAAACAACAGAGGAGTCATCTGTCTTGACAAGAAGGGGCAGATGACTGGGGCACAGCAACGGTTGCTAAGGGAGACCAAGGTGGTGATCACGACAAATGTTGTCAACTGCTGCAAGCGAACACACACAACCATTCAAACCTCAGTCAATATGAATAGTCCGATTATGGAATAAAAGCAACATATTATGTATATATGGTTAACAAGACTATTTTATGTGTGATCATTCAGTGAGAAATGTCTGCGTGCTTCTGACCTGCTACCAAGTAATATTAAAAAGGATGCTTACCACAGACGAGGCATGCGAGGGACTGTCGGAAGAAGGGTAGCAGCGTGAACATGTCCGTGAAGGTGTGAGGCTGCCGCGGGTCACACTGCAGCACGGCCCGGCTGGCGGACACGTACAAAGCGGTAACATTAACAGGGTTCATAGCGGTGTGTGCTCCGCAGCCTCTCAGGAAAAATATCCAGCAAAAAAAAAAAAAAGAAAGCAACCTCTCAGGCTATATGGGAGAAAATGTTAACTGGCTTAGTGGAGCAAATCCCAGCCTGCCCAGTTTACAATAATCGACAAACTAATTCACATCGAACATGGGAAGGCGGTTGAATTTAATGCTAGCTTAAGTTAGCATCACCGGTTTGTAGTCCTTATTCCCATTAAATACTTTTATGCTCACAGTTAATGTTTTCTTTGATCGGGACCAATTTGACCCTTTTTCTTTTAAATAACTCACATTATCCCTAACACTATGTAACAGCTAACACCAATTCAACTGATCCAAAACAGCCATGATCAAAAGGTTAGCATTTTTTAAGCTAACGATAGCTTACAGCAGACATCATCCAAACCTTTTACACGAGAAATGGTCGATGTTCGCCATAGAGTCCATTTACTATCCAACAATGTCACCGTGTCGATGCCTTATTAAAAAGAGGGGCTGCTGCTATGATTACAAATGTGCTTGGTTAGCAGTTAGCTACCAGACTCCAGGCGCGCACTTGATGTAAACAAAGCTAACCAGCAAGGGTTAGCATGGCTAGCACTAAATTAGCCAGCGAATATTCAACCGTATGACTAACCACCCCGGATTCTGCTTTATACCCCGCGCAAAGGGGCCAGTGCAAGCTGTTCATGGAAATTCTGCAACGTTGTATTTTTTCTATAACAGTCTGCCAGCAGCGACCGACACATAGCTAACTATCCGTTTTACAAATTGCATCGATTTTCCACTTTTCCTCGCATCAACCCCTCTCGACAGGCATGATCATCTCGCGAGACTACCAGCAGTTACCGTGGTTACTGTCTTCTTTACGCACCCCGCACATCACATCACATCGCCTGGGCCCTCAAACCTTACCGCAACTTCTCTGTTCAATATAAACACTATATTATTAGCTCTTAAAACTCTTATTTTCTCCCTCAAACGTATATAAAGACATCAACACTAACCGTAAAGTTTGTGTATATGTATGAGTGTGTAGCTGCACCTGCATCGTTCATTACTTTTCATAATTATTGAATTATACACATTTATTTGTATGGAATTTAATGACTATTTAACTGACAAGTTTCACTAATTAATTAATTAATTTTGATATTTTGCGACTGTATCAGAGCACTGTTAAGTCCAAAGCAAATGTCGCATTAGGACAATAAAGTTAACCTTATATTATCTTATCATTATCTTAAACCCTCCTGTTATTTACTTTGACACGTAAGTACAGAAAGAATGGAGAAGGTCGCCCCTTCACCATCCTATAGGAAAATAATTTAACCTCAGAAGACCACAGTTTTGAGTCTAAAATTCTTAAAATGAAAAACTGAGATGACATCTGACTGTCAAATTGGAAAGCCAGTCACTGTTCGGTTAATACAAACAGTGTTCAATGAACCCATGGTTTTTTAACGTAAAATTTGTCTATTTAGTTCAGAAAATATAGCATAGAATTATTTCACTTAGCTCCAACTTTCCATTTTCACTACAAAATCTACATTGTGCACCTTAAAGGTGTTGATTCCTGTAGTCCTAAATGTTTCTATAATGTAAATCTAAGCGTTGCAGGTAGGCGAGATTGTTACTATTGTAAACTTTACAGGCGGTGTTTGGATTTTAGAATGAACGTGCAACCACAGCTGCCCAAAACATGAAACGTTAATTTACCTGTAAATCTAAACTCAGGGATAAGATATGCACCAATTTTACTATGACATAGTTTTTTACATAGAATAATGCTGCATTCAGGTTATGTTGGAGATGTCGGAAAAAGAAGTTTCTGGGAAGTTGTAAAATGTACATGAACACCTGCTCAAGTCGGAACAACAAATCAAAAAAGATTTGACGTCAGAATTGTCATCACCTGGCCGGCAAAATGGGATTTTTTTTTTTTTATGCCAACATACATTTTTTTTTAATGTATTATTCACAACTCGGATATTTGGACCACCCGAGCAGCACATGAATGCAGCATAAAACCAAATACCAGTTAAGTCCCGCCCATTTCCCTGGTATAATGAACTCCGTACTTTTAATTGGTTTAGAGAGCTCGCCCCCCATCTGCCATTGGCTCAAATCTCTTTCTTTTATTTCCGGTTGCTGCCTGTCACCGAAGAGCTTACAAGAGAATGATGGCGGCCTTCAGTGTGGCTCGAAGCAGCTGCGGACTGATACACGGGTTGAGGACGTCTTTAAAGTGTTTTGCGCCCGTCAAACATGGCGCAGTCTCTGCTGCTGCTCTCGTGCCGCAGAAGAACCAGCTCCGGGACTGCCGCTGGTACTCTGCCGGCCATCTGTCCGTGAAGGAGAGGATTGACAAGAAACGGAGAGCGGCGCTCGTCGGGGGAGGTCAGAAGAGAATAGATGCTCAACACAAAAGGGTAACTTCTGCTGAGTTTGACTTTCTTTGACTTTACAGTGACCTCTAAAACTTTTTGATTTCAGAGTTAACTGTATCGTAACTCAGGTAGGCTACCTTTAGGAATGTCCCCAGTCCATTGCCGAAACCCAGTGCTCTTTAACAAGGTTAGAACCTGTTCAAATCCTCTGCAAGCCTCACGTCACAAAACGTCACAAATCCTCGTTTGCTGGTTTAAAGTTAATACCAAATCCAAAATATGTTCCCACAGTTTACGAACTGAACCGCTTGGTGGAAACAGGGTTTTACCATGAAGCTCTTTTTTTTTTATTTCACACGTCAAGAGTTGGTTAGAGTTTTAAAGGGGACACATAATGACAAATCCAATTTGACAGCGTTTATTAACATTTGGGTAACCTGAGTGTCCATCCACCCACGAAATTTAAAATAAATCCATCCAATCCTTTATTTGTGGTCCGCATAAGTCTTAACACAGTGAAAAATGCTCTGTTTCAAATTTTCTCAGTTTGTCACAAGTTGGATTCTGGTTTAAAAAAAAATAAATAAAAATAAAACGTTCTGCCTAGAGCAAAACGTGTGCAGGTCAGACATTTTTATTCTCTCTACGGAGGAGTGATGCCTACCTGGAAAACTAAGGGAGGGGGGGGGGGGATTGTATTTAAAGAGACATGCACACTAAAACGGAGTGTTCTGAGAGAACTGATTTCTACAGGGTCACAAACCTCCTGGTGCTGGAGTCATGTTATATTTGGACCAAAGCACAGCACAGATGTTTCATTTAAAGTGCAGGGGACTGTCTGAAAAGGTGAAAAAAGGTATAATATGTCCCCGTTAATAATTATGTGGGGCAGCAATGGGATACACAAGTTAGATAACCCTCCTGCTTTCTGCTTTTATTACACATATTTTTAGAATAACAATAAGAGGATGAATACATAGAAGGTCAGATAAAATTAGACATTGCAGTGCAGTAGTACTCATAACTGCATCTCTGACAGTTGATGTTTCTGTATTTTTATTGTCATTTTGTGTTATTCACTGCAGGGTAAGCTGACAGCCAGGGAGCGAGTGGAGCTTCTGCTGGACCCTGATTCGTTTGTGGAGACAGACATGTTTGTGGAGCATCGCTGCTCCGACTTTGGCATGGAGCAGGACAGAAACAAGGTAACAACAGCAACAGAATGCTCTGTCCTTTTGGAAACCGCTTTCTTCGTTCTGGTTTGAAACGTTTCTGATCAAAAGTTCTAACATCTTCTTGTCTCTTAATAGTTCCCCGGTGACAGCGTGGTGACAGGCAGTGGCAGGATCAACGGCAGGCTGGTTTATGTTTTCAGTCAGGTACAGTGTTGTAGTTACACTCTGCACTGTGTAAGCAGCAGAAGGTTAAGAGCTTCTTGGTTCTATATGCATTACGATTTGTCTATCCTGCTCTCCCTAACCCTTTTAGGACTTCACAGTGTTTGGTGGCAGTCTGTCTGGAGCTCATGCACAGAAGATCTGTAAGGTAAACAACAATTGAGACACTGTATGTGCACATACAAAACTGAAAAAAAAATTAAATAATAATAATAATCTCACGACCGTGTCTCTTCCTCCTACTTATCAACTATCAGATTATGGACCAGGCCATGACAGTCGGAGCCCCTGTCATCGGGTTGAATGACTCTGGAGGAGCTCGTATCCAAGAAGGAGTGGAGTCTCTAGCTGGATATGCAGACATATTCCTGGTATAGTTATTTAGGAAACAGTCCTTTCATGTCACACGTTTGGACTTTGAGTTTCCTGTTGTATCTTTCATCACTAGAAATACACAAACTACCTTTTGAGGACAGTTTTTTTGAAAACAACCATCCTCCTTTTCCAGAGAAACGTGATGGCTTCAGGTGTCGTCCCTCAGATCTCCATGATCATGGGTCCCTGTGCAGGAGGCGCCGTCTACTCCCCGGCTCTGACAGATTTCACCTTCATGGTTAAAGTAGGAGTGCTGCACGAAGGCTTTCTAATATTTGCATATTTCAGTTAGCATTTTTTTGATTGTTTATTTTCAGAACATAATAAACATAAGATAAATAGGAAAAGACAATATAGTAATATTCAAAAAGTAGTAGGTAGAAGTAAAAACTTATATTTCCCTACCCCCATATTACATTTCTTCTGTTTATATGTTTATATATTTCTTATGTTTAGATTATTCCAATTTTGACGAATGTGATTTTTAAAATGAAGCTAAACAGAGACACAAGAAGTTGCTGTAAAAGTGGATACATCTTGTATTACACACTCTATTGTCCTGACAGATAAATGTTTGCATGTGTATAGGACACATCATACCTCTTCATCACAGGACCTGATGTTGTAAAGTCGGTCACCAATGAAGACGTGACTCAAGAGCAGCTGGGCGGAGCTAAAACGCACACGTCTGTTTCTGGTTAGTAAAAGAAAAAAAAAAAAGGCTGCTATTATGTCTCACCAGAAGAGAGAAGAGTTAAGATCCAACATTGAAACGCTGAAATCAGTTTGTTTGAAGAGTCTGAGAAGTTTCTTGTTCCATGTTCTCAGGAGTGGCTCACCACGCGTTTGAGAACGATGTTGATGCCTTAATGAACCTGCGAGAATTCTTCAACTTCCTGCCTCTGAGCAATCGGGATCCTGCTCCCATCAGGGAGTGCCATGACCCCAGGTAACCAATCACATCAGCCTCTCAATCCGGACACAACCAGCCACGTGTTTCAATCGGGGGATATATTTCCATGCTGTTTAATTTGTGTTTAATATCTTTGTTGCATTTTCAGTGATCGTTCAGTTCATTCATTGGATACCATTGTCCCGGATGAGTCAACTAAAGCCTACGACATGTTGGACATCATTCACTCGGTACTTGCACACGCAAACCCTCGCTCACTTGTATGTGCAAGTGAATCTGTTTTAGTAAACGTTTTCTTTCTGAATGCTACTCCTCAGATTGTGGATGAAAGGGACTTCTTTGAGATCATGCCCAACTATGCCAAAAACATTGTGGTGGGATTTGCCCGTATGAACGGACGCACTATAGGCATTGTGGGTAACCAGCCCAAAGTGGCTTCTGGTGAGTAAAATCTTTGAAGGAGCAAAAGTAAGAATGGCAGGGAGGAAAGAGACACATTTACAGTTTTGTTTCAATAACATTAGAAAAAAAAGTGGCCTGGGGAAACTTGAATTTCATGAGAAATACGCAAATGTATGTGTGTTTCTTGTAAATCTTCATTTTCATTTTTTTAACCCCTTAAATCTTGGAGAATAGCTACCTTTTTTTGCCCCTCTAAATTCCACATTCCTCCCAATAGTTTTTCTTTCAAAGGTTCCCTCTGTCTCGTTTTGGAATGGTATTTGAGAGACGTGAGATTGATGGGAGAAATCGAGAGTCGTTTCTTAACTCGTGATCTATCATGGTGTGTGTGTGTGTGTGTGTGTGTCATGCTGCTGACTTCATATCTGTTTGCTTCGCAGGCTGTCTGGACATCAACTCCTCAGTGAAGGGAGCTCGATTTGTACGTTTCTGCGACGCCTTTAATATTCCCATCATCACCTTTGTGGACGTGCCGGGCTTCCTGCCAGGTACTGTTTGCAAAAATCCCTCCACAATGTCTTGATAGAGTTGAGATCTTGACATGTGATTGGCTTGCTGTCTTGCATCTTGTTCACAAACGGGACAAACTGCCTGCACAGAAAACACTCAGTAGCACATTAAGGGCAGGACATTCACACACATTGTCTAACCTAGCTTTATTATGACCAGCGCAAGTTTAAGACTGTCTAACTTTACATGTAAACAGACAAGACATTGCATCGTTGAAACCGATGTGATGTCATCAACAGGTACCGCTCAGGAGTATGGAGGCATCATCAGACACGGAGCCAAACTGCTTTATGCTTTTGCAGAGGCCACAGTCCCTAAAATTACCATCATCACCAGAAAGGTGTGTCCGAATGAATATAAAGAGAGATGGATGTTGAAAGTGTTCTGAATCTTACTGGGCTGAGCATGACTCCAGCACGTTCATCAATAAAAGACACTTAGCTTCAAATCGAACTATCAAAAAAACAACAACTTGAATTTCCCTGAATGTTGATGTGTTTGTGTATCTCAGGCTTACGGAGGAGCCTATGATGTGATGAGCTCCAAACACTTACGAGGAGACGTGAACTACGCCTGGCCAACAGCTGAAGTGGCTGTGATGGGTGCCAAGGTACAAACTTTAAAACAAAAACATTTGGTCCCTCCCTGTTCTCTGTCTGGACTTTTATTTGACTTTTATGTGTGTGCTCTATTTCCCTCTCAGGGTGCCGTGCAGATTATCTTCAGAGGAAAAGAGAACCAGGCTGAAGCCGAGGCTGAATACGTGGAAAAGTTCGCCAACCCCTTCCCAGCTGCTGTCAGAGGTGAACTTTCTCACTTCTTCATAGCATCTCCAAAAATCCATCAAACCTCAAATGTCGCTCGAGCTTTCACTGCATATTGGTAAAATAGATTTTGCGCTTCTCTTTCTGACCTGCCAAATGGTAACTTCAGGTTTCGTGGATGACATCATCGAGCCATCTAGCACTCGCAAGAGGATCTGCAGAGACCTGGAGGTGCTGGCCAGCAAACAGCAGGTCAACCCCTGGAAGAAGCATGCCAACATTCCTCTGTGAAACTGTTCCCATCGACACTATCTAAAGGCACTCACTTTGGGATGTACCATTCAAATGAACTCAAGCAGTAGACCAAGAGAAACAACTTGACAGATGTTGTCATCTTACTTTACTGTCATTTACCACTCCAGGAAAGTAGCACGTATGAAGATACTCTCTGATTTGGTTTGCGCTCAGTTGCAATCTTGAATTCCTTTCCAGCTCCATGTTAGTGTTTGGAACCATAAATTCCAAAAAGTAACATTTATTTTAGACGTGAAAAGATTTTTTGGAGAGGGGGGGATATCAAAGCTAGGTCAACAAAATCAGCTGGTGTTTCTTTGACATATCACTGGTGTGCAAAATGTAAAAATGAAAATCTCAACAAAAAATGGAAAACCGTGTTTGTCACAGACACCACATTTAGTAATGCTAATCTTCTTGATTTGACACACTTCAAGAACATGACTGTACGTGAAAGACCAGATGAGGTATATGTAGTCTGCTTCAAAGTGAGCACTGTAGTTTATTCTTCTTGCTGTGTACAATAGTTTTTTTTTTTTTTCAGACACTCTTTGCATTTGATGTCTTCCATTATGGTAAAGAAAAACAAATCATCCTTACAACCTCAAAGTGTGCCTTTCCTCTCTGGCAGACTCTGCTCTGCCATTTGTAAAATAAATCATTGAATTCAATATGCTTGATTGCTTCTTGACTGAAATTAAAGCTCTTTTCTTGTTTTAAACATGAAAATTACACGGTGTATGATGTGGTCCCAAAGTGTGTGTGTGCGCGTGTAAGAGAGGAGGATGAAAGTTCAAAGACAGCCTCAGTTTGTTTTTAAAAAAAAAGACTTAAGACAGCTGAAGTGGAAGATTTGTCTGGCACAATTTCACATAGTACTTCAATGGTGGTTCAACGCTACTGTTAGAAACTTTCTGTTTAGGATGTATTATGGCGCCCCCTGTGGACAAACTTCCGTTTTTATCACTACTGACTTTCTCCTGGTGTTAGAAGTTTTTTGTTTTGTATTTTATCCCTGGACTGGTTGCCAAGAAATTTCAGGACAAACATCAAGAGACAGACTCGCTCATGCTCACACACACACACCAACTGCGAGAGTCAACAATTTCTCTATTGTTCGAGAAGTATTTGGTCTGAAGTAGGAAGTCGGAATACTCGAAGGGGAACCACAGAACTGTCCAACTGGCGATTTGAACATTCTTGCTTCAAGGAAACAGCACTTACCACTTCATGCTGTTTGTTCCTGAAGATAAAGTGAGCAATGAGTAATGAAGAGTAAGCACGTGCTTCGGGAGATGAGCTTTGTCCCCAGTTTCCCTGGTGTCAGTTAAGAAAAAAAAAAAAGAAGCAATGTGACATGGTTTTGCAAACGCGATTCAGAGTGGCCTATTTTGACATAGACAGCCTCGGTCCAAATAAGGGAAAAGAACAATAAATATGTTATAGTAAAAACCATTTAAAGTACAATGCAAAACAGTATAGCATTGAAACAACCCCTCATTGATTTGTCAAGTTGGATAGCTTTGTCCTGCCAAAGGCTCCTTCTGTTTCTCCTAAAGTTGATGCCCCCTTTTTTGACTGCAGTTTAAACATGTTTTATTACACGTCTTGTGTCTGTAATGTGAAGAACAAAACAAAGATGGAAATAAAGATGGACTTAATTGGTCACAGAATGGACAACAGATCTGAGCCTGACATGTTATTTACTGCTGTTTCTTAGATCAAAAGAAAACTGTCACCACGGATACACTCCAGGCTGACTGTTTATTTGACAATAAGAAGTGCAGCTGGTTTGATTCACGCTGAGGATTCAAAATAAAGTCACACAACAGCACTGGCTTCATAAACTGATTACAGATTTTATTTTATTAAAAAGAATTCAGGTTCACAGAAAAAAACAAAAAACAAAAAAAAACAGGCTTTTAGAGCATTTTAGGGCAACCGATGTCAACTGCACTGCAGAAAAGATCCAATTGTCTCTGATATTTACAGGACTGCCAAGCCAGCCAGAGGAAGGGAAATGATTGATGGACAAACAAGAGGGTGAGCGACGATATGGCTGGAAAACATTCAAAACACATTCAAACAAATCCGTCAGACCTAGAGATCCATCACTGCACTTTGATATGAACAATAATAACAACAAATCTGTAACTCCTTGGATCAGCTAACACTGTAGGCAGGTGTGAAAACATACTTGACCTGTAAAGTGAAGAACGATACAGATAATCTGCAGTAATACTGAACTGTGAAACGATTACAATCAGACCATACAGCGCTTAAAAAGCTGGTGTCCCATGGCGATAACTCGGGCTTGGTTACCATTAGATATGAGATGCAGGTGTACAGGGGGCAGGGCAGGAATATACTGTAAGTATGTAGGCCACAATTTGGCAACAAACAAGATACATAGTCAAGAAAAAGCTGTACAAACATCAGACAGAAACAAAACACACTTGATTTAAAACTTTAGTACTAAAGCTACAGAATTCAAAATATGTTTATTGTCTTTTTTTTTTAAACGTTTTTATTTTAAAAAGCAGTTATTCGAGGGTGTGTGTGTGTGAGTGAGAGAGAGAGAGAGAGAGAGAGAGAGAGAGAGAGAGAGTGCACAACATGTCCGAGATCGAAGAGGGTGGGGCCTCTTTCTGTCCAGGGTCAGAGGAGGAGTCTGGCTTAAATCAAATGACAACACTCACTTTGCTTGGACATCACACACAGGACAGTTACATCAATGCTTCCTGGTCTTTTCTAGTGCGTATGTGTGCCTTCTCAACTTTCATCTTCATCAACAATTTACACCCACAATGGTGAACAGTGAGAGGGGAGGAGAGGGGGTCAGTGGGTGGTAATAAGAGCAAAGATATAGAACATTTAATATTCTGAGATCCTCTTGAAGTTTGATTGAGCCAGAAAAGTTGAGGTGGGACACAAAGAGAAGGGAAGTGAGGGGGGGGGGGCTATACAGAGTGTTGTGCTGCTGATTGTGAGCGGATCATAACATCTGTGACACCAAACCATAAAAAGCTCGAAGTACTCATCAGTCGGCAGCCAAAGCGCCACCAGAAGTACGGCTAACAAGAGCTAAACCAACAGGAAGAACAGGAGCAAAACGAGGCTCTTGAATAAACCGGACTAAATTCTGGATCCTCCGGCTCCGCCTGAAAGGACAGAGCTGATCCTCGACGCACCACACTACCAGGTGAGATCCAGCCGATGTGGGATCCATCAGAAGCTCCACTTGACAAAACCTCCTTCCATTGTGTCTTTTAGAAAGAGAAAAGTACTTCGACAATGTGTTTTTCCTTCTTCTTCTGAGTTTGAGTGGCAGGTAATCCCAAACACCCCCTCCCTCCCTCTTCTGTTTAATCCTGATGGGAATCCTGCTCTCAGGATCGTTGCCTCTTCCCGCATCAGAACATGGGCATGCTGAATCCCTGCAACAGAGGAGGAGAGCGACTGTCAGGTAACAATACAAAAGGAAATATCCTGGCTGCAACCTTGCAAAACCACATGGGGGCGCCAAAAAGAAAAAATATATACATCTACCAGCTAAGAGTTTCCAGAGTTCATGGAATCATGTAAACACTATTTTAAAAAATCGTAAAGAGTTAAAAAAAAAAATAACCCGCAGGATGGAATATGATATAATCAAACATTTCTGCTAAAAATAGATTGATAAACTGTTACAGCTTAAGTTCCTACTTTCATGATGGTCAAAGGGTTTTACTCACCGACTCGTCCTCGATCATGGCTGCTGAGTCAAAAAAGTCCGGTCTTAATTCTGCTCTCTCACGTCTGTTCCTCGATGGCGGCTGAGAGGGACAAAGCCCCAAATTACGATAGAAAGACAAAGACAGAGGGCTGAATTAAGACGAGGATCCGGATATGGTTGCTTTATTTTCGTGAAAATGTTCAATGCGTTGAAAGAAAAAAAAACATAACTGACCAGATCGATCACCATAGTGTCCTCAAACTCCTCGTTCATGTCCTCCAGCTGGCCTCGCGATGACATCATCACATCCTCGAAGATGGGCTCAGCATCATCCTCCATCAACCCGCGGCTGACATGAAATATAAAGAATACGAAAAAACACTATTACTAAAGTTTCTGTGAGGGACTTTTCATTTTCTGTTGATTTTGGCGCCCACTGCAGACAAAGCAATATGTTTGTCTCCTGTCCATGTGGAAGTTGTGTTTTCCAATGAGTAATCTTATCCTGCTTTCTTTTAACAGTCAAACAAATTATTCATTATTGGTCATATAGAGGTCTTCTTTCTACTTAAGACTATTTCATAACCTGAAAAGAACTCCTCCCAGCAGCTCTCAGAGCAGAGTGGAGGTACAAGGCTGAGCTCTACCAAACTATCTATCATTTGTGTCTCTGCTTGTCAAACTTACACGGTCTGCCGGACTCCCTGATTGCTGCGTGACTTGATGTAGTTCATGCCCGTCCGGTCCTTCCTGTTCACCTCCTCCATCTTCTGCTGTCCGAGCCACGACATCTGCATTTGAGGACTGAACACAAACGATCTACATAAGTCTGTGTTTACATATGTGGATGGAAGACACTGAATGATACTTCAGACTTCTGGAAAAGAAGCGAAAGTAGCAACAGTGATGTCGCCCACTGATTTTGAAGCCCTCCGTTTCATTCTAGGTTTTCGTCATCTTGTTCTTCTGTAGCCAGAAGTGACCGTGTCTTGAAGAGAGGGTGAATAACTACGAGGCAAAGTTCAGAAACTGGATTTAGATGAGCTAGCAGCAACAAGTCTGTCACCTACTGTGGACACGCCTCTATTTATGCATCAATTAGGCCTTTAAATATCTTGAAATAAAATCACCACATCTGTCTAGTTGTAGCAAATGGAAAATCTATCTCAACAAAGGAAAACCTTTTTTCTTTCACGTTAAATGTTGCTGTAAATCTGGGAAGTTTAATTTGGAATCACTGGCGATTCACTTTGGAAGTCTGCCTCTAGTGGCAATTCCTGATACTGCAGTTTGAGGACTATTCCTGTTGGTTTAATCTGTTTATTTTTTTGCCAAATTGGCAGCACTTGACAAACATGACTTTGTATGGATCCATTCTGAGTGAAGACTCACTTGTGTACGTAGTCGTTCTCTGATCCTGGTTCTGAGTCGGGGTCCGGCATGTGTTCTGCCGGTCTGTTCTCTCTGAGGACTGTTGATGTGAGCTGAGGAGTCTGCAGCGCCCCCGGTGTTTGAAGAGTGTCGTTGCGCATCAGCCACGAGCCCTCCACACTGCTCTCTTCTGAAAAACAAACGCACACACAGTCTTCAGTGTCAGTAACACAACAGAGACAGAGAAAGAGAATAGTGACCCTTGTGTCTGTAATCCAGTCGCCTCACCCTCGATGCGTTTCTTGTGTAGCGGCGGTCGTCCCTTCTTGCTGCGCACTGAGCCGGTCTTGCTGCTGGACCCGGATATGACGGACATGTGGTCCTCGTCGCCTCCCGTCAGCAGGCTGTTCCTGTACGAGATCAGCGGCAGCCACACGTCCTCCCGGCGCTCCGACATCGACTCTGACATGAACTTCTCCAGGTACGAGTGTCTGAGGAGGCATACAGACATGAAGCATACTTCCTTTATAGGGAATCTTAACGTGAAGTGACAGGAGCAGTTTCATGGTGAAACACTTTATAAAGACAGAAAGGAGTGCTTACACTGTCTTCTTGTCTTGACGGATGAGTTTGGATGAGAATTCGCTCAGGACCTCCAGGAAAGCCAAGTTGATGGGAGGAAACTCTGGTCCCCGAGGATTCTGGTACTTAAAAGCAAACTCTATTCCATCCCTGCAAGAGAGGGAGGGGGAGAAAGAGAGAGAGAGAGAGAGAGAGAGAGAGAGAGAAGAAGGTCAAAAATAAATGAAAGAAGAACTGCAGACCTCATTCTATCAGATGCTGAACTGACTATTCCAAATGACTGGTAACAATTTCATTAGTTTTTATCCCGTTTCACCTGAGACTTTGGATAAGGAAGGACAAGAAGCGACACACTGCTAATAAATATAGTTGCAACTTCGACAATGTGCTGGAGTTGATTTGCAACTTTTTGAGGGACTCCTTCCTGTTCTGGCATCCGTCTTTGAGTGATAGATTTGTATTTTTTTCAATTAGAAAATCAAAATCACAAATTCTCCTTTAACCTCAGCATTAAGCATTCTGCTTCACCTCCTCGCCTGGTCACTGGCTTTCACATGAGTCTTACGCCTCTTCCGATAACACAAAAAATATGCCTCGCAGTCTCTTACTTGTGCAGCGTGGCCACAGCCTCTCTGGTCTTGATCTGATCCAGGCCGAAGGTGAGGGCGAAGCGTCGGGCGAGCTCCTTGATGCCGCTGACGTGGGACGACGTTCGATCCAGGTTGGGTCCCTGGTCCTGCAGCAGCTCGTTGAACAGCTGCAACACACGTGACGAAAAAGAGTCTTTCAGTATGGGAACAAGAGCACAGTGTACATGTTACCTGAATCAGTACTTGAATCCATCTCTCACCTGCTGCAGACTGAGGATGAGAGTCTTGGCGCAGAGGATTTTGTCCGCCTGTCTGGTTTTACTCAGAGTTTCCTTGATGATGTCGCCATAATCGTTATAATACTGAAGAAGAGGACACAGCAGGTTACAAAGTGCACTCCCTTACTTTCATTTTCCCCCTCTTCATGTTGCCTTAAAGGTTGAATAGGCACCTTCATGTAGTGTTTGAAGATGTCGGCAGCAGCCGGCATGTCTACGATGTCGTAGATGATGAGCTTGCAGAAAGCTGCGAGCAGGTTCCTCCTTTTGTGAAGAGCCTCGATCTTGTTGGCCTCGTCCTCCTCATCTCCCTCTACTCGATGAGGAAAACACAGGTTTCGTCAATTTGAAAAATCACGTCAAGGGGGGCTTTTTTTTTCGCAATTATTGAGCACATCATCTGGTGATCTGATTCTAAAATGAGCGTGCTTTGACTGAAGACAGAAGCAGGTCCTCTCTCTCTCTCTCTCTCTCTCTCTCTCTCTCTCTCTCTCTCACCCATGCTCTGACTCTCGTCATCCTGGTCTATGAAGACGTGGTCCAGGACGAAGTTGAGCAGCTCGTTCTGCAGGGTGCTGTCCGGGTTGAAGACCAGGGGCTGGAGGCCCTCCCGCCCGCCGGATGTCAGCTGGTGACTGAAGATCATCAGCAGGTCGCAGAGAAGCATGAACGCCTGAACAAGAGGCCGAAATCAGGAGTGAAGGTTGCACGAGGAGACAACACAAAAGACTGAAAACATTACGATGACAGTCTTTTCATAGTGTGAAGGGAGAACAATCACTGTAACAGAGGGGGTTTTTTTTCTCAGAAACAGCTGACATCCTCCTCTTAATGTAATATATGGTAAGTGAGAAAACCAAAGAAAAGAGAGAGAGGGAAGGTGTGAGCAGGTTGTCATGCCGTGTGCGAGTACCTGTTCTTTGACTGGTGTGTTGACGTTGGACAGGCACTGCTGGCACACGGCAAGGAAAGATTTCACCACTCTCCTGAGAGCCACCAGGTCGTCCTGCATCCAAAGACACGCACATCAAGTGTTACGCGCATCATGAATGACGGAACAGAAATCAATCTGAAACAGCATGAGCAGGCGGGGTTTAAAAATCTGGTCCCGGCTAAACGCAACAGTGATCTCCAAGGAGTTTCATTTATTATCAGTCGACTCCACGGAGGTAGAAGCCGTTACATCCAAGTACATCAGCGCAACGTGTAGTTGACAAATTCAGGGTATCAATAAAAGAGCAGACAGGAGAAAAAAAAAAAAAAAAAGTCAACTTGTATTTTTTTCTGTAAACGATAGGAGCATAATCTGTGAATTAAACTCTTAAGAGGTTTGGCCTTCAGTGCAGCACAAGCTAACAGCTTTGGGCTCTAACGCCTCTGCACTCTGTTTGAGCGTTAAATGGGATAGATTGGGAGCACGCGCCCCGAGAAGGGGTTCAGCATCCTGTCCGATAATAGGATTGATCTTTACACCTGAACTAAACCTCCACAGAAACACAAATAAGCTCCTGTCCCTCTAGGCCTCGGCTGCTCAAACACAGCAGTCTTCACCGTGAGCCTGTGATGATGAAGAAGAAGAAGAAGAAGAAGAAGAAGAAGAAAGCTGTGATGTGAGAGTGTTAAAGCTCCGTGAGCGTGGCGAGTGCAGCACCTTGCTCGGGGCCCCCTCGGTGATTTTGACCAGCTGCCACAGGATGGAGTAGTGGGAGCACTGCAGCGCCTGCACGGCAATCTGCTCCGGCATGGAGCCCTGCTCGATGCCCGCCTTCAGCAGCCGGTAACAGTTGCCGAATAAATCCCACCGCGTCAAGTCGTGGGCGCTGAGGCGAGAGAGAGGAGGAAACACGGGAGGTTTCACAGCTCGGTTAAAACATCGAGTGGAAGTTGTAAACAGAAGTCTTATGTTTCAATATGAATGTCACAGAGGTCTAACAGATGTCATCTGAAAAAGACTTTTGTGTCTCCAGTCAGTTTGCCTTCATTCTAACAATTATTTTAAAAACACAGCTCATAAGAAATAAAACATCTGTTAGTTGCGTTCCCAAACGCCTGAAATGAAGAAATGAATTACTTGTGGAAGGCTGTGAGTCTCTTGAGAGTAGATAAAACGTTGTAGATGTCGTCGTCGTCAGCCTCTTCCGCCTGTGGGCAAAGACAAACAAGTGAGGACACAAAGAGTACACTCACAGAAACAAACAAATCCTCATTCTAACTTCTTTCACTTTTTTTTTAAGCATCATTTTCAAGATCAAATATTGTTTTCTTTAGTGCAGTCAGAACTTCAAATAATGCATACATTGTTATTAATCATTGGCTATTTTGTCCCTTTAGGCGCACCGTAGACAAGCCTCCAAAGTGTCTGCCTGTTGTCACGGTGATGGAAAAGCACTTTTCTTTTCATTGATCTGTAACAAGTTCCTTTTTTCCCCCATCATAACCTTCTACCAGAAGTTCCTTAATATATTTCAAAATAAAAGCAGGATTAAAGTACTCCTAGTTTAAGATAGTACAAAATAAAAGCCTGACAAAACAAAAAAACCCAAATAATATTTATCTTTACATATGAACTGATGGAAATGCTTTTGAAATCAAACCCCTTGGAAGTTTTTACAGATTTTCTAATCACTCCGGACATACCTCCTGCAGCAGCTCCTCCACTGAGTGCGTGAAGCGATCCGTCATCTCGTCGATGAGCTGCGAGCGGGCGATGTCCACGCGGTTCATGATGGTGTACTCCTCCGAGCAGAGGATGCTGTACGTCTTACTGCAGGCCTCCAGCACGTCCATCTCGATGTGCTTCTCCACCACCAGCCGCATCTGCTTCAGCAAGGCGTCCAGGTGCTTCTCCATGCGGCCGGCGCTGTACACGTCCAGGTCGAAGAACTGAGGGATCTGCAGCAGGTTGGCTACCTTCTCGGAGTCTGCCTGGTACTGTGGACGACACACACATAAACATAAAAGGTGACATGAATAAAAACTCTGATGGTTTCTATTCCCCTCCCTTGGTGCTAACGTTCAATAGCACTCCTTATGACAAGCTCTGAAGCTCTTACCTTGGACAGAAGCATGGGTAGAGCCATGATGAAGTGCTCCGTCAGTTTGTTCTTATCGTCTATCTGAGTCTTCCTCTCCTTTGCTGTGAGCACCTGCATGAGCCGACACAAAGCTTAAGGTCAAGTGTGTGTGTGTGTGTGTGTGTGTGTGTGTGTGTGTGTGTGTGTGTGTCTGTGTGTGTGTGTGTGTGTGTGTGTGTGTGTGTGTGTGTGTGTGATGAAGGCTGGAAAAGGAGGAGGACACTGTTCAGCTTTGTCCTCTCTGTTACACCCACAACGTTTTTGCTCGTCTCTATATAAACAAAGGTAAATTCAACTCTGGTTAACGTTACATAAATAAATACTTTTTAAAAAGTGTACATGTTGGGCAATTACTCTCAGGTCATCCCTCCAAACGTCCTTTACAGAATCTGCATTAAAGTTACTCAAATGGATTCGGACTCTTTACTTCCTTGGAACACATTTGGTCTGCTCTCTCATTCAAGGTGAAATCTGCTTCTGTATGTGTACTTCACCTACCCGTTTGCCCGTGCCTCTACCAACAGGTGGATGTGCCTCGGCTGCCTGTCGGATGGTGCAGACTGTCAGCTCTATCAGAGCACTCTCCTGTCTGTCTGACAACACTGCAGAGACGTACGGGAGGAGTCAGAGCAAAGGAGAGAGAGAGAGAGAGACAAAGTCAGCGAGTTTCAGACACAGACAGATAAAAACAGAGAGCGTGTCAAGGACCAGGATTTCATTGCATCATCCAGCTGTAATGTTGGAAAGAAGTTAGAAAAATTACCCTCCTCTCCCTGAACGGGCTCCTCCAGCAGAAGTTCAGTCATACACTCCCAGTCCTTCAGCAGCTCCTGAGAGCTCTCCCACAGGGAGTCCACCAGGTAGGCTGCATGCTCATGGAGCTGCATAATAAACACAGAAAGAGAGAGCGATCACAAGAAAGAAAGAAAGAAAGAAAGAAGAAACACAAACAATACCAAAATGTTCCCCATTTAAACTTAATGAAGATAAGTTTATTTGTAAAGACAGAGTACGGATAATAAGTCACGAGTGCATCAAGTACAACAGGAGTTTCATTCCGTGTGTGTGTGTTACCTCGCTCTCCAGAAAGAACAGCACCAGCATGCGGATGAGATTCCCGTTGGGACTGCTCCTCCCTCTGCGCTTCGCCAGAGCTTCCTCTGCCTGTGGGTCATGACGACTGAACAACCTGACAGACAGACAGACAGACAGACAGACAGACAGACAGAAGAAGGAGAGATAGGAATGTGAAAAAGTGGAATAGACAGCAGGAGACACATGAGATGCAACTTAAAATCAATCTTTTAAAATAGATTTTACGATCACTTAAGTTGTCCCGTACTGCTCTTTATTACTAATCCAGCTTTGTTTCAGAGAAGGCTGTGTGCCGGGAGGAGAAATAAACAGACGTAAACAATCGCCTGTGTGTTTAAACATGGCGGCGTTTTGTTTACCACTGTCACACGGGAAGTAACGATTCTTTTGAGCAATCAGCAGACTGCAGTGTTTAGCTCCACTTTTTTGGGTCGGCTCGATATTCTTAGCACCCCAACAGAAGGATCCCAGAAAGTAGGACGGGTACGGATGGGTTATTTGGGAATCTTTCCCGGGATTAGTCTCTGGAAAGGCTACAAAATGCGTGCCGTGCCGAGACGAAGCGAACCGGAACGCTCGGTGGAAAACGGGCCTTTAGACGAGGTCCCGGGATTGACTCACTTTCTGTGCAGGAATTCTCCAGCAGCGACTGCCACCGGTCTGTGGGCCGAGTAGACGAGGTGGTACACGTTCTCACAGTCCTCATTGGACAGTGCGTCTTCACTGCCCCTGTATCACATTTAGAGAAAAAAACACACTAATTAATCTAAAGCAACACAAACAACAGTGGGTTTTTTTAACAACTCTATTTAAAGTGTGATCAGAGACAAACATGATCTGATTTGATGAATTAATTGACTCACTGCAGGATGAGTGTGACCAGTCTGATGGCTTCCACAGCCACGTCATACTCCTTATCCAGCGTCATCGATACGATACGATCCTGCCATCAACACATTTAGGTGAACAGAGGAAAACACAAGTAAATCAAAATAAGACAATCAAAAAGCAATCACTGTTCTCGTTTGTTTTTCTTCTTTTGTTTGCTACCTTGAAGCGGTTTGTAAAAAGCTCCAGCTTGGGGAACAGTTCTCGGTTTGTGTACAGGTTCTGCAGAGCCTTCAGGCACTTCAGACGCACCTCTCCTTGCTGGGACAGAAAGAGAGAGGAGACGGTTCAAACAGACAGCAAGGACCCTGGCGGGCAGTCGTATACACGTGTGTCGTCACAAGGAGCTTACCCGGTCGTGTAGCGTCCAACCAACATACTTCAGGTAACTGTCATTAAGAAAAGCATCGCTGTACATCTTCATCCACACTCCGATTTCCTCGATACAGATGGCTCGGATTTCAGCGATTGCATCCCTAAAAGAAAAATGACCAACATTGTAAATATGACAGAAAAGGCAACGACAGACACACAGCAGCTTTAATAAACACATGCACTTAGAACAACAAACTCAAGTAAGAGGTGCGTTCCGCTCAAACACACGATCACAGCAAACGTTCAAACATCGTCAGTGGACCTGTATCGATGCACGAAGATTCCCTTGAAGATGGAGTTCATCATGTTCTCGATTTCATCCTGGTTTTCCTGAAGCTGCGACGGGAGAAAAAAAAAATAACAACAACGTTTAAGGCAAGAAATCTTTGTTTGAAAAGTCTCAGCGCTGCAGAGTGAGGTCGGCTGCACCGTCGCAGTGCGTCGAAATGTTAAACCTTTGCATCTAAACAAGTTCGGCTTCAGTGATTGGTGTGCTCCAGATTCTCTGTGCAGCTCGCCTCACTCTGAAATAATACTTACTAATACAGTATTTATATTATTATAAACCATAATAAAGAACATTTGAACTTTCACCATCATAATGACCAGATTTCAGCTACGCACAACTTTCTAATTTACTTGCACTGCTGCACCATTAAAAGTGACTATTGCTTTATAACATTTTAAAATGTCATTTCATTATACATTGAGCAAATATTTTCGCCCTGTGTTCTGCGATCGAAGTCCGACTGGTCACCAACCTCCTTCCTCTTCTGCAGCAGCAGCTCCAGCTTCTCGTTGGCCCGTTTGCCGGCTATCTTGTTCCTCTCGGCCTCGTACTGTCTCTGCGTGTTGTCCTGGTGGATGCTCAGGTTCAGAGCCACGTTGACCAGCGCCGTCATCAGCTTCATCGCTGCTCAGAGAGAAAAAAGAAAAGAAAAAAGAAGCCCAATCAAGACCTGGGAACAGAAACGCTGCAGACTTTTCTTGCAGGATAGTTTAGTCTAGTTTTATAGACATGCAGAAATCTAGATAAGGAAGTCTACATCAAGTTTAATGCAGGTGAATCAACAACAACAAAATGTTCAAAGGTAGAATTCGTCAAACACTCTTTCTAATCATTACATCCTTCTTTTAAACCAAATAATAATAATAATAATAAAATTGGCATATAAAAGCTGTAACGCTGGCCACACTGTCACCCTTCTGCTGTGTGTTTCGGTTGTTGTACTGAGAGCTGCCGTCTCTACCTGCTAACGTGGAGGTGTGTCTGAAGGCTCGCACTTGAGAGTCGGAGAGCCCCGTGAGGAGGGAGATCACCGTGTCCATCATGTACTCGTCGTAGATGATGCTGTACTGACACTGGCGGATTAAGACGCTGATGAACTCGCAGAAGTTGTAGCGGAACTTTTTCCACAAGGGCCCTGGCATGGTGAGAGGATAATCCCCGCTGTCCTGTTCAGAGAAAAAAAATAAAAAAAATAAATCATCTGAGAAACTGTTCAGTCAGCGGGAACACACTGATACTCTTCACCTCTTAGATCACAAGTGATGTTTCTAATTTGGGATTTTTTGTAGACTTTAGAGTGATCGTACGCTGGTTAACTAAAAGTTGTTTTTCCTCTCGTCCTGCTACTGTTTTTGTTTCCTGGTTTCCAAAATTTAAGTCAGCCGAGAGCAGCTCAGACACAAATCTGGTGCTTGTCTGCGAGCACGCTGAGACACGTCAACAGTTCTGTGTTTCTACTGTCCACTTGTGTTAAGATTACCATCACACATTTTAAAAAAGCAAATCGAGCGTCCCTTTGCTTTGTGTTTTGTGTATTTAAGCTGCGATTAAAGATGTAAGCGTCTTTGAAGCTTTCCTGCTCTAACTGGAACTCCAACGCCCAGCACACAGCTTCTATATAGACATGTTTATGTTGCTAATAACTACAGTCCTTCTTGCATTCATTACATGAACACAGCTGACAAGAAATACCTCGTCAAACTCCTCGGTCATCTTGCGGATGATCTCTGCGTTCTGCATGTTCCTGAACATCTCGATCCTTACGGTACCTGATCATCGAGAAAGAAAGAAAAGAGGTCGCAGTTATTCCAGCTGTTTCACGCAGAATCCCAGATTGCATTCGTTCTAACATTCGGCAGTTTTCCCTCGTGTCACCTTTGCAGCCCGAGCACTGGATGAAAAAGTTGATGAGGTCCAGCAGGGCCAAGTCTCGGTCCTGTTTGTACGACTCGATCCACTCGTCCACGACGGACTACACAAACGATCACAGGAGGAGGAACGGGCAGGATTAGTTTCCATTTGAAAACAGGACTTTGATTCAACCACATTCAGATTTCAACAAGCTTAAAAGATGAGCACAAACGTTTCCAAAAATAACAAAAAGAATCGACTCACCTGCATGGCACTTTTTCCCAGTTTGACAACTTCGAACAGAGTGACCGGATCGCCTCCGTCTCCATTATGTTGAGCCACGCCGTTCGCCTTCCCTCGCCCTCTTGCTACGCCTGTGGACTTTTCTGCCGGTGTCTTCCGAGGCTTCTTATTGGTTGGCTGTGGCGGCAGAAATTTCAATTACAAAAGGAAGGAAACGAAGAACCCTGAGAACTCGTAATCACAGAAGACAGAAAAAAAACACTGTCATCTGTCACCACAGGGACATTTTAGGAAAATAAATAAAACAGGGTAATGCAAGCTTGTATGAAACTTTCTTAAAACAGAGTCTTACCTGGGCTTGTTTTCCGGGCCTTCCCCTCTTCTTCTTGCCTTTCACTTCGGGATCTTCCATCTCACTTATGCTCATGCTCAGGCCCACTGCGTCTGTCGCCCCGGACTCATTAGATGAGTCCCTGAGGAAGCAAAAGCACAAAACGTCTTTGAGTCAAAAGCTTTGAATCATCCTCAAAGCAAACTGAAGGACAAATCATGTTCTTCAGGAACGCTACAAACAACCCAGATGAGTTGTTTTTTCTCCAACACGGAGAAACGTGTTTTAAGAGAGAACGTTTGAAAAAGAGCCACAGAGAGGAAATGTATAAATGTAGTGCACTGATGTTTCACTCACTGCAGGACGGGGAGCTCTGAGGTGATCATCCTGGTTCAGCTTCAGTGACGGTTGGACTCTTTTACTCTTGTTTGAGTAAGCTGGAGAGTGCGAGATCAGCTCGGCTGGGGGGGGAAAAGTTGAGGAAGGGGCAGGGAGGAGAGGCTCCAGGACGGACTGCGCTCAACTTGCTGGCACTTAACTCTCTTCGCCTCCTGGAAGAAAACACAGCGAGGAAATGATCAGTACAGGATGCATTTAGAAACACCTTTAAAGAAGCAAGCACACAGTGACAGCTTTATCCTCTGAAGAAGTGACGTACGCACATTAAGAGGGTCAGATAGTAAATGTGCAATGAAGTGATGCCATCAAATCAATGATCATTAATCACATTGACTGATAACTGCTCTGAATGTTTGTGACATGAGTCAAAAGTCTGACACTTTCTGGATTGTGAGCAAAGTGTCACAGTTCAATGTTTAACTCGGCTCCATCAGGCCATGTAGGGTGAAAATGTGGGAAGGAGGACACCAACTGGACACTTTGAGAACTACAACAGCAAAATATTGAGGACTGAATTGGAAGGATTTGTCTACAGGAGGGATTTTGTTTAAGTTTTTGTGCAAAAAGTCTCGAAAAAGTGAAATGTAGCATTAACTTAGCAAACACACTATCAAATTAAAATAAAAAAGAAGCTTCAATTGTATTAATGCTTTATTTATTTATTTTTTAAATTTTTTAAAGTTGAACTATTCTGTGGTGGGGATGCCATGTCTTAAAGTCATTAAGGCACTGGTTTAAAAACAAACAAACATGCACACATGTGAGTCAAAGCTGGAGATTATTCTCTTTCTCTTGCAGGAATCATCTTGTAAAATATATATATTTTTAAAACACATTTTGCAGAAATGATGCAACTTGGTGAAACAATCCTAAAAACGCCTCGCAAACCAGAGCTGAGAGTGAGAGTCATTTCTCATTCAAGTGAGTGACAGCTAACTTAATTACACCATTAGTTAGTGAGCTGTTCATATGCTAATGAGAGCAAAGGGCAGAGGAGGGGTGATCCCGCTCTTTGCCACACGGGGCAGTATGATCCACAAAGTCCTCTGCTCCCCGTCTATCTCCAAACTGCTTAATTGAGTTTTAACAGAAAGGCAGTGGGCTCGGAAAAAAATCATTGAGCGTGCATTTAACTCTCAGCTCAGTTTTATTCCAGTTCTGATCTTCTACAGCGTGTTTTAAGGGCCTATTTTCCCCAGAGTGTGTGTGAGTGTATTTGTGTGTGTTTGAAAGTAGGTCTGGGCAACAGTAGGGGGCAGGCTAAGAGAGTGTGTATTTAAATACAGTCTTCCACACAGTGTTTGTACTGAGGAATAGCATGGGCAGGAGAGCTCACTGTTTCACCACATAGAGCTGCGCACACGCACGCACACACACACACACACACACACACACACACACTGAGCCAGGCTCAAACAGCGATCCTGTGAGAACGAGACTTCAGCTGAGAACAGGATTTCAATCACTACAATGAGAGAGTTTGTTCTTAACGTCAGTCGACCTGCACGGCGTCTTGTGAGAATAAAACTACAAATCTGTCTTTTTCATACTTCTGGACCCCGAAGTTTAAAAAGGCAGAGCCCGCAGAGACACAGTTAGAAGCTGGGACTTGACCTGCTTTCATGCACATGAGCTCCTGATCGATTTGGGAACTTGATATTCCTGCAGCACGAATGTTAAACCTCCAGAACAAAAAAAAAAAAGTGCTGACATGGCTGGAGATGTAAATGGGGAAGGAAATAATGGAGGCTGACTGTGGTGCATTTAGACATGAACATGGACAGACGAGGTGCATGATGCTGCATGCAGTCTCTGCACACAGTCTGCCTGAGCGTTGGAAGGATTTTAGATATATGACATACATGATGTAATGAGCCAACTATTCTGTACGTCACTGTTCGTTTAGCCTGGGATTCTTAAAACATGCAATAAGGAGCTGCTGTAGACGGGAAACAGAAAAGTCTGCAGTATGCAACACTTTCTCTCTGCTTTTCAGATTTAGATCGATTTAAGACTTTAATCCTGTTGAAAGAAACTTCCCACGGGGGATTGTTTGCTTAATCCTATTTAAATTGACCTCAGAATAAAAAACATCCCACTAAGGGCTTTTTTCTTATTTATTTTTTACCCTTATTTGGCAGCTGACAGTTAAGGCTGACGTGCTGTCCAACAAGCATTTCTGCACCTCGACCTTCCTGTGACAATCACATCATTTATAAACGAGTGCTGCTGGGCGCTTTACATTGGATTGATTTTTCAAGATTTTAAGTATAAGTAATAAGTATTAAGTGAAAAATATACATTTAAAGACTCTGAAAGATATGACAATAAGAAAACATTGACTCTTGAAAACCTCTGTGCTTTTGCATCATATTCGGCCGTTTCTGAGAGAAGAATAAAGCACCACACTTCAATTATAAACAAACACATACAAAAACATAAAAACAACCGTTGACCTTTCATTCAATGCAAAATTGCAATATAGTATAAAACAATGCATTAAGAAACTCCAATGCAACTTTAAACACTTAATATTAGCACTATGATGACAAAGTGTAGTATGAAAGATCGTTGTTTGGATTCTTTTTCATCTTGAGGAGTTGAATTGAGGTCGTGTGGTAGAAAGCTATGTTGTGCATCCTTTAAAGATACTGACACTGTGAGCTGACTTTGTGCCACACACGGAGACGGTTCATGTTTTCGTTGCTGAAGTGTTGTTTCATGTATGCCGAGCGGCAACCAAAGGGAGCAAGCAGCAAAACAGCTTTTTGCTTGAGCTGCACGCGTCTGAACACGTTTGTGGCTCACCCCAAAAACATTTGTCAAACATTCAGGAGATGAATGCGTGTGTGAAGACACGGCACCTGCTGAGAAAGCTAAATCAGCAGAAACGCGTCACAAACTAGGAACAACAAAGTGTCCCAAATGTTGGCACCTTTCGAGGTGTAAAGTCACAGCCCTGCAGCTTCACTGACTGTTATGTCATTTTATTACTGTCTTCCCCTAATGCTCCCCCCCCCCCCCAATCTGGGGGAAATCCCTCCCCCTCTGCACCTCCACCTCCCTCTATATATCACAAATATGTTAAATCTCAGCTGTAAGACCGCCGCCTCTGCTGCGTCCCACTTTCATCATCAGATTATCTTTCTCCAGAGAGACACGACACAAGCCAACTCCATTTAAATCATTCCTGTCTAGCGTCTTTTCTTTTCCTTCCTCAAGTTGTCAGAAAGAGAGGAAAAGGAAACGGGTGTGTGTGTGTGTGTGTGTGTGTGTGTGTGTGTGTGTGTGTGAGATTGTGTGTGTGAAAGGGAGGAGGAAGCCTGAGTCATTATTATCGACCAATAACTAAATAATTCTTTCATACACTTTGGCTTTCCTCTTTTTCTCAACACATCGACACTTTCTCACACACGCACACGCACACACACACACACACACACTGTAGCAGCCTCTTCTGGAGTCTATGAATAATTTGCAGTGAGACTCCTGAGCTGTTCTTCAGTTTATTCGTGGACATGATAAAAGCTGCCGACAGCATCACTTCACACCTCTGTTGTCTTTTCTCACTTTAACAGCAAACAAAGACTTCCATTCATTTAATCTGAATGTTAAGAGTCAATGTCAAGAATGTTCGAGCAGGATGATCAACGTTTAGTTTAGTTTAGTTTATTTGTTTATTTGAGCAGTTGTAATTCTGCTCAAAAGGAGTGGGCTGAAGCAGAAGCTTATAAGCGCCCACCCCCAAAATACGATACCCCCAAAAACTATGAGTGGAAAGTCAATACTGCAGCTCGGTTGGCTACATCATAACCTGACAGAGCTGTGTGTGCTTATGCTGCTTTAAGCCGCGTGCCCACTGTCTCGTCGGCTCTGATTCTGGAACCAAATTTTATAAATTGCAGCATAAAAAGGTTATTGGCACATTACGTGTTAGCAAACTAACTAGCTAGCCTGCTAGCAAAACTATCTTATCGCACATTGCTCATAAAGGGCGGGAAATATTGCTGTTAACAGCGAGCGAACAAATTACACCAATCACAGACGTTGCGGTGACACTTTATGATTGTGGGTAATGTAGTTCTTTTACCCGATATGAAAAAAACAAGTTGATATCATACAAACGTGCGTCTCCTACAGGAGCGTGTGTCATCATTTCACACTCATCTCCCATTAATTATGGCTAATAATTAAATCGGCGAAGGAGACAGTGAATGTTTCACATCATACATCATCTCTCCTGATTTAAAGAGAACTCCAAAAAGGAGGATTTCATTCACCCAATTTATTGGCACCGACTAATCTGAGTGTAGCTCAGAGCTCTTTCTACCTTTCACTGCCAATTCCAG
Organism: Symphodus melops; assembly: GCF_947650265.1. Taxonomy (NCBI): domain Eukaryota; kingdom Metazoa; phylum Chordata; class Actinopteri; order Labriformes; family Labridae; genus Symphodus; species Symphodus melops. The sequence continues at coordinate 17,106,829 of NC_136709.1, read as the reverse complement.
TGAAGGTGTACAATGTGGGTAGATGATACCATGATAATACTGATCTGCTCACTCTCATGCTAGCAAACACAATATTTGTTGTTTTTTTCTTTCAGGAAAAAAGTTTCTCTCATGGACATAAGATTTCCTTAGTGCAAAAATGTTTATTAGTTTTTATTGTTTACATTGTAATGCTTAAATTTAATTTTTTTAATGAAACAGATGGACAGAGAGAAGAGTAGATTACACAGTTTTATCACCGCCTGAGTGGAAATTTTGTAACACTCTGTAAACGGAGCTGGCAGAAAATATAAACTCGGAAGAAAAATGAGAAACCCAGTCAGCTCATTAAATAAAAGAGCCGCGGGTAAGAGGAGCAAACCCTCTAAAATATCATTAGTGGGGCGCACATGGCACACAGGCTGTCTTTTATTCTTGAAGACACACATAGAAAGAGTGGAAGAGAAGCATTTCTATCTCAAATGCCTGAAAACACTCGTTACAGAACTCAAAGTATTATTTACACGGAGGAGCGGCGAAGAATGTTTTCACTGAGTAACACCAGTTCACACAGTCACAGCTGTCCGCCTGCGTCTTGCCAGAAAAAAAAAAAGAGTGCAGTGAGAGTGTTATGGCTGGTGTCTGTTCACAGGTCATCCTCAAAACATTTACACTGACGGTCCAGGTGCTGTGTGTGTTTGTGTCTGTGCACTCGATCTGAGAAGGCCTGCTCCTGAGGTTTGAACAGCTTTTAGCCTTGACATCAGTGCTGCGTTGTGATTGGACATTCACGGTTTGAAAAAGGAAAAATGAGAGAGTTGGAAACTGGTGATTAGAAGAGAGTAGAAAGCAGCACTAAGTTTACACCTGTCACGCACCGGTACCCTTATATAGATAAGTCATCACTCATCACCTCCGCCTGCTAACTCGCTGTGATTCTTCCTGAATATTTCGTGCTGCCTTCACACGTCAGCTCATCTTGAATTCCCACAGAAATGTCCCTTGTAGGCTGACAGGATAAAGTCTGGGTAAAGACGGGTGGATGTATGTGTTCACACATGCAGCTCACCCCGGAACTGACACAAAAAAAGAAAAGAAACCTCTCCTGGACTGAACATTATATGGACCGTATAAATATTCAGCTGGACTAATAAAACTCAGCGCAGCCACTTCTCATAATAAGACTGAGCCAGCAGTAATGTGGTCAGGTTTATTGGGGAGCATGAGGAGCTAACGGCCATATTAAATGTCATCTGTTGAGAAGGAACAATGTGGCGTGCAGGTTGTTTTGCTTTGACTCAAAGGTTGAGCAGAACTTTAGAAAAATCACTTCAATATGGGCCAAAAGCTGAAGTGGAAAAAAACCTGCTCCTTTAAGAGTTTCTGCAGTGGTGACAAACAAACAAAAGATTTCAAAGCAAAGGAAAAACTTTTTAAATGTAACGCGATGCACAAAAAGACGGCAAACCTTTGAGCCTGTAGTCAGAGTCGAGTGTCTGTTTTATGGAGGTGGGTTGATGTGAATTTAATGATGAGACTTTGAGCATGACACTGCAGCCTCTTATCTGTAACACAGACTGTGAGGGGAACACGGCGGTTCAGTTTTAAGTGCTGCTTCAGAGGCACAAAACAAACCCCTCATGTCTTAACTATCTCTGCGCCGCCGAGTCACTTCAATATCTGTGCGTGTGCGTGTGTGTGTGTGTGTGTGCGTGTGTGTATTTAAGACAGTGTGTGAGGCAGAGAGACAACGGGAGAGCATCTGAGAAACCACTTAACATGCATGACATGTTCTCTAGGAGGCAGGGCGGCGTTGCTATGGCAACTGGTGTGGGTCATAAGCCCGGCGGTGACGGCATATTTGATTGGCTGAGTGGAGACAGGAGGGACCACATTAAGGAGGGAGGGAGGGGGGGGGGGACCAGTTACAGATGCAATCAGTGGCCCTTTAAATGTGACACAGAGTCTCGACAGGACTCCTGCAGGGGGACAGTAAAGTTATTTTAAGATTCGTTCATCTGACCTGAGACCGTTCTGTTGACGTTCACACTGATTTGCAGATGTCTCCTTCATTAACCAAATATTTAAACTTAACAAGGGCATCTTTGTTACTGTGTAAAATCCACGATGGAGCTCGATGTGCAAAATGAGTCCGAACAGATTCAGGTGTGAAGGATGCCTGCACACGATCGCCTGATGTCTCCTTTCCAAAAAAAACTTAGGACACTATGTGAAATAGAAATATTTAGAATATTGAAAATTGTTGAAATTTTAAGTTCAGCCTATGGGGTCGTGTTTGTGAGCACCCAAGTTGACTTTATGCAACATATAGTGCCAGTAGCACATTCTGTATGGACTTGGGTTGGGAACTGGAGGGTCACCGGTTCAAGTCCTGGTGGGACTAACATACAGAAGTTGGTCTGGTAGTTGGAGACCTCCAGAGTACCGTTGAGGTGCCCCAAAGCAGGGCAGCAACCCCCCCCCCCCCCCCAAAAAAAAAGCTCTTTTCCCTGTGTAGCAGTGAGTAGCACTCATGTAAAGTTCAGACCTCTGTGTATGAGTGTAAAAGCAGAGTTTCCCTCAGGGATGAATAAAGCATGTGAAATAAATAAATCATGAAAACAGAGAAAGAAAGTCATCCTCAGTTTACAGTTCAACCTGGCTCAGCTCGTCCTGAATGCAACACGTCTGATATCATCTGCACAAGCAGCCTCACACTCCTGCTAACATGTAACTGTATTCCCTGGACTGCTTCATTGTCTCACTGGTAGCTGAACAATACGACCCCGTATGTTGCACCTCCTTGCATATATATTAATAAAAAAAAAAAACAGTAACACCCCCTGAGGACACATCCAGAGAGAAAATATCACTCTAAAAACAAACGCAGCCCCCTCATTCATTTCACTGAGGCCTTGACTCAGAGGAGAGCAGCAGATAAAAACAAAAAAAACAAAGCAAACAGCTGGCTAGCTGAGTGAAAAGCTCACGCTATCTGTCAACACAAATTCACCAGTAGTCACTTCAATTGTTGTGGCGCTTTACCACATGTGCCATTGACATTTCTGCAGCGATCTTTAAATAAGTGAAAAGGCAATGAGTAAAAATGCTTCTCCAGCAGGGGAGGAAATGTGTGTTCAAGCAGGGGAAAACACATCCCAGCCAAACTTCTGTCTCCACGCTTCACAACTACGGGAATGAGAGTTAATGATGACATTTAACAGCCTGCTATACGTGTAACATTTGAGCGGGTGATGAAGCGATGCTATGAAACAAAAGGCTATGGGTGTTACTCAACTTCAAAGTGATGAATCAATTCCAGGTCCTGAGAAGGCAGAAAGACCTTACTGTACAACCTAAGCTGATGTGTTTCATGTTCCCTCCACGCTTTCAAAGAGATTGTGGAAGAGATTTCACCTTCTTCGGGTACAAAAAAGGTTGTCGTCTAGCTTTTGCGTTGTCTTCTTGTTCTTTGGTGGGAAATGTCTGGACAGAAAAGGGGGGGGGGGGGGGGGGGGGGTCATCAGTGTTGGACTCTTCCATCATGTCCTTAAATGTCACTCTGTGAAGGGACATGTGTGGGAAAAAGTGTCTGAAGTCTTCTGGAAAAGTGTAATAGTCCATACATTTAACTGAGGAGGCAGTATGTTCACAGATTCAATCATTTCATCAGATCAGGAAATGGAGAAATTTAAAAACATATTTGCTGGCCTTCATTGTTTAAATACGTAGTTAAGTTTTATTTTAAGTTTAGTTTTGATGACTTTTGGGTAAAAACAATTTACCCGCCATGTGGCTACAGAAATCTACTCGCCAAAACAGAAAAATTCTACCGGCATTTGGCACTTGGCGGGTGTTCATTCCGGACCCTGCTCTCATAGCAAAAAAGTGAGAGAGAAGGAGAACATCCCGAGTACAATTAAAATCTGTGATTAAAGTCATCTGCCGTGTAGCCGATGTCCCACTGAAAGGACAGCAGCAGCATTATGCAACAAGATGTGCTGGTTACTGATCAAAACGCAGAGCTGATAATAATAACACGAGTGGACTTCCACTTCCTGCGTGAGGAGATTTGAAAATGGACGTGTTCTCACTCTTTGCTTCTTTAAAGGTTTAGAGGAAACACAGACAGGCTTCGAACATGACGCCATGATCGCACAAACATCCTCCTGTTAACTCAGCTTGATCACACTTACACACACTTGAGACACACTTTCCCTGCTGGAAACTTCTTCTGACTACTGTAACCCGGGCTGTCTCTAACTGCTCATTATCTGTGGAGACACGGTGTACTGACACTGCACTCAAATACACAAGACTGTTTACAACTCATGATACTATTACAGACTAAAAGAAGATACTGCACACTGTATATGTCCTTGTGTTACCATCAATGCAGCTAACCACCTCTGTCTCTGTCAGTACTGGAAGCTGTGAGACAGTGATCCCTGTTAGTGAGCGAAGCCTGGTATTCACACTTTCCATTGGTTCACCAGTCAGAGAAGTGCGTTTATAGGCAGGATTAGGACAGAAGCACACAAACGCAGTACAGCAGGAATTAATTGTCTGTTTTGGAGAATAAAAAGTTATATTTGTTTGGGGTTTTTTTTGTACTCCGCCTGTCTTGTTAACTATGCAGGCTTAATGATCACGTAAAGCCATGCATGTGTTTTATTGCCACGTGATGGAGGCTACAAGAGGTAATCGCGGGGAAGGGGGGGGGGGCACAGTATGGGACAGCAGGGCGTCCTGAAGCTCTGCAGGAGGGTAACGTTTCCAACTAAAAGGCGGAAGATGAGTTTTCTTGCATTTCATGACTTTCCCAGCTCCAGACCTGATGGCTATAAGAAAATATAAAGAAGAGCTTTAAATGATGTGAGACAGATTAACTCTGGTAGCAGGATGACCCATTTCTAAAAGAATTATAGTCACACTTCACTTTCACTTCACAGAGCGGCTATGCTCCACTCCGCTCACTTTCGGCAAGAAGCGTCTTCATCAGTGAAGCAACTAAAACATTTATTCATGATCACATCATTTGGTGATTACTTTCATTCGCTCACCATGTTTATACTGTTAATTAAACAGACGCTGTGGAGGAGGGGTTGGATTGAAAAGGGCCGCGAGTCACTGCTTTACAACTATCAATGTTACTGCAGGCTCAACTACCATATGGGTAGTTAAACAGGCGGTGCTAGAAAGTACTAAACAAGGGAAATAGTCACACACACACAGGACGACTTTTACGTTTTTATTCCCCCTCTGGGAGACGACCAAAAAAAACCAACAACAACAAAACAGACTTTTACATCCTGGTGCGACTTGTATTCCAGATTCTATGGTCATCGTGGAGTGTTTATCTGATGCTTGTTGTGCGATGAAGGAAAAAAAATAAATAAAAGAGAAACATTCCCAAAGCAACGAGAAGCCAGAGCTCAACATATAAAACAACAAGTGTAAATTCTCTGATGACATGATGAGCAGTCACACTCTGATAACGAGCTGACTGAACGCCACAGGGAGTGCGTTCCCTCACTGTCTCCTAAAATTAGCTCCAACTCTTCAACCTGACAGAAAGGTTCACTTAACGCCATGTAAAATGAGCTATTTAGCGAGGCTTTAAACCCGTGACCCCCCAACACACACCCCACGGTGCTCGTGGAGATGAGAGCAGATTCACTTGTGAGCTCTTTATATATCCAAGCCACAGTCAATGTTTTTGCTCTGCAGGGCCTTAAGTGAATGACGGGCGGCTAAAGCTTCTTAACTTTGCCTTCTCTACACACAACACAGCTGCCGACTCTTGGAGCTGATTTTAGACCGAGCTTTGTGCTTGAGATGATTTTTTTCTTCTTCACCTCCTTCCCTCCATCTGTGCGGCTGCATTCAAAGTGGTCTGAGTCTCTTTTTTCTTCTTCGATGAGCTCAATTATTTAAAACCAGAAAATGCCCCTTTCTGTTATGGCTTTAAAGCGCTTGACTTTACTAGGTTGGTTTCCGTAGCAACATGGCTAGTACAGACATCAAGTGTTTAGTATAATTCATTAAATGTTGTTCTCTCGTCGATGACAGGTTGTGCTTGTGAAGGATCCTGCTCTTCTCTCTGCTCCTTCCAGACGTCTCCTGTGTGTTCCTTAATCACCTCACAGCGAGTGAGGTGGCTCCGCTCGCCCAGTCGACCCCGCTTTGTCCCTGATGAGCTCTACAGTTACAGTGTCACCGTCTGAACCCTGAGGGCCTAAAGGGCAGCCGTGCAGTTGAAGCGCGATGGATTTAAATGGATTTATTTATCTTGTCGACCTGCCGGCCTCAGGGACTCATCCTGTTACTGGAAATCAAGAAGGTTTAATCCTCCCCAGACGGCAGGTCGAAGTGGCGCAGGCTCCTAAACGCAGCGAGAACTCGGCCCTGGCTGTGGGTGAACTCCAACTGTATGGATGTAAATGAAGCAGTAAAAAAAAATAAAGCAAATAAAGAAAGTTTTGAGTGATAAAATTCCTCTAAATGATTGAGGTCTGGTTTGGAGAAATTGGCAGAAGGGTGATATCTTAAAAATCGAGGAGCAGAATGAATGTAAATGAACCACATTGGTTGGCTGTGGAACCGCCTCCAGACATCTTCACTTCATGTAGTTAAATAAATCACAGCAGCTGAAAGTTTGACAGCCTGCGCTCGAGCCAGACAGCTGCATGCGCACTGAGCATGAGCCAGAGAACAAATCGCCGTTTGCTCTGCTGAAAACCTGCCGTTTGTTTGTTTGCGTTAAAAACGGAGCAAGAGTGAGAAGAGTGAACGAGAAGTAAACCAGGGGGGGGGCTACTTCAGCTTCATGCTATGCTACCTTCAGACTCTTACAAAGCTCCACCCGGCGGGATGCTGGACCGCCATGGTCAGCTACACCGCTCTGCGTCGGCTAAATGGGACCAGCTAGCGACAGCGACTGATGCTTTTGTTTGCATCGTGGGGGAAAACGCATAAATCACTCGACCTCGCCTCCATCGCCGCAAATAAAAACGGAATAAAGAACCGTGTAGCACTGTCGGCGCGGTAGCAGCAGCACAGGCAGAGACTTTCTTAACTTCAGGACAGACACTAACATGAGCTTGGTGGCGTTGCAGCTGCCATGTGTGGCATTTTATTGCGCCAAGTAGAAAAAGGAAAAGGCTTCTCGTTCTAACAGCCACAGGCAGGTTGTACATTATAGACTCGGTTGAATAAAGCGGCCAAGGTCATGTGCATTACGCTTGTAAACTCAGAGAGAAGCTGTAAACTGGGACAACATGGATATAATTACAGGGAGGACGCTGACTCGCTGGCTGAGCAGCGCAGTGGACGGCCTGCAGTGACACATGGATGGACTCCTAGAATCAGATATAATCATATCGGGCCCGTCGTCACAAACCACTGGAGGGGAAACTGGTAAATCTGAACCCGGCTTCAGCCACGGGTCAACATCCCGTCAGCTGTTCAGATGCTGCAGGGCCGACGGGGTGCATGCCAAACTCTGATTAGTAAAACATGTCATCTTTCAATATTTCAGACACCACAGAACTCGCCGCTGGTCAAACTGAGGAAAGGCGATGTTTTTGACTTTAGATAATTGATCAGACGGGGGGCTACCGCGTGCTAATGCAGCTTTCAATTCAACTCAGTCATTCATTATGCCAACATGGTTGAAAGCTTTAGGATTTACATTAAGTAAGTAAGTAAGAAAAAGCACCTTTCAAGAGCAGAAAAACGTCACAAAGTCCTTCACAATCAGAAAAAAATAAAACACAGTTCAGACAAGTCGCAATAAAAATACAGACAGAAAAAGGGCTAACTGTTCCAAAGTCAATGTTGTAAATCCAGCGAGGAACATTCATCTGCCTGTGAACACATCGAACCTGCAGGACGTGTGAACACGTTCGAGTGTTTCAGCAGCACAAAGGCAAACAGCAACAGCTCCTCAACCTGACTGAATCATTTCTCACTTTCTCATCAGAGGTCACTGCAGGAATTAAGTTGCGTCGACCGCAGGAAGGCAGAGCTGAGAGACGGCTCCACTTTGGTCCGACGACGACGATGATGATGATGATGATGATGATGATGATGATGATGATGATGAAGAAGCATTCGATCCAGCAACCTGATTCTAATGAAGCGATGTGGACTCCTTCACAACCCGGGCTGAATAATAACTCCAGTACTTGAGCTGCACTTCTGAAAAGATAACTCCATAACACTAATGCGAGGCAGACACAGGTCTGAGTCATTTATACCAACTAATAAAAGCTCATTATATTTGTAGTGTTTCTATTTAGACATGTGGGAGGAAACAAGTGAACGTTGCTCAGTCAACGTTTTACTTCAGTTTAACTGCCGTCAAGAACTTTCTTGTAAAAATGCATTTTTTAGTTTTGTATATTTATCCTTTATTGACACGGGGACCCACTGAGACTGAGCTCTTTTGTTCCAGGGCGCCCTGCGGAAATCAACAAATATAAACGTATCAAACGGTTTAAAGGAACGCTAAAGACACTGAAACATGTTTTGTAAACGGCGGCAATTTTCTTCCTCAAGTGTTCAAACTGCACGTAAAATAAGCCAAGAACACGCGAGTGTCTACTCAACTAAAAACATGGCTGATGACCAGGACTGGTGTCCTTCAGGCTTCACGCCGAGAGGAAACACGCTGACGTTTGTGTGTGTGGTTAAACAGAGCCAACACTTTAAACCGTATCACTTCTATAACATGGGCTTCAGATATGTCCATGTGTGCTCAGGTGGAGGACCACCGCCCCCCCCCAATAAATGATTGAAAATGAGTCGTCAGGAGGATCCCCCGTCATACCAACATTCAGACAAGAACAAGGTTTTTATTTAGCGCAGAGAAAATCCTGTGTGACAACGCAACTGATACCTGAACACACTCAGAGTTGATTTAGCTCGACTGTTAGCAGGTTCTGAACATCATTAGCATTCCTTTGAGGGTTTTTGTCTTCACCTGCATATCTAATAGCTCCTCCTTTTTTAAAAGTGTTTTTCCACCGACGGGAGCAGAAAGTGTCTGCTTGATGACTTCTCGTCGGGTCAGAAGCTCACGTGCAAGTTTCACTCAAAACAGCTGTCCGCAGCAGCCAGCGCATTCAAAACAGTCAGTAAAGCAGTTTGGTTGCTGGCAGGCCTTTTCTCTGTCAGACTTTAAGCAGATGAGCGTGTCAGCCTTTGGAAAGTATGCTGAGACACTGCTGCCTTTTTTTTTTTTTTTTTTACTTTACACAACAAACTATTCACCTAAAGATGATCATCAGCTGGTTAGCTAACAGAACTTAGCATGAGTTAGAAACTGTTCCCACGACTCCTGATAGCTTCACCTGCTCACTGAAGCCCCCAGGATGAGTACTTGTGACACGCAGCACGAGTGTTGTTGGAGAGCGAATGAACAGACTCCTGTGCCTTTAAAAAGCGCTCCACTTCAAGGCCGTGCAGAGCCCGACTTTTGAGCTTGAACCACAATCCGTCTCTCCGGGCCAAAGCTACGAGCCGAACACCAGAGACAATAACTGTGCTTCATCGTGCTGCCAGCCAGCGTTCACACTGAGAGCAAAGAGCCGTGGCCTCGCTGTGAGGAGCAGCCTTGAGGCCCGACTGTGGCCGTCTGGTTTAACCAGATTATGATTATGTCACATGGGAGATTACCCATCCGACACTGAGTTAGAGAGTCTGACACATAGTCGTGTCACTATACACACACAGACACACACACTGCACACACGCATGCTGTACTCAGCCATCTGTTATTGCCACAAACTACAGTATGCTTGCTCTCTGCAAGCGTGCAAAGCCTGATCTTAGCAAAAAGAAGAAGAAGGGAGGGGAAGGATTCTGTGTGAAGTGCACAAACTGATAAGATCTCTGCTGAAAAATAGATTATTTTTTTTATCCAATCTCTAGAGAAATACCTCCGTGAAAAAAATGGATAAATAGATCATGAGGGGAAAAAAAGGCAAGGATATGGAACAGCTTGTTAGGAGACAGAAAGAAGAGGCAAATGATTCCCCCCCCTTCTCTCTGTGCAATGGCTGCCTGTTCGGCTGCAGCTGCAAAATGGAGCCGCAAGAAGAAGGAGAAGAAGAAGAGAGGGAGAGAGTGAGGGGGGAATGGAAGGGAGAGAGAGGTGTGGGAAAGGGAAGGAGAAAGTGTGACATCAGCTCAAAGGATGAGAGCATGGAGAAGACTAATGTATTTGAAGGTTGTCCAAAATTTTATATCATGCGTTTTCTTTTTTTTTTTTAATCTATAAATTTAAAAATCAATCTCTATAAGAAGTTCTGAAACTTTAGATTACAGAACATATTTAAAGCTGCTGCGAGAGAAAGAGAGAGAGATGTGTAATAGACATCAGCATGTATACATCTCAAGTACTCTCTGAGTCTCATCAGCCTTTTCCACACACACACACACACACACACACACACACACACACCCACACACACACACACACACACACACACACACACACACCCACACGCACACACGCACACGAAATCTTCCTAATTGTTGCGTCACAGCGTGAAACTTTCCCCCAGTGGACAGTTTGAAAAGTGTTTCCTGCTGCATTCACACATGGAGCTCACTCGGAAAAATCGTGGGACTGTGTATTTATGATCACAGCAATAAAGATGCCAAAGTTCGGTGCATGCACGTCTCTCACAAACAGAGAGGGAGCAAAGTGGATCCGTCCACTTACTTGCACCAATGCAGAGACAACTTTTCATATTTGTACATTTTCAGATATCGTCAGAAGTTTTTTTCTTTTTAGGAATTACCAAAAGGAAATGACTCAACATTGTAGCCAAGTGTGCTTCTATTTGTGTTGCCATGATGTGAATATATTTTATTTATATATTTGTTTTCATTTTTAATACAAGCTTTTCATATTTTAAAATTCTGCTATTGTGACGACTTTAATTCATTGTTCTCGTGTCAGTCGGGGCTTTCCTCCTCTCTCACCTGGGCTCACTACCTCACACTCACCTATAATAGGAGGGAGAGGACGAGGCAGGACACACACACACGCACGCACACACACACACACACCTTGTGGATGCCATTAGTCTTCACGGCCATTATTATTACTTGCTAATGATGTAAAGGCACGTCGAACATTTCCCGGGCACGAGGGAAGCCTGCTAATCTGAGCGGGCAGAAGTCAAAGCAGAAAAAGAAGAAAGGCTTTGGTGTGGTGATAATGTAAAGACAGCCGAGGGGAATAATGACTGTTTAGATGTAGACAGAGAGGGAATCTGGAGACACAGATGGCTGCTTTGCCACAGAGATTTCTGAAAGGTAGCACGTCCAAGCCATGTGTGCAGATAAAGACAAAGAGAAGAGGGACGGAGAAAAAGCTCAATCGTTTACTCCTGTCGTTTTGTTTTTTAAAGATGAACCTCTCCTGCTAAAGGACACACACACACACACACACACACAACTGCTCAGGCTGCACACAACTGGAATGTGTTTATACAGCACAGTGAAGGTTCTTTTAGCAGAGCAACACTCAGACACTCGGAAAGTAAAACTTCTAAGTTCATGTGAAAAGTCAGTGCAGGTGGGCTTCAAAGACTAAGGGCACATTGGGCACGAATTTTTTTTTTTTATTCCGTACAATTGCATCCAAAGATAACCACAAAGTTTCCCTTTCAGCGAAAACTTGACAAATGTTCTTTCTCAAACAGGAGGATTTGCTGCTCTTAGAAGAAATAAACACGTTTAGATGTCGCCTTAACATGAGGACATGTTTTGCCCGTGACTATTTGTCTTCATCTGGTAAATAATTGGCATATCCACAGTAAAAAAAAAAAAAAAAAAAGGCCACCAAAGCTTACTGCCAATTCCGGCTCCAGTTTGGGAATCATTTCATTGGCTGTTAGTGGAACACGCCGGGCCTGACCACTCAGGCATTAAACATCTCAGAGCCCTAATGGGAAATCAGTGTTTACAACAAGAGCCGTTTAGTGAAAACAGGACCGTACATGAGGGACGTAAGACACTGAGGAGGTCATGACCACCTTGGTTTCATCGAGAAAGAGCGTTCAGATTATGAACATGCACGATGTCACCATCTCTCTTTGGAACTTGGGATCACGACTTAACTAATTGCTTATTTAAGGGTGAGAAACGATGAATGATGCAGATTCACTGTGTTTACTTTGCAGGTCACAGAGGCAGCCGACACGGCCAGGTGACCTTTGAGCAAGCAAAGTCATCTGAATGAGAACTGGCCTGTACTGATAAACTCTAATCCCATCTCTTTATTGTCAAACTGTAACATGCAGGAAACACGAAGCATCATTAACAACATGGCTGAACTTACTCAAACAAACCCAACACAACTACAGCAGTAGTGTTTAAACGTCTGTAAATGTCAATTGTTGCAGATCTCTTTGACACTGAGATGCCCTGTTTGGATGGCGGATGATGCTAAGGAGTCAGTGGGGAATAAGGGAAGAGGTTTGTGGGTAAATAATCTGTTGGAGTCTGCCATTGAGTCCCTTAATCCTAAAAGAGCAGATGGGCTATGAGCAACACAAACTGACTGACTATGACATATCTACTAGTGTCCACCAGCTGGGTTTAAGTCTGATAGCTTAATGCTCTTCCCATTTTAGAAGTCAACACAGTATATACTAAAACTGTGAACCTCAAAGTAAAGCGTGTGCCAACAGGAACTGGAGTTTGTTCAAAAATCCCACATCAATTAAGTAAGAAAATATTTGGCAGTTAATTTTCTTTGACTTCATGAATCCATATTTTTATTTTTTTTCATGTGGTTGGACATGTTGGAAATTCATTTGTTCCCAGCTGAATATTTTCCTAGTTGGTATAATTGATTGAAATTCCATTGAAGAGGTACAAAAAAAGGTGCTAAAATGAAAGTAGTCTGCAGGTTGACAATGTTATCGGGTTTGCCGAGTGTGGCTGCTGTTGGGCCAAATGTTGGTCTAATGCAACGCAAGTGAAAGCTTTAGCGTAGCTGTTTTCAGATCTTTCAAATGTCCTTGTGAGCTGACTGTGTAAAAAATAAAACCTGAACATTATAAGAGTGAGCTAACGTGTGATCACAGCAGGAACATTTCAGACAATTCAGTGCAGGCTAGCTTCACCACACTGTTTGCTGTTCGCCAGTATTTATACTTTTATGAATATGACAGAATATGTGAACGTCTCCTGCTGGGAGGTGAACATGTGTGCAGGAGAGTCAGGAAGATTTTATGGGCAGCTGGTCCTGAAATGATCCGAAGTGTTGGGTGTAGAAAGATTCCTGTTGCTGATAAAGAAGTGCTCGGCGTCGTGGCTCTTTGTCACAGTTAAAGCATCAAACAATTGTGCCACTCAATTTCCTGTTTGTGCTTATTGCTCTCAAGTACTTTTCAAGGCCTCACTTTTTGAGAGTCAATCCTTTTTTCTTTTTTTTTCCAAGAGATCTGTTTCCAATACAAATGTGGTACATTCACACCTCACTGCGCGGTTATTACCCTGTAGCTCACTTTAAAATGTGTTGCTGCTTTGCAACCACTTCATATCCACTCAGTACAGCCAAAGAACACCAGGCACAGACCAGTGAATCAATATTAAATAAGAGGCTGTACAAATAACATTGACCACTGAGAAACACACACTCACACACACACACACACACACACTCAATCTACAACAGCTAAGGAGAGCTGTTATTTGCCGGAGCTTGAAACTGGTTGTTAACCTCGTTTGCACAAATGACACCTGAAGGATTTGCGGGTCTGGTCTGATGCCAAATTTAGATCGAGCTGCCCTAAGAAGTGTAAATCCAAATGAGTCAAAGCCCTCCATAGCAAAGGGGGAGAGTTTACTCAACCCCCCCCCCCCCCCTTTTCATACTGAAGCTCATGAAGGCTAGAAGCAAGAAATCAATCTCTGCTTGTGAAATGGGATTTACTTTCTCGAGCGCGGCAAAGGAAATCAATAAAATATCACAACTTGTGTTTTCCTTTCACAAAGAAATGTCTTGAGTAGGGTACGATCCACACATCTCAATCACTGGTAACACAAATCAAGGACTCTCACTTGCTTTTAAAAGAGTTGGTCCAGAAGAAATTCTTTCCTCTGAGGAATAAACGGCTTACAGTATTTGGTGAGCCGGCTTTGAGCTGTTTGATCAGCTCTCCAGAGGAACGTCAAACAGCTCTTCATACTTTTCCTCAAATGTTTTCCGACAATTGTTTTCTTTAGTTGATGATTTTTTTTATGATTTCATTCCTTTGAATTTACCGTCACATATTCTACGTTACAATTTGATCATTTCTAGTTCCTGTTTTCAAACAGGCTAGAATTGTTTTTTTCTTTTATGCGTTTTGATTAATAGCCAATACTTATAGATATCGATACAGACCACTTCATTCCCACACTCTGTAGCCTCTCTGTATGTTTATGGATTTATTCTCTGTGACGTCACCCATAGGTCCGCTCAGAATGTCATTTCTGGCAGTTGCTTTTCCGGTCGCAACGGAAATATGAAAAGTCTGTATACGGCGAAGAAAATCGGCCCATTGACGTTCGAAAAAAGCGAAAATGCATTTCTTAATCCAGGTTCCTGAGTGGGCTAAAGAGTGTTTAATTTACCCGTTTTCAGCCTCGATTGGTTTAGTTGTCGGACGGACCACCTCCGCAAACGTCTCCTTCGTCGCCGCTGCCCCCTAGCTGCTTGGCGGTGAATTGGAGAGCAACGCATTCCCTCGACGCAGAACTACGACTGCTCAACGACGGCGCTGGGTCTAGACACGGCGTCGACCCGACACAGACGTATATACTCGGCTTTAAACTGCAGAGAGCTGCACCATTTTCAATAAAAGCCATTTTACACCATTCGCAATGGCACGACCAGATATGACTTTTGTGTTTTCCCAAAGTATATATTTCATATATTTCATGCTACAAAAAATCTCAGATATAAAACATTTATTAATAAAGGTTGGTGGATAATAGAAACAGTTTCAAACCAAACTGTAAAGTGACAAACGTCACTGAACTTGAACTCGGACCCTTAAAGTACATATGTGCAAACTTGACCAGGCAGCCTGATGCTTCGTTTCAGACAACACTACAAATGAAAAACGGTTGTGACAAAACTAAGACCAAAGTTTGTTTCAGTGACAGATAGAACCACCTGTGAACTACCTGTGCTGTTGAATGTACCGCTGGAAGTCAAGGCCAAAGTCCTTTGTTGTCTTCAGGTAAAGGGAAGGTGATATGTGCATTGAAATACAACTCAACTGGTAATCAAACGTATCGGATGTCTAAAGCATTATCTTTAAAATCGGATGTGTGTGTTGCAGACTAAACGCTAAAATGGCATCGACCTCGCTAGTGGGGACAACAATGAATTTATTAGTATTTTGAAAATTTCTGTTTAAACGAATGAGAAAATATTAGAGATTGAACCTAATCTAATATTGGTAAAGGTCCCAATATTTACATAATATTGGGACCTGTGATGTTCCGACATCACAGGTCGAGAAAGATGGTCGGGCGTTTTTAACAAGTTCAGACTGAACTGCCCGACGTGTCTGCAAATTGTCTTCATGTTACGCCAGCTTCTTGTAGCCTCACATATAATACCAACAATAACAACATTAGTTATGAAATACTGGAATCGGTATCAGTATCGAATTGGAATTGATAAAAAGTGAATCGGCTCATCATTAGAAAATTACTCGACTTGGAAAATGCCCTGATCCTTACACACTAAAACAGACTCCTGGAGTCGAGAGCGCATCGTACTGGAAGGGTCCGTATTGGAAGTTTGAGAAAATTGAGTTGAGTGAAGGCTATGCCTGAAACACTCAAGTAAATGCAATGTGATTCAATCTTAAACACATTAGTGTTGATGTGGTCTAAATGTTCAACCCTTAAAGAGCTACTCAGAGCTAAAATAAGACATTCTGATGGTCTGTTGGATGTCTCATTAGGACATTGAGTCAATGAGGCTAAACAGTGGACGAAAATAGAAGAAGTGTCTTGACGTTGAAAGTGAAGCTCTTGTATTGTTTCTCTTCTCTTGACTCTTTATCAAACTAGCATTAGCCGCAGCCAGCTGGTAGCTTGGCTGCAGCAGAAACCAAACTTGAGCTTCAGCTGCAGGTAGACTCTGTTCGCTCAGCCTAGCAATAACTGAGCCAAGTAAAGAGTACCAGGGAGAGATCACAAGCCTCAAACACACACACACACACACGCACACACACACACACACACACACACACACACGCACAAAGCACCTTGTCTCATTACGGCTTAACCTGACAGCTTAACGGCAAACAGCCTCGATGATAAATCTGCCTCCGTTACTGCTCAAGTGATAAATCTTGCTGTCTCTGCATTATCTGACCCATCTTTATGTCAACATAAATGCATGATTGTTATCTGAAAAAAAAAACAACAACACTATTTTCTTCTAAGCCAACATCTTGACCTTAGTAATACTTTGTGTTATCACATTTTCATGAAGGGAAAGATAAGCCCTTGAAAAGCACAGCTGAGATCAAACCCACTTTTAACTACAAGAGAAGAAAACAACCAGATAATGGAGCAAACATCTACACAGTGAAAATGTATGGATCGTACTGATTCTGTTGTTTTTGTTTTAAGGGGAGTTCTTGGACTTGGATACAGAAAATTTTTTAATATTTTTTTGGTAGGTTTTACCAACTACAACCCTGTAAGTATAACACTGAGGATAGGCCGATTAACAGTTTATAATAAGAAACTAAATCCTGCTTAGAGGAAATGTAATAGTTTATTTTTCAAAGGAAATGTTCAAACACCAGTTGACCTTCGTTATTGGGAGGTTTATCTGCTTTTCTTCTTCATCTACAGCAGCGTTCAATGTTTGAGATATCTTTAAGATTTGAGAAGTTGTTCATTTTCCTTTTAAATGTTTGACTAAGATTAAGATTCACAGACCTTTAGTAAAAAAAACAATCCACACATTCACTGATAATGATGACTGAACTTATAAAGTGCTGTCCTAGTATTCTGACTCCTCAAAGCACCGACACAGTCACACCCTGATGGTAGAGGCTGATATGTAAAGTGACCATCAGAAGTAACTAATCCCATTCATACACACGCATACACCACTGGCAAAGCAGCTGGAGAAATTCAGGGTTGAAAAGCAGTGCCAGACCAGACTTCAGCCGCCTGCACGAAGTAAACAAACTAAGCGTGGCTCTCCTGGACCGAGAAGTGACAGAGAGATAACAGGTTTGATGAAAGCGTCTGAGCTAATTAGACAACAGGAAACCACATCACGAGGAAAGCCTCGATGTCAGAGATGACTAAACTGTTGAGAAGGTGTTACGCAGGTCTGTTTGCATGGTGACAGGAGCACACGTCTTTTTCACTTTTACTAAATAGGTTATAAATGTAAGTTATTCCAGCATGATACGGGACTTGTTAGTGTGGGGGGAAAAAATGAAAAATTAATCTTATGTTGAGTTGAATTCCACGTTCAGGTAGCTCCATTATTAAATGTCTTTTTTATGATAAACACTGTGGTGACATTTCATTTTCTTTGGGCTTCCTCCAACTGTGCTGAGAACAGCCACGGGCGGGACAACGATAAGTACAGGAAATATTGTTCTTTCTACAGTCCCCGTGTTGAACGGAGGTCAGCGTGTAATAGGCTCTGACAAATGTCAAACACATTACATAATCTCCTGGGCTGTATCATTACGGGCATATGGCTGCGCGGTTGAGCCGTGAGAGCCTCTGGGACTGTTATGTATGGCTCCATTCAGAATGCAGGAGCCACGTTTGCTCTTCCCGCTTTGATTAACCGCCCCGTGCCGTAACTGGCGGCCGCTTCGCGTTCAAAAACATTCAGACTTACAGCGCCTTACTTTCATTAAAAGAGCCATTTGCGTTTATAAACAAATACCGATTATCTCCCCATGATTACCTTGAAAATACAGTGTGTGTTTATTCAACCGATTATAACCTCAGTGGCCTCGTCTGTCCTGTATGGGAAGAGAGCACAGCCATCCACATGGTATAGACAGTAGGAGGAATTATTCATCTCTCTCTGTCGACGCTTAAGTGTCATCTAAAAGGTTTCTAACGGCAACGCGTTCCTCCCATCAGCCACTTTTAGAAAGCGACGCAAGAAATCTGCGGCAGGTTTCAAACCGTTCCAAAGCCTGAGGCAGAAGACAAGCTGATGTATCAACGATTACTGTAATGTACAAACACTGTGGCTATTTATAAACTCCTTTCTTTGGAATCAGAATAAAGAGGTCAGATACTATGTGCTGTCCTTAATGATGCACTGTGGCTGTCTGTACTAGAACTGAGATTTTGTGGTGCGTTTCTTGCTGCAAAGTAAACGGCTGAATAATGTAATCCAACTGGTTGGTCCTGTGACACGGAAATGATGTCGTCTGTATTTGCATAAAGACGGGGAAAGGTTACCGTGTGTCTGCGTAACAGATAACTGGGTTGTTTGTTTGTGGTAAATGAAGATCCCAATCGACCACAAGTGGTTTGGTGGTAGATACCTGATTGGTGGAAATGGTAGAGAGTATGTTTACTATCTGTTCTGGATCATGGATATGAGGCATGGTGGCTATATTGAGTCGTTGGGTCGTTCCAAACGGCTTTACAATCAACCGTCCGATCCAGAATGACATTTTTCAACCCAGAAAAATCAGGATAAATTCAAACATTCATTCATGAAAAAATGTACAAATAAATGGATTAACAGAGCCTGGTCTAAAAGACCCGCTCGGCATGTCCTCAGAGCAAACGAAGACAAAGGCAGTGAAGAAAAACTGGGAGGTCTCTGCCTCCCCTATTCAAAGAAGAAACCTACAATTACCATTTAAAAAGTTCAGATGTCACAAAAGTGTCCCTTATTGTTTCAAATGACAAACACAGACACATCTGTATTTGAGTTTCCAAGACTTTCCAACCAATGAATTAAAATAGAGCTATTTCCTGGCATGATGGTTGTTGGTAACGTAGATGTTGACCAGCATTTAGCATGCGTGTGTTGGGATCTGATTTTGGAGCCTGACTTCATAGGTAAAACAATTAGCTAGCCTAACATCCACTCCCCCTCATAGTTAGTTATAAATCAGAACATAGATGTGACATACATGTACCCTTTCTTTGGCTTGAAACATGATGGCAGTTATGTTGTAAAGTGTTGGTGAAAATCACCTTCACTGCATTCTGCTTTTCGCAACCTACGCGAAGAACGGGAAGTTAAAATCCACTGTGTGCCTTTTTCAGCTCTAAGAAATATGCCTACACTATGTTTGACTGATTGCAGCAGACACTTAAAAAGTAAATATATATATATATATATATATATTACACAATGGTTACATGACTGTAACCATTGTTTAAGGCATTAACCAAAAAGTTTATGAAATGACATCTTCTGTAGAGTGTAAAAATAAATACACACCATAATGTATAAAGATAAAGAGCTACATCTACTCTTACACCATATGTCTCAAATAAGAAACAAAAATGCCAACCGTAATGTAAATGATATTCAAATATCCAATCTGCCAACATTTGGTCACATCAATGCTTTGCTCTTCATGTGAGACCAACACATGATAGCACAGTTTGGACAATGTTTTGCATGTTAAGGTTAAATTGTTCTGCAGAATGAATAAAGGATGACTTGTGTGAACAGGATGGGGAAAAAAAACTGAGTGACAATACAAGACAAGTTGTCAAACAAGAGTGCTGCAGATAGCAAACCAAGACATCCTGCATGAAGAAGAAGAAAAAGAAATCACATGGCCCAGGCCTCTGTAAACAAAGCAGTTATGCAACAACCTGAGATTGATGCAAACAACCTGGAGGGACTCTGACCTCCTATATCAGCCAGCCCTAACTGCACTGCAACGGGTGAACCATGCTTGGGGTCAATGTTGAAAGGGGGAGGGACGACCACAAGTGGGGCATGTTCAGACCTGTAGGGGGTGGCTGCTGCTGGTGGAGCCCATCCCCCCCCCCCCAACAATGTGACTCATGTTTCCCCGCTCACTGTTGCCTGTTTCCCGCACAGAAGGGGGGCGGGGAGGAGAAATCGCCATAATAATGTAGTGAAAGATTGCACATCCTGCAAAATCCCCCACAGATGCACGTGCTGTCATTCATTAGAGAGCAACACGTCCATCATTAGCAGGGCTTGAAAAGTCAGCAGCACTCTGCAAAAAACTTGAAAAGGCGAGGATGCTGATGTTAAACACAAGGAGAAAAGTAGCAACAACAAGGAGCACATTAAGATGTCACATTGCACACCTCCCAAGTGTGCAAAGAGCAAACAAACAAAAGGACAAAAAAAGTCAACAACAACAATATGGCATCTGCGTTCATGTCAAAGGAAAGAAAGCAGTGCATGGCAGGAGAGCAATACTGTAGCGTGCAATCATAATACGGCTGTGCAAAAGAAGGTGATGCTCTGAATCCTGCCTTGCAAAAAAAAAAAAAAAAACAGCAAGAAAACACGTCACACAGCATGGCTCTTTATTTGTTGACAAGACAAACTCCAACGCCGAGTGGATATTGGTGTCAAAAAAAAAGAAAAGGCCAGTGCTGCGGCAACCACTTGCCCCCTCTAAGCAAGTTGTCTCCCCGATTTTTTAGGGGGGGCTAGCTTGCAAGCTAACAGCTCTGCTAGGCTATAATGTAAGTGAGGCGAGAGAGAGAAAGCACATTCACCTCCGTTAGCCGCTAACGCCCATCCCCCAACTAACCAGCCTTCCCTGTCTGTGTCCACCATCTTTAATCTGTGCTCCGTCTCCCTCTACCAGCGCACAAAACAGGACAAAAAAACACAACACACTCACCTTTAACGCTCATCGCCGAATCGATTACCACCTTCCGAAACAATAAATCGATTTTCGTATTAATATCGTGCGTATTTTATTATTGAAAATTGGCCGTGCCGAGCGGAACCGCGCCTTGAGAGAAGAGCAGCAATCCTAAACCGCCATCTGGTGGTATTTTCCTCTCTGTGATGCAGCGGGAGCGGCGCAGCCTCAGACCGAGACACAGCTGCCCCCTGGCGGACACACACGAAGGGGCCGCGGCGGACACGCGCCTCCGGGGCTGTGGAGCGGGGACGAGCACGGGAAGTGGAGGAGGGAGGCGAGACCCCGCTAACGCAACAGCGACGGGCACGCGCAAAGGAGCAGAGAGACTCCCCACTATAAGTGAGCCCAATTATTATTTTTTAATAGGGCTGTGATAAAGCAAATTGTAAACAACAATTGTCAGTAATTCCAAAAACAAAATATTCAACTTATATTGTTTTTTTTAGGTCGTTCAAATTTGATGCAACGCCAAAACACAAAATCCATATTGTACTGCTTTTATATTAAATTATATGGACCTCATGTATGCTATAGCTTATGTATGAAAGGCATAATTCATCAACTTTTATAAACTCATTATTAAGTTAGTAAAATGTCCAAAAGTAGTCGAAAGGTCATCACACATTCACAGAGATCAAGGCAATCTTATTTTAGTCAAACTGGGGGGGATTTGCTGCTAAACATTGTTTGAAATGTCAAATTTTCAGTTTTAGTTTATTTCTGTCTCATGACCTCTTTTTAGAGCAGAGGTTCTTAACTCGTCTAGCCTCAGGATGCACCTTCTTCCTCTGTGAAAAATTGTGACCCACATTTCTGATATTTTATGGCCAATCAGATTTATTTACTGAAAAATACTGCAGTTTGGACCTAAGTCTTTAAAAGAGCATTCGACAGAATACTTTTTTTACACAAGTTTTTTTCCAGGGAAATATTTGCGACCCCCCAGTTAAGAACCACTGCTTCAGAGTATCTCTTGTAAGGATTTGACCTAAGATTATAAATGTAATAACTGACCAGATGTTGTGTTTTGAGGGAATAAAATGTGCCACATGTATAGCTTCGATCTCTGACGGCGTAATGTTTGACACCTCTCTCCCTCTTTTTGATCGACGCCTCTCATCTTGAATTGAAAAGAGAAAAAAATAAAAGAATGATTATTTGAACTCACAACTAAACTCTTTGTGTCATTTGTCTCCACGAGGACTTCGGGCTGGAGTTTCATGTGCTTAAACCCAATTACTGAGACTGGATGGACGTGCATTACTCACTGCTGCTCACTGCAGCCTGATACTGCCGGAGAGACAGACAGAGACAGAGAGGCCTCACTTAATTATATTAGTCCCACTTGAGAGTCATTGAGTGGATATCAGACACCTGCATTACATTTGTGTGTGAGTGTGTGCGTAAAATAGAAATAAAGGCTGATAGAAATGCTTTTGTAGCCACTCCTTTTAGATAAGGCATTGACGTACACTGCCACACCCAGACGCACACATAGAGGTAAATGTACAGGGTGCTATTTGATCTGACGGATGCACTGTTGTTTGCCATAGCAACACCATGTCTTGCCCATAAAATTTGCAGCCAGATCCTTACCTCAGGGTTATTCACACACAGAAATAGGAACACAAACACAAGCATTCAAATATCACCTTCTCTACTGTTGGCGACGTCATGAAGTATCTCACACATGTGTTATGATCTCTTGAAGTTATCCTCAGAGAAGCATTTTATGAAAATGGGACTTTGTTGTTGGAGAAATGAGATGGGGGGGGGGAAAGGATGTTCTACCTTGAACTTTTTACGAGGATCCTTTGGAGGAGTTAAAGCTCCTGCGAGGAGCTATTGGCAAGTTATGAAACAGACTGAATTTCATACCTAATGTACAGTATGCCTTCGTGTGATCATCAAGACCATCACCGACAAACACAGTTAATATTTTTAATGCCTGTAATCTCAGCCACCTGGTACCACGTCAAACAAGGTGAGTTACAACATGCTGACGAAATAGCCTTTTTTTCTCTCCCATTATTCACAGCAAAGATTCACAATGAGTGATAGGTTTGAGTGTTTCAAGAAAGCAGGATAGTGTTTTTTTTAGGAAATCACTGTCGAGAACAAGATTGGCATAGAAAAAAAAAGAAGACCACTTTGTCCACAGGGGTCGCCAAATCAACATTGACCTAAAGTTTTTTCACAGGAGCTTTAAGAGACATTGGAGATTATCATTCTTGGAAGCACAAGTGAATATTATACAAAGGTCTTTATCGTGATTTTCCAAGATTCACACTTTAAAATCTGAATGATCAACAGTGTAAAAGCATGTGCAAACAAAAGCACAAATGTCTTACAATGTTCTGAAGGCCACTTCATGGAAAGATTCTGTTCTTTTCTCACAGATAACGCAACACTTATCTTAGTTCTTTTAATTCAATTTAGAAGTGGTCAGCTAGTTAAGTAACTCATAGGCAAAGATTCAGGGTTTCTCTTCAGATCAAGTCATTTAGTAGTGAAGAAATTACTAACAGGGGGCTGGATAGCCTATTGTGTTAGGCGCCCCATGTTCAGAGGCTTTGGTCCTTGCTGCAGCGGCCGTTGGTTGAAATCCGACCTTGGCCCTTTGCTACATGTCATCCCATACTCTTTCCTCCCGGCATTTCCTGTCACTCTTCAGTTGTCCAATCCAATAAAGGCAAAAAAGCCCCTGCGAAAAAAGACAAACATGTCGGACAACATGTTGGTTTCTCAGCCTGTGTCATCTTGTGTCCTTTTTTTCATAGGCTGGAAAACAGTCAACAATAGTTCTACCCCATTACTCAAATCCCCTCTCCTTAGACACATGCTATTGTTGAACAAATGCATCATAAAGTACATAAAATACATGTTGCAAAAAAAGCTGAGATTGTGATTTTAGCTCTTCAGTTATCGTCACAAGAATAAGACGTAAAACAGACAAGAAAAAAGGAATACAAGAAAACAAACAAATGACATCAGTGCCAGAAATAGATGATTCTGCAGAGCAGGAAGAGGGTCTGCTGCTTGTGTCAATAATGGGTGTGAAGATATCCCTTTTTCATTCTGTCATCTGCAGCTACATTTTGTAAAAAAAAAAAAAGATTTATTGCAACATTCCTACGAGTATTTTTTTTTTTACCCGTTTAAAAAAGCGTAACATGCAATTTGTTCTTGTGCACATTTTTGCCGTTATATCACCTTTGAGCCATGTAATTGTTTTAATACTCCCTTTTGCTTTTGACCCTTGTGATAAAGTCATAAATATGCTCCATGTTCCAGAAGCTCAAATACACAGTGACATAATATGAACAAAGATACAGTATTTTGCACATTTAAAGCTTCACATTTAATGAACATATCTTCTCTGAATCATGATTCATCACTTAAAAAACTGTCTGGCTGATTGTCATCTTTTTCTTTTTTTCCCAACCAGACAGTCTGAGAAAAAAGGCGTCCGCCTGTGCACGGAGTTGCAGTGCGTTGCAGCATTTTGATTCCAGTTTTTAATCTTTTCTTCTTTCTTTGGGTCAAAATTTAAATTCATTCTGAAGACACTTCTCTGGCTTGATCTGTTTCAAATGTACCCGCTTCTCAAGCAAATGTAGGTATTTTCATTGAGACTACACCTTACGTTTTAAGTATGCATGGTGCAGTGTGTCGTTACATAAGCTGCAGACTTCCACAGTGTCTGCATCAGAGTGTCTGGATTCATGTTCAGTGTTGCAATTGCCCCAATTTCAAGTCATAGTGCAGATTTTGAGAAATGGTACTCACACACACGGTCATACTTGAATGAACACTTAATACACTTTCACAGCATCCACCCTTACTTTAAAAAGAAAAAAGAAAAAAAAATGTGGACTGGGGCTGTAACCATGGCAACAGAGGCTGTCTGCAGAGCAAAACCCTTTCAGAATGTCAAGGTAATAGCAGGTTATAGCTCCAATATTGAAAAGTGCTGGCAAATAGCTCGATCTGTGGGAAAACACAGACTCCAGGGTAGTGCAAAAGTGCCTTAATGACTGCTGTTAGGACTCATTGTTAACATCCTGTGCATTGTGTTCATTTGACGTGTTGAGCGTTACGTAACATACGTCTGTTTTATTCCGTCTCGTCCGTGGGGCTGTTGACTAACAGAGAGGCTTCATGTGGCCTGTTCTATTTTTAACTTCCACTGACCTTGCTTGCAGTGTTTTGTGTCTGACACCCCGATTCTGACTCTCTCCACATGTGTCTCTTTTGCCTCCCGCCATCTCCCCCTTTCTCTCTCTCTCTCTCTCTCTCTCTCTCTCTCTCTCTCTGGTGGTCATGCAAGATTAATGAAAGCACAAGTGTCACATTTGTCTATATCACAACCTAACTTGTTATGAAGAAACTCTAACTCATGTGTTATTCTTTATTTCTTCATAAGATCCTTGTCTTATCTTCAGCTTTATCTCCACGTGTGTGTATTTTACACCTTCTCTTATACTCTCCCTTGTTTCGTGCCCTTAGTCACCACCGCTGAGGGGGGGCCGGTGATAAATGTGTCTTGTCTGCAGTTGCGGTTCACTTATTTCTGCTCTCATCAGCTCCGGCTGTAATGAGAACACGCGCTTGGACATCCAAGGACCCATGCTTTGAATAATGACACCCTGTTTGTAGATCATAAGCATAGACCTGAGTGAGAGTTAGCATAGTGGGGACTATTGATTTTTACTGACGAGAAATCTTTAGCGGTAAATATATTATGTTAAATTATTATCTAAATCACCAAACTGTATATGAAAGTCTTAAAACATGTAAATGAAATGTACTTAAAGGGCAATCATTTACTGACAGATGGAGAAGTAAGACCTTAAGTGTCAAAGAGTTGTGAATTTGCCAGAGAAACTATCTTCAGCACATGTGCTTATATGTGTGTATGAGCACAGGTGAGAAACAAATCATTTGTGTCTGAGCAGGAGATTGAGAGAAATAGCTTGAGGTTGCAGCAGAAAACCACAGAAGTAGACTGAATAAACTTACACTCAGAGTCCACTTTCCTCCTGCAGCTGCCACTCTCTCCTCCACCATACTCCATAATTCATTTCCTCCTGACTAAACTTGGAGCAAGAGAGGCAGGAGGCAGACCGCGCAGAAGGCCTCTCCGTCATAGCTCTCCCATGTGCTTGAATTCATAAAAAACCCTCTCTGCTTCTCTGATACCCCCCCCCCTCCCCCCCTTGCCTCCCTGCTGCTGGCAGCTCATCTCTGCTTCCCATCTGCAGGTTCTCATCACAGCGAGTCACCAACTCCTCCCCGGAGGCCGCACCTCATAGTCTGGATTCAATGAACCTCCTTCAAAAAAAAAAAATCCATGCCCTGCAGAGCAGTCGATGGGATTTAAACTGTGCCCTAAATAGCTGGGTACAATGTACTCTTATCCACCGTAACCATGGAAACACTAGATATTCCTTCTCATCCTTGGAAAAAAAAAAAAGCCCAATGCAGATGCATAGATGAGATAGAGAAACAAAGAAAGAGAAAGGACTGTAGTGAGTTAAACGCTCGAGCATCATGCATTTCTCCAAAGAGCATGGCCGCCAAATAAATATCCAGAGGGACGGAACACAAGGAAACTATGCTCTTTTTGCTCATTATGAACTCATTTTAGCAGACAATTTATCAAAAGTACCACCCTGCTTATGTTCATAAAGTAAGTAGCACCAGTTTAAATTATCGCATTACTCTTTTTCACAGAGCTAATGTTAATTTACAAGGACAGCAGATTTCCAGAGGGCAAAGTCTGTCCTCCACGGAAAGAAATACAACAATTTCACACACAACAATTTGTAGATGGATTTCATTGGTGACCAGAAACAAGACTCCAAATGGATTTTTATGTCACCGTCTTCAGGAGACAATAGACTAAAAAAAAGTCTATCCACACTTGCATCACAAAGTGAAGAGCTAATTAGTGAAATCTGCAGTAATTGGTTGGCAAGGAAACCTGCAAACTATCCACTGCAGACAGTCCTAAGCAACACTTGTACAGAAGAAGCTATAAACACTTTACAAATATAGACTTGTTTCATCTTGTTTTTCTGATTCGGCCTTTTTTCTTCCAAATATCTGGGGCAATTAGTGACCATGGGGCAACGTCTCCGTCTTCTCATCTTTATGTGTGTGCACATATTGTGTTTGATCTTGATATTGCCTGCTTTGTGTCTCCCAATGGGACCGCTTGGGACTGTTCTATCAGTGCACCGTAGCAGCAGCCCAAGGCTCCTTTCCAGACTGTAAGATGGTCAATTCTAACAACAGTAAGTCCAGCAGCAATTGGCAAAGGTTAATACACAATTGTTACAGCTGCAAAATGTCAAAGCAATTACTGTAAGGTTACAGAAAGGTAAAAGATTGTGCAGTGTTTTTAAGTCGGGGACGAAAAAAAGAAACTGTAGCAAGCTCCTTCAAAACCAGCTTTGTCTTTATTAAATCTCCTTAAATTTCAGAAAGTATAAGGGATGTGAACAGACATTAAAACATATGTTTTAGACATACAAAACCACAAATTTGCCTTTGTGAAAACCTTATCTTACCTGTAGTAAGTTTGTTTATAGACAAGACTCTGAAACATGGCAGCAGATTTTCTACAATTCAAAAGCACAAAGTTATAGTCATAGTTCATGTTCATCCCCCATGTGTTGGAAAAGTTAGAGGTTGGGACTCTGTGCAGGATATGGGGGTGGAAATCTGTACAAATAAAGTCAAAATAGATAGATATGTCTTCCCTCAAGTTTATGCAAAAGTGTATGCAAGATTTGAAAAAGGTTTCTTCTATACAAAGAAGAAGTGTAAAGGAAGGAAGAGAGACCTGCCAGTATTATCAAACTACATCCAGGGTTCTTAATGTACAGAAACTACATGGATCAAACAAATTATTCTTTTTTCACTTTGTGAATTCAGTACACACCCAAATCACATAGCTGTTAGGTCACGACCCATGTACGGAGGCTGCAGTGGTTAAAGCAGGTGTCCCGGTTCAAGTCTGAGCTGTGGCTCCTTTCCCACATGTCAGTCCTCACTATTGCCCCTGTTTCCCCCCAAAATGAAAACAGTAAAATCAGGGTTTTTCATGGATCCTTAAAAAAAATCAGCGCCTCAAAAATTAATAATGCAGAACCTGACATTAAAATTTTGTCCTCACAATTTTGCAATCAATAAAATTAGCATAATTGGCACAAATTAAAATAGAGACTTTGAGTTCTGAGCTGCAAGACATGATGCAGGATGACTGATAACATACCATGATCAGGGGGATAGAGTGTCAGTGTTCAGTAGATGACACGCATGCTCAGACGTTATGATTAGTTCTTACCTCCCCCCCTCCTCCCCCCTCTCTCTCTCTCTCTCTGGACAAACTGAGGAGGAGCATCTGTATCAGTGATCAGAGGGAGATGGATGGGCAGCAGGTCGCCATAAAACACACATTGTGTCCCGCGTAAAGAGAGCTGAGTCGAGGTGACTGCAGGTGTAGGAGTGCTGGCCGGGCGGAGGCGCGCCGAGGTTGTCCTTGAGGAGAAACTGCCGCAGGAGAAAGAGGAGGACAGCTTAGAAGCAGAAGAGGGAGAAACGAAGAAAGAGGGGGAAGAAACAGAAGAAGAAGAAATGACCAAAAAGAGGTGATGGCGCTTTTGGAGATGCTGGGTTAAAAACTGAGGCTGACCGAGAGAGAAGTTCAACCATCCACCATCAAGAAAGGAAAGCAGGTGAGTTAAGGAGGAGAATAATGTTGTGTGTAGGACTATAAATAACACACCTGGTGGTTTAGTGATTAGAAGCAATAACACAGGTCGACTAATTGGTAAACCGTCTGAGTTAGGATTCGTTGATTGAGCTGGCGCGTGTTGATGTGCAGGCGCGTATGGAGTGTAGGTCAGCTCGCGCGCGCTTGTCTATCATTCAGGAATTCGTCATGGGTCACGGGTCGGGCTGTCAGTGTACATTACAACGTAATGATACACATACATATGCTGTTTGGTGGATCGCTAGATACTCGATAGAACCCCCCCCCCCCTTCCCTCAGTGACGGGGATCGAACCTGTGTCTGTGTCGAGGTGTAGGTTCAGTGTCAGGACGTGCAGAGACGTAACATTTAACGACGTAAAACGACTGTTTAATTGAATTTGAACGCAGCGCAGCCCTTCTGTTTCCCCTCAATGTGCGTGCGTCTGTGTCATGCCGCTGGCGTCACATGGCCGCATCACCAACGAACCTAAATAACCTTGAGAATAACATCTTCTTTTGCATGTAGACACACACCCACTTACCAAAACTCACATACACATAATGAACTCAGTAAGACGTAAAACCTTTGAGCGGAGAACATACAACTACACACATAGACTATAATAGATAATACGTCAATTTTTACCTTTAAAACTATACTGTATCATATCAGCTCTGAACAAATAAGCTGTGGCAGCATGTCATTTCAGACTGTTTAATAATAAATATCATAGAGGAGCATTACTCACAGTGTATGCCCTATTCTATAATGTTATTGGTTTTTAACAGCAACTCAGTCTGAAAATGATATTTATCAAGTGGGCTAAATATCCAAACGGATGTATTATAATCTATACCAGGTCAATAGTTCCAATTATTTGTGAAGTATTTTATCAGACAAGCATTCAGTGAAAATCCAATCTCTTTTCTACCGCTGCGCTCCCTTTGTGCAGATTTGGGGTTGGCTCGTAGTAGCAGCTCACTTTGGGGTTGTGTAAGGTGTGAAAGAGCGTTTTAGAGGAGCAGCAGCAGCATTGCAGATGTAGGCTGCATCACTCAGATCTGTAAATATTAACCAGCCTTTAGAAGAACAGAGAGGAGTCACACGAGAGCATCCTGATCACTTTCTGCTCTCTGTGGCTTCCCAAAGCATGCAGCAGATTGTTTAAGTTTCATCTAACCGTCTATGAGAGTCGATTACCGGTTCATATCAGATGTCATCTATTGAATTGGGAAGTTTTTAAATCAAGACAGATGTCCATTTAACTATGATGGATGCCTTATCATTTATAGGCAAATGTTCAAATTGGGTTACTTTGAGAAGGGGTTAAGTCAGGTTAATAGAAGATTAACTTAAATTCATGAAGGTAGTAAGACATCCTGAAAACCCATGCATGTCTTCTAAGAAATATATGTATAGCCTAGTTTATATTAAATAATCCTGAAGCCCTTTGCAATCAATAAGCTCCTGTCTGAAAAAGGCATTCACACGAGAGCCGTCTAGATGTTGTCATTTGTAAAAGGGCGATTCAAGCTGATCCATGGGAGTACTCCACAGCTCCAGGGAAGATAATGGCCACGCAGGCGGCCACAAATTCACCCCCCCCCCCCCCCCAATTTTATATTAATCCTGCACCACCAAAGATGAGCAAAACAGCACAGAGCTGGAAAAAAGGCCGCCTTCTGAATGGTCAGGTGATTTATCCAGACCATTACTGATCAGGAAAACATAATGGAATTGAAATGTGCTTTATCGAGTATCTTGTCATGCATTAAATTGACTTGTCAGGCATTTAAGTGTTGGATAATTTAGAAACAAATCTTTCTTTGAAAGATTCAAAGTAAATGTTGGTTTATCAATCCATAAATAATGTGCCGGTAGGAAATCTCTCTACCATTAGCACCTCATTTTACCAGAAACATTAATTGTAACTTGAAATAAGTATCTGAATTGTTTTGAAATGCCACTCAGAGGTTGACATCTGTGGTTTAGATTAAAACGTCTCAAAAACTACTGACTGGAGTTGCCATGTACAATCTTTCACAATCCCTTTTTGTTTTCAGGTTACCATAACCGGTATATGACTTTTTGGTAGGAAGTCAAATGACTGTTGAGTAATACTTTGCAGCACCTGGGAAACAGCTGAGCACCATGCTCTTACTGCCTTTGCATGACTAAACATTATGTCAGGTTTAAGTATTCCCGTTGACCAAAGAAATCACCAACCGCTGAGTGTTTAACAACCTTAAATGCAGCAGTGGATATGTGCTTTCCATACTGTATGTTTAAACAGACCTGCAGGACCAGATTGTTCTGCTGCAGAGTTGTGAAAACACAGGTTTTAAGCTTGTCATCAGTAGAGCTGGACCTTGAGGGCAAAAGTTAAAGAGATGTAGTAAAGAAAGGAGTAGCAGAGGAACAAGGTTGAGCTGGATGTGAAGGAGGCAACTGTACTTATGTAACAATCTGCAATTGATTCAAACAATTCTTTTATATTTTTTCTTTTCTGTTGGTGAAGGAAAGAGACAAATGGAGAAAACATAGTTCAGATATAGAGGGAGAGGCTAAAGGCAAATGAGGCAGGAGGCACTCATTTATGTAACTGTCATTCCGAGCTTTAAAGGTCATGTTATCTAAAGAGACTAAAAGCTGTGATGATTGCTAATCTACCAGCATGTCTCCTGTGATTCTGCCAATATGAACTCAATGTGAACTCTTATCACTCAGAAAAATAAAACAATTAAACCCATGGTTGCTCAGATAGGAAGAGCTTATGTGGATTCCCTGCCAAAGACATGGGGCACATGGAAAGATGTGAGTCACTGCTATTATTATCTGGGATATAAAATATATATGAGCTACCCAGCAGTACCCTAGAGAGTGAGAGAGTGAAGAAGCAGAGAGGGGATTTGCTTGATTGTGTGTGTTAAATATGTATTGAAGGTTGCTCCTAAAGTGTCCTTTCTTTTCCCTTCCAGGTGTCTGTTGTCACTGAGATTTCAAAATGGAATCCACTCACCTCCTGAGCGGCACCAAGAAGAGAGTCAAGATCCACCCTCACACTGTAACGGCCAAATATGCCACACAAACCCCCTACTCCCCCCAACCTGGAGTGCACACACACTTCCCCCAACCCGGGGACGAAGGCTACGATGATGCTCCGTCTTTTGAGGACTTTGGCTCCTTCCTAGAAGAGACATCAGACAGGAAAAATCTGACCGAGACCAAGAAGTGGCCTTTGACTCTGTTTGGCTCCAAAGACAAAGACAAGGACACAACAAACAGACCTCAGGCCGCTGGGGGAGGAGAAACAAGTGAAGGGGGAGTAAGAGCAGCAAAGGGGTCTGGGAAGGGAGTTGGGGAACAGCTTGCAAGTTTCGGGGAAGCGTCCGTGTCTGCGTCTCGGCTAACGTGGGTTGGTTTGCTTGGTGCGGCATTGGCCCATGGGTGCTTGATCGTTTTGACCCGTCTTGCCTCTGAACGCTTCAGCCTGGGCCCCCTGTTCCTGCTCATGGTTCGGTCCATTGTGCAACTTGGCTCCTTGGCCGTACCTCTGCATAGGGGGGAGAACCCTTTTGGACCAGATGGCTATCGTATTCGTCTACTCTGTTACGGCATGTCCTACTCTCTTTCCCTCTGTTGTGCCTACTCATCCCTAAGCTTCGTCTCTCCTGGGGATGGCACAACGACCTGGCGCCTAGCAACCACAGCGCTGTCAGCCATCTTGGCCTTCCTGCTCCTGGAGGAGAGGCTGGGTTTGGCCGATGGGATCACCATAGCTGCAGGACTGTGCGGTTTGGGGCTCGTGTTGCTTCCCACGGCAGACGAGAGCAATTCAGATTCCCCAACTGATCCCGTCGTGTTCTGGAGGGGCGCATTCGGATGGTCTCTCTCCGCTCTTGCAGGACTGTGGATGGCTCTGGCACTAGTTGGCTATCGCTCCTTGAAGGACAGGGTAGGAGTAGGCACAGCTTTATTCACGGTCAGTTGGACCGGCTGCCTGCTCGCCCCAGTCTCCTTGATTCTTCTTCAGGAGGGTTGGTCCTGGCCAGTGAGCGCACAGGCTTGGGGCCTTGTCCTGGGCCTGGTTGCCTGCTCAGTAGCAGCCTTTCTTGGGATGATGCACGCCCTCACCCGGCTCCACCCAGCTCTGGTCTCGGCCTCCCAGAGCTTGGAGGTACCTATCGCCTTGTTGCTACATCTGGCTGTGCTGCCATTGGCTCCCACTGCACCCGAGGTCGTCGGTAATGTGATGGTTATACTGAGTGTGGGCTGGCTGGTGGCGATGAAGCTGCTTCCCTCTCGTGGCACAGTACGTCGCCAAAGGGAGGAGTATGAGGAGATTTTGGACTCGCCAATAAAATAGACTCTCTTCTCTTTGCACCTCCCCCTCCTCCTCTTCTTTCCCCTTCACTCCCTACTTCATGAGATTATTTCCAGTGTACATAAAAGACTGCTAAATGTTTATTGAAGCCTGATCTATTTTGTATTGTCCTCTTTGCTTTTGGGGAAGTGCCAATATTGTGTTGTGTGTTAAATGATATTGTAATGTGATATTAAAATCTCTGTGATGAATGCTTGTGGCCACTTGTAATCAGTATATCGCAGAGATTGTTTGCATAGATAAGATTCAATATATAAGAGTGTATTGTCAGACACTTGGCTGAGGATTAGCCAATGACTGGTTGCCATCTACTCAGCTGCAGGCTGCTAATGAGGGAAAGGTACAAAATAGTAGATGAAAAAGCGAGAGAGAGAGAGGAGAAATGGACGATAAACTGGAACAGCAAGAGAAGATGACTGGATTGGCACACAGATAAGAAGCTAAAGAGAAAGAAGAGTGATGGAAGATGAGGTAACAGATGAGAAGAGAAGGAAGCTAGGAAAAGAAGCAAGGCTAATGTGGGTTATTATTTTTTGATGCGTCTGGCCAGCTGGCTGATGAAAACACTGTTCAATGTGTCAGGAACAGTCATTAAATCTAATAACTACTTGGCAGACACGTAATCTCCGTTGCCTTATTTTTCTGGGTATCTCATCCTATATTTTCATCATCAGTAGTCTTCAAGTTTTTAATTTTCCCAGTCTCTTAAAAAAAAATGAAAAAAATGAACCGACAACATGACATTAAAAGCTTCCATTCACTAAAATATACATAAACATAAAGACTTAATGAAAACAGGTGCCTCCACGTTGAACAGACCTGTGTGTGAATGTGTATGTGCTTATGTATTTGTTACTACATCTCAGTGTTTATCTGCATATTGTTAGTTGTGACCTATGATTGTGACATTTAAAATAGGGAGAAAAAGAAACCCTCTTCAGTCTTGCCTGTAATTTCCGTGAGGAACTTCTGCTGGTTATGAAACAGACAATGAATACTGATGCCTCTATATGACCTACAAAAGCAAGGAAGACCATTAGAGATACTTCTATACAGTAATTTTATTCACCTGTCCGCCGTGGGGGAGGTGTCAGACCAAACAGTATGCTGCTTAAACAGTGCTAAAAAAAAGTATACTGTATGATTTAATGTGAGTTGCTGGTTAGACATTAATAATAAATAAGGATGTGACTAAGTTAAGAATCACTAAATACACGTGTACAGGATAAGATCAGTCAATAACCATAATATTAAGGTACCACTTAATTTAAAAATATATAATCCGACTCCAACATTTTAGGGGGACACATTGAACTTTCATCTTCCAAACTTTGACATTAACAGCTATAAGAATACGTGTTATGCTGAAGGTTAAGGTTTCTTCTCTTGTAACCTTTACTGTTTTCTTACCAGCTTTATTCTCTCTATCGCTAATAAAACTGAACCAAACGATAGTATAAGGGTATAAGATCAGCATGGAAAAATTCAAGGAAAGTACCTCCAGTAAACACCGTCCTGTGTGTGGTTTATAACAATGAAGGCGAGTGTGTGGCTGCAGGACTGGCGGGCGGCAGGGTTATAGCTCTGGCAGTGTTTCATTAATCATAAACACCCTTAGCATCGTAAGTCCTAGCCTCGTAGCAGCTAATGAGAGGGTGGGGCCTGTCCACAATTAAACACAGTCTTCAACCTCTGACACACTTTCTTGCGGTTGTGGTAATTTGCAGACATCGCCACAACTACACGAACATTAAAGTTGAAACTTTGGCACATGCAGGAAAGGATAGAGGACACACTGACTCAGACATATGAAAGTGTAGGCATGTGCACGGACTTGAGTGTTTGTGTGTGCTTGTTTTGCTGAAAATGAGAGGGAGGAAACCTTTCCACAAGGCTGATTAGTTTGTTTTTATACTATTTTATTATTTATAGTAAATCCACTACATTTATGGTACATCTAAATTCATAGTCACCAGACAAACAAGCTGAAATATAAAAAAATCCCTATAACCAACATAAAAAAAAGTGCAAAATCATTGTCACTAGTGTCCTCTGTCGATCTTTTGTTTTTTCCCCCTCATGTGTCTCCTCTGTTTTTCCTCAATGTTCCCGCCTGCTCTATCACTCTGCTCAGCTGCCAG
The DNA here is from genome assembly GCF_947650265.1 of Symphodus melops. Taxonomy (NCBI): domain Eukaryota; kingdom Metazoa; phylum Chordata; class Actinopteri; order Labriformes; family Labridae; genus Symphodus; species Symphodus melops. The sequence goes on along the minus strand of NC_136709.1, from coordinate 17,071,648 downwards.
TGAACTCTCTGCAGCTCTGTTGCTATGGAAACCAGGGCCTTTTCCATCGCGACCATGTCGAATGGTGAAGTCACGTCCTGCTCCTTGAGGCCAGATGGGAACAGCTTCACCCCCGAGCTAAAGGCTGCACCAAAGCCTCCGGGTCTCTGTGTGGGCTGGTGCCTCACCCTGCTGTCTGCTGCTCCTGATGGAATCCCATGGAGGCTGCTTATTTCCTCCAGACGTTTCAATCTAGTGTTGCCCTCATGGCTACTGTGTAGGAGCTGCTGTAAAGTAGCATTTAGCCTCCTCTCTTTTTCTGCTTCTTCCTTTTGCAACTCCACCAAGCCTCTTTGCAGCCTGAGACTCGCCTGCTCCCACTGTGCCCTGCATGCTGACTCCAGGCGTAATATATACTCCTGGGATGTCCCGTTTACCAGCTTGTCCACCTGGTTCCTGATTGTGTGCATTCCTCCACAGCACTGTCCCAGTGACTCCAGGAGCATGTTCTGCCTCATGTGAGAGTCCTCCAGAGCAATGAAAAGCTTATCCCAGCGGGAGAAATCTGCAGCCTGGCATGCTGGTGTTGGAGTTTCTCCTGTTGACAAAAAGCAGGAATCCATACAATTTACAGCCAGTCAGTTCAGAAGTTATTAATTGAATAACAATGTTTCATTTCACTTTGTAACACTTTCTCTTTGCCAGATACCTGTTTTTCAAGTCCTACAGTTATATAAATAAACAATAGCATCTGGGACATCAGAGGGACAAAAAATCTAATAGAAATTGAGAAATAAATTGCCAGTTTTTTAAGTACAACATCATTAGTATATTACTGCCAAACAAATCTAAGACCTGGAAGATGTGCTTTTGAAACAGGTTTTATTTCCTTTCACACTTTACAAACACAAATGCATTGAGTTCTGCTCTTCTACTACAGTAAATTGAAACTCTTATGTCTCAAAATACCTACAATTATGTATGAGTAGGAAGCAACATCCAACTATTTTTTTTAAATTTTAACCCTCCAGAACTAAACAATCCATTTGTATTAATTACATTTTAATCAAACTGTGTAAAATGCACTTTGATGTACTTAATAATCAGGCATAACAAACAAACAAAAAAGTTTCTTTAGCCATCTGTTCACACAGGGGAACAAAAAAGATTAAGGGACAGCCAAACAAAACTCACCCTCCTGCTGGTCCGGAGAGATCTCGTTGTCATAGTTTTCGTCATACTCAACTTCATTCACACACAGGGATGCACAAACAAAGCCAAGCAGGCACAGAATACGCCAGATCTTGAACACATGCATGCTGTTGCTCTGAATCTTTTGACTTTTAGAGTTTGCAACTCAGTTTTCCAGCTGCTCCTTTCTGTATTGTTTGCAAAGCCCTTCACACTGAGCCAAGTTGTTGAGGGTGCGTTTATAACGAGGGAAGGAGGGAAGTCAAGGAGGGTGGGATGGAGGTGGGGGTGGTGGGTGAGTAATGCTTCAGTGGAGGTAATATGTCAAAAGTCAAACTGAGTCGGAAATTGGGGCATTAAGGGGAAAAAAGCGTTACAGGAATACAGGGAAATCTGAGGAGACAAGAAATGGATGGAGGGTGAAGAAAAGAACAGAAGGAGTTTTCTGTGACTCACAATAAGGTTGAACAAATTGTGTTGAGTTTATGCAAAATAATTATTCCACATGGGCAACTGTCACTGTAGGATTTTGCTCATAGCGTTATCTGTGATTGTCTTTCTTGACTGCTTTTCAGTCGAAAATCTATTAGATATATATTTATCTCAATTTGTTCCACTTTCAAAGTAACAATGTCATAAATACAGGGTAATTCTGAAGATGTTTCTTCAAGTGATTCTGCAAGTAGTCAGCATGAGGTCAAAAGTGTTTCAAATATAAACCAGAAAAAAGGCACATTCAAGCGTCACATATATGTGAAGTTCGAAGTTCAATATTTTTGTTGTGATTTGATTTCAGTTATATTCACTGGAGAATAACAAATGAAAATCAGCGAAGCCTTCACCATCAAATGCCTTCTGAATCACATTGAATTAAATGGAAAAAGAAGCCAAAACAGAATGTGAAAGATGGTTGAATAAAAACAGATAAACATCATGAACACATAACATTTTAGATTTAGTTTTACTGATAAAAAAAATACACTATACACACACAAAAAAATAGATATAGCCTATGTAAATGTGGATTTTTTTTCAAGGACTATTTTTGGAGCTTGAATGCCTTAATGTTGAGATAGGATAGTGGATAGTGTCAGAAACTGGGGCAAGAGAGAGAGAGCTGGGAAAAACATGAGAAAGAAGCCAGAGGTAAGTACATACCTTTTATAGAATTGTTATATCGTTATAAGAATTACTCTAATCACTGAATTAATGTGCATTGTTAATTCACTGCTGCTGATTTCAGGCAGACCTGATACAGTTCAGCTTAGTCTAGAGACCAAGGACAGCTTAGAGAGTCAACAGCTATTCCTGATATCTGCAAAGATGTTTGGGAGAACTTGTTGTTCACTCCAAGCTCCTAGACGTCATAGATTATTATAAGTGGGTCAATGTGGCACGACCCTGATCATGATAATGTCTTTTTGAATTTATCCAAAGCCTTTGGAAGTTTCCAGCAGTTATGTTTGAGCATGACACTGAACCACAAGTGCTCACCCGTCGCAGCATTTATGTGGGCGGGCCATAGGGGGCTGGGCCCGCCCACATAAATGCTTGTGCCCCCCCCACTTGAGGCACAGATGTTTTTTTGTTTTTTTTACCTGTAGTTTCAAAGTCAGTGTGTGTCACAAGTCAATGCATATCCCTCTGTTGACTGCTTTAAAATGAAATGTTTGAGAGATTTCAGAGTTTTTGTAATGGATCAAATTAGATTGTACAAGTGGACCGAATGAAGTGGCAGGTAAGTGCATGTCAAGGTCTACAGATTCACATTTAAATTGATACATAAGTATATTTACCAGCTTTTGAGACGCTCTCTTCAGAGGTCCAGGATGTCCTGAATTTTGGTACGAGTATAGCTGCAGCAATCAGCTCGGGTTCATTCATGATGTCTCCAAAACACTTCTGGATCCCATCCTGCAGGGCATCAATGAGAGGTCCACACACTTTGCAAGCCGACTCCAGCTTCTTCAACTTGTCCTGCGACTGGAAGTGTTGGCAGCAGGAAGCCCATATGCACAGATGATTCCCCTTGGAGGATGTTAAGGGCCATGGCAACAGGCTTCATTACAGCCTCTATGAGGCCTGTGTCATCATCCAAAATAGGAGACACATCTTGATACTCCACCTCTAACTCACTTTCATCTTCTGACACATCATCAAGAATGGAGTCTCTCTCCTCCTGTCCATCAGTGATTTTGTCCTCTCTCCTCCACACCATATATTCGAAAGGCCTTCAGGAAATTTGATACACTGTCTGTTGTCGTCCTGGTCACTTTCTCGCTGATGTGGTATTCAGAATGGACTTCTCCTTATGCTGCAGCAAGGACATCAAACATGTGCAAGCCCATCACATGTCTACAAGCCAATGCAGCGGAGTGCCTCTCGAGAGAGTTTTGATCTATCCAGTGGCACCTAAGTTAATATGTTGTCCGGCAGACCAGCAGTCTGTTGTGGTAGCAACATGGTTCACAGTGCTATTGTGTGGAGTAAAGTCTTGATAATTTTCTCTACATTACCCAGGATGCCATCATATCAGCTATAAGCACCCAGATTTACACAATATTCATTGTTAAAACTGATTACTTTGTTAAAAATGTTTTTGTAACTGATTCTCAAATTGGTCCTTTAAGAAGTATACTTTAGTGGAAAAATAGAATATGACTGTTATTTTTGTTTCACCTTGTAAGATTAGGATGATCGTGCATCATTTAGCAATTAAAAGTGTTTCTCTGCATGGCCTTGATCTGTACCTGTACTCACCTGGACCTTGGTACAGCGTTGTCATAATCAGTTCCCTCTGAACAACAGGAGTTTCTGTTGGTGTTCCTTTGTACCAAGTGCATTATAGAAATAAGAGCTTTTTACTGATACTTTTAACTGATGAGTCCTGCTCCATGCATTTAAACAACATTCCTAATACAAGGAAGGTTCAGAAATTGGGTTGCAGTTTGAGCTTTGTGTTTATCATTTTGAGTCAGCCGTGTCTTGAGTCTCTAAACAACACAGTTAAATGTGCCTTCTGGCAGTGACTATACTTTGGAGCCCATGGTTATCTTGTAAATTCAACATTCTGAGGGGAAAATGAGAATTTATTGGACCATTGGTGAGACTAAGTGACCTTATTCTTTCAGAAGAGTATTCTGGTCAACAGGTGTTGGGGTTAAGCAGCAGAGGTAGGACATGTTAAGGTCAAAGGAAACACCTCAACCTTTCCACTCTTCTGTAGATCTCCAGCCTGAGCCTCTCTCCAGCCTGATGTCAGCACGTCTGCTCGTAGCAAGGATGCTATTCTGTTTGGCAAGCTGTAATTATAGCACAGGGACTTATCGGTGTGGAAGCTGGCAGTAATATATCAGGAAAAGAGAGAACCTGGAGAGGAAGGTACAGGCCATAGGGAGGTGGAAACAGGAATGGACAGTTGGTGATGAAAGGTACAGTTCTACAGTTTCTCTTTTCCTCCACGAAGAAAAATGACACATTTTGGGAATGAGTGCGTTTCTTTGGTCTCGTTCCAAAAAATATGAATTAGCAATGTTATGCAGTAAAGCAATAAATGTACAAATCACAGCTTGCAGGTGTTCTATAAAATCCAGTGTTCATGCATGATAGGCACAGTTGGTGCTCTCATTTTGTCCTTATTAGTCTCCATACTATTCCCCCCTCTCCATAGTTAATTTTTCTATTCATGTCCTTTTTCTATTTATGTCATGATGTAAAAGGAGATATATTTGTCAGAGCCACCAGACGCTGTTCACCACCCCCACCTGCACACCACACCTACTGTTAAGCTGTCACAAAAAATACACCCAGCTGGCAGTGAGGGGGAGCAGTGATGAGAGATGACAGATTGGCAAAATAAATTATGAGAAAGACAGAAAGAAAGAATGAAAGTTGGATTTAAGGAGAATAGACAAGTGACCCTGTTGTCTAGTTTTTTTTTAAAATTTACCTTACAAGGAATAGGAGAGAAAATAGGACAATGGGTGTTAAAAACAGACGGTTTAAAAACAGCAACAGGACTTTCCATATGAACAAACCACCCAATAACACTAAGACAGCATAATCAGCTAACACAGGCTGGTTTTATGAGAAATGGGTGTTTCGCTTTTTTTTTTTTTTTTTATCCCCAAGATGTAAGAGGGGAAAGGGTGGATACTATGACATATTGAGTACACTGTAAAGAAAAAAAGTCATTATGAGAATATATCAGCTGTATTAGAATGTCTAATGTTTTCAAAATTAGTTAAATAATTCAACATAATAGATATCTGAGCAAAGAAATACATATCACGATGGAACTTACTTTTCTTAAGCAAATTGGTTCATACAAGGTTGTCTTATTGGGGGACAGAGGTTTCAAACCAAGTTGCAAGTTACCTTGAATAAATATTAAATTGCACAATAAACAGTATCTATCCAAAAAAATGTGGGATACATTTCAGGTACAAGAAAAGAAGCCAATTCTAATTAGAAACATTCCACTTCCCTGTATCTGCTCTCATAATTCCCCCATGTCTGCCAGACCTGCAAAACATTATTTCAGCTTCCTTCCTGTACCACATGAGCAGAACATCACATGAAGAACAGAGACAACGTCTATCTCTGTTTGTTTCTGATTGACAGGATGCAATGCTGGAAATGATAAAAATAAGGATGGGACATTGCTGGGCTGCATCAGTGCAGCGGGGACTCATAAGCAGCGACAGACAGATTGAGGAGAGTCTATTCTGGTTTCGCTGAGTCATAGGAAATCTACAGGAATGAAAACACTATTTAATTTGTCTTTGAGCACTGGCTGTGCTTCCTGTGAGGCCCCTCTGAAGTGTAGAGCTGAAATAGTGTTGTGATAGCAAGCTTTATGGTGTTATTGGACCAAGGGCCTCCTGACTGAACTATGATCAATATCACATCACCAGCGCTCAATTAATCTAATCTGTGTGTAGAGCACCAGGCAGGAAAGAGGGGCAGAAGTGGGTGCAAAAATACAGAACACACACATACAACTGTAGTCAGTGTTTTTGTGTTTTGTAAATGAGTGTTGTATGTGGTGAGGTTTTAGTAATGTCACACACTACCACATCTCATTATGCTGTAAAGACAAAAAAAAGGAATTCAGTGACACAAGCCAAGCTTAACCAATAGTTTCAGTGTCAAGATTATTTTGAATGATACTAGACTAGACATTAATTTTAAAGATCGTACATGTTAATTTACAAACATGTAGTTTACGTGTCAAGCTAGGTCTTTAAGTTTGGCTGGTAATAAACAGCATGGACAACGAGCAGCCTCGAGCAGGAACTCAAATAAACAACTCTGCTGGAGTACAAAGTGAGAAACTGACGTGACATCGTTTGCACATTTATTTCCACATCTTCACATGAATAACAAAAAGTCCAACCTCTGGCATCCGCCCAGCGTACAATATTAGACTCAGTTATAAGTGTTTTACAGTATAAACCTGGCAGCAGCTACAATTATGAAGTCTTTCTATCCATACACACACATGAACACACAGACCTGTATGTGTTGGGACTGAAGTGTGTATCATAGAGCTGGTGGATGATTTCATCTGTAAGGTTAGTGCTACACTAATGCTTGTTTCCATCAAGGGTCCCCGGAGTAGACCCACAGCACAGTAGAGCAGAGCTGCCCTAACAGAGAAAATGAACAACATCTGGACGTGGAAACTTCTATCCATTTCACCTAATGGGGGCTTTAAGGGGGTAAAAGGGTAAAAAGGAGTTTGTGATTTGACTGTGTATAGGAAGAAACACCCAGAGTACGTACGCTAAAGAATAAAGATTCTGTTCAGCTCGGTGTTTCTGTCACCTCACAGACGTAAGTGACATGTTTCATATGGAAAATGAGCTCAACTTCAAGCAGGGGCAGAGTCACACACACACATACACACACTTCTTTTTCAAGGTTTGGATTTGCTGTAAACACAGGTAGGAGACGGTGACACAGAGACATACACAGACACATGATTTTATATTCTCATAACAACAAATACACAGAGCACTTGGCACAGAGCTTCATTAGCTTAATTCAGCTAAATTAAAAAAAAAAGAAGTTAATAACAGTCAGCCAGGCCTCATCTTCCTGTTAGAAGCTAGGATATATTACAGTGTCACATTACATCCAGTGCAACAAGTAGAGACTGATACTGATACAGTCAATGTTTCCACAAACTATTACTAACAGCTTAGGCTAAGATTCTTGTGGCACTATAGTCAGTTTAGCACTTTCAAAACCTCTTCAAGCCCTATGGCATAAATTAAATTGTATTTCTATATCAGCTTAAATGAGTGTCGATCCGTTCTCATCTATTACAGTCTGTATTCTCAGATGTACAATGACAGATACGAGTCTTTTCTAAACCACAGCCTGGCTCAATAATTATGTCTCCTCCACATCTTCTCCATTAGTGGGTAGCTGGCTTGTGGTTTCATTGTTTTTTTCAGGCTCTGCAGCAACGCCACTGGCTGCTAAGGTCTGGATTGCGTCGTCATGGGTTGGGACGGTTTGACTCCCCATTGCATGTGTTGTCTCGTTTGAGACATCGCTGAGCTCTGAAGGTGGAGAAACGTGAGTTTGGTGGACACCGCCTGCATAATTTGTTGTTTCTAGCGTAGCTCCGTTGGTCTTTGCGCGTCCAGGGATCTGATCTGTGGGTAGACTTGGTGGATTTGTTTTAGAGACATGATCAGGCGCTTGGTTGGCAGCTGCACATTGACTTGTTGCCTGGTCATTAGTCGAGACGATCTTGTTGTTGTTATGGTTCTTGTTTGCGTGATCAGGCTGCTTGGAGGTCACAGAGGAGTCGGCCGTTGTTTCGTCCCTTCCAGGCTGTGAATGAACTGTCCATGAGTCCTGGTCAAAGTCTGCAATTTGGCGTACATCTATGGGAATCGCAGTGACGTGATTTAACCCGATGGGCTCATTAGCTACATGGTTGCTTGATGATGGATGATTGCCTGCATTACTAATTTCTGACTGCCAGTTATTGGAGCAGAGGACTAATGGAACGCTGCAAAGAGAAGAAGAAAAACTCATGACCAAGCTATTTATATGAAAAATGTATTAAATGAAAACTATGCTCAGTAGTATTATGTTTTATGTGGGACCAGATGTCCTGGCAGCTACCGGCAAGTGATTGTGATAAAAAGTTGTGTCTTTTGCCAGTGGGGAGACTTTAGTCCATTTAGAGGAGTGCACAATTATTTTTTTCTCCTTAAGTGATTTAGATTAATTTGAATTCATTTTAATTATTTCAATGAATTATTAATCATTGCATAACCCATGACAATTTGATTACATTTTTTGTAAATATTTTTCTAACTGAAGTAAGCCACACACACACACACCTGGCGAGTTGTTTGTGAAGCTCCTGAGCATGTTGGTTGCACTGGTCAAAATAAGAGGCCTGCGCCTCCACAAAGTCCATCAGGCTCCGCATATGATTGGTCTGGAAACAAAAACATGTTGTACAAACTATTAAGGAAAATGTGATAATTTTTGCAGTTTTGAAGTGTCTACTTAAAATCTTATCCTTAATGCTGTGTTTTTGCAGATCTCTTTCTATACTCAACAAAAATATAAACGCAACACTTTTGTTTTTGCTCCCATTTGTCATGAGATGGACTCAAAGATCTAAAATTCATTCCAGATACACAATATTACCATTTCTCTCAAACATTGTTCATAAATCTGTCTAAATGTGTGATAGTGAGCACTTTTGCTTTGCTGAGACAATCCATCCCACCTCACAGGTGTGCCACATCAAGATGCTCATCAGACACCATGATTAGTGCATAGGTGTACCTTAGACTGTCCACAATAAAAGGCCACCCTGAAATGTGCAGTTTTTGCTTTATTGAGGGTCTGGGGACTCAGAACCAGTCAGTATCTGGTGTGACCACCATTTGCCTCATGCAGTGCAACACATCTTCTTCGCATAGAGTTTATCAGATTGTCAATTGTGGCCTGTGGAATGTTGGTCCACTCCTCTTCAATGGCTGTGCGAAGTTGCTGGATATTAGTGGGAACTGGTACGCGCTGTCGTATACGCCGGTCAAGCACATCCCAAACATGCTCAATGGGTGACATGTCCGGTGAGTATGCTGGCCATGCAAGAACTGGGACATTTTCAGCTTCCAAGAATTGTGTACAGATCCTTGCAACATGGGGCCGTGCATTATCTTGCTGAAACATGAGGTGATGTTCATGGATGTATGGCACAACAATGGGCCTCAGGATCTCATCACGGTATCTCTGTGCATTCAAAATGCCATCAATAAAATGCACCTGTGTTCTTCGTCCATAACAGATGCCTGCCCATACCATAACCCCACCACCACCATGGGCCACTCGATCCACAACATTGACATCAGCAAAGCGCTCACCCACACGACGCCACACACGCTGTCTGCCATCTGCCCTGAACAATGTAAACCGAGATTCATCCGTGAAGAGAACACCTCTCCAACGTGCCAGACGCCATCGAATGTGAGCATTTGCCCACTCAAGTCTGTTACGGCGACGATCTGGAGTCAGGTTAAGACCCCGATGAGGACGACGAGCATGCAGTTGAGCTTCCCTGAGACGGTTTCTGACAGTTTGTGCAGAAATTCTTTGGTTATGCAAACCAATTGTTTCAGCAGCTGTCTGAGTAGCTGGTCTCAGACGATCTTGGAGGTGAACCTGCTGGATGTGGAGGTCCTGGGCTGGTGTGGTTACACGTGGTCTGCGGTTGTGAGGCCGGTTGGATGTACTGCCATATTCTCTGAAACGCCTTTGGAGACGGCTTATGGTGGAGAAATGAACATTCAATGCCCGAGCAACAGATCTGGTTGACATTCCTGCTGTCAGCATGCCAATTGCACGCTCCCTCAATGCTTGCGCCATCTGTGGCATTTTGCTGTGAGACAAAACTGCACATTTCAGAGTGGCCTTTTATTGTGGGCAGTATAAGGTACACCTGTGCACTAATCATGGTGTCTGATGAGCATCTTGATGTGGCACACCTGTGAGGTGGGATGGATTGTCTCAGCAAAGCAAAAGTGCTCACTATCACACATTTAGACAGATTTATGAACAATGTTTGAGAGAAATGGTAATATTGTGTATCTGGAATGAATTTTAGATCTTTGAGTCCATCTCATGACAAATGGGAGCAAAAACAAAAGTGTTGCGTTTATATTTTTGTTGAGTGTATATGGGTAATACATGATGTTTTGTTTTGCATTGTGCCTTTCTGTAAATGTTTGGATGTGTTTTCTATTGTGTTTGTGCATTGATTCAAGTAGAAGCAACTAAATGTTTGGCAGCAGTTTGAGTCTGAGACTAATTTCCCCCAAAGGAAAACAAGTTTCATGCAGAAATGAGACCGTGTGTTCAAAGTTTTTGATTAGAAAATAAAAAAAGTGTAGTGTATTTTATCGTTAAATTGTGCAACACAGTGAAACAGACATTTTCCAAGCTTAAGCGATGGATTGAAAATCTCATTTGTATCTTTACTCGAGCGTGTTTTTGTCTGCACATACGTGAGTGTTGTCGATTCCTTCCACAGCTCGTCTTGTAATTTCTGTCTGTCGATCGAACAGACTCTGACAGATCCTCAGCTCCATCTCTGCCTTCACACACACACGCACGCACGCACACACACAAATCATTTCTCATCTTCTTTTTAATTATGCTTTTTTTCCTAAAAAATGTCTCCTTGGCAAAAACTAAATCCAGCTTAAGTCTTACTAAGCCTAACAGTGGAAAGAAAACAATTATTGCAACACGCATGGCCAAACACAATCCTATACCTGCTGTCTGTGTTGAAATAGTGTCCCTCTTTTAAAGCATGACGCAAAGTTTTATCAGCTCTGAATGCATGAGAAAAAAAAAGATAAAACTTACCTGAGCGATTTCCTGAGCCCACATCTGATTGGATAAGAGAGACAAAGAATGAAAGATGACTTATTTCATGACTAAACAGCTGCTTCTATCAATGTTCACGTCCCTTCAGAGTGACTGACCTTGAGCCATTTAACGCGCAGGAAGCTGAACATGTAGGAGACATGAGCCAAGTAGTCATCATCCAGTGGGTTAGCGTTCAGGTTCTGACAGAGAGACAGGAGGGAACAGGAGGTTGGAATACTGTAGGTACTGTTTGATAGTAAAAAGGGATGTTGGTTTGTTTCATACAGTATGATGAATATAATAAGGAAAGTTGTACATGTTTAAAAGTTATAAAGTTTCTGAATTAGAAAAGAACAAAAGATTGTAACTTACTCTGGCCTCTCGATCAGCTTCATGGGCTTTCCTCAGTCTGGTATTAGCAATGTCCAAGTCCAAACGCTTATTTACCAACATCCTGCGCTCCAACTATGAACGAACATGCATTCATTAGAAATCAGGTGAATAAAACCCACTGGCCGTTTTTAAAAAAAATATGAACTCCTGAAAATGTGTAGAGAATTTCATGCAGAATGACTCGGAAATCTTCCTGAGTAGGTTGAAAACATGTCTCTATGAGTGGGAGACTATTCCTATTGGACAGTCCTTGGGGTCCCAGGAGGCTGGACATGACGCAAAACAGAACAACATGGAGTGGCAGAAGCGACTGAGTCCGCCATATGAATATCAACGCTACCTGCAGTCCAACGCAGTCACATTATCAACAAAAGAGCGAACCGAAAATGAAGCTTCAGTTTAATTCCATGCATGGAGATCGCTTGAGTTGTGCACGTACATCCGGGCATGTGTCAGAGGATTGAAATGTCACAACCCCCTAGCCGACGATTGCGATGAAATTTCCGGAATATTTCCTGCTGCGTTCTCACTTCAGCTCACCTCAACTTCACAGGGAAACTTTACTAGGAGGCTGCCAGAAAAACTGGTGATGTCTGAGGGGGAAATTCTGCTGTTTGTGTTCACCAACTCAGGACTTTGGTGCAAGTGTGAAAATGAAGAAAGTAGGAAAGTAGGATATTTTGGGCACAGTCATAATGATTATTTATTTGTGTGGTACCTGTATGGCTTTGTATTCCCCTTCAGAGAAACTCTTCAGGGGGGTAAGAAAGTGGATGTTGGTGCTTTGGACTAATTGTCGCTCCGCCTCGCCAAGTTGCTTCTGAGTCTCACCACAACTGAGCAGTGCTGTTCCTGAAGACAAAAATACTGCGGCTGTCTAAAACGTATACAGGCTTACTTACATTAATTCGATCAACATTATCCTCATTAATATATTCTCACCATAGGGAGTGTTGGATCCGAGCTCCAGCCCAGCTTGGATCATTTGGTCTCCTAGAACCTCATGTGCACGAGGCCGTGATGGGACGTTCCAATCCAGATGCTCATACAGCCGGTCCTCTAAACGTGCTCCTGTACATCAGGAATCATACAGCTCATCTCAGGTTTCAGGGATATGTCTTTATACAATCTTCTGCCAATTTTTTTTGTTGTTGACATTTTGTCTTTGTTGAGGACAGACAGACATACAAGCACCTCACACAGCACGCTTTAAGCTGAATACTGCTGTCAAAAACAGACACAAGGATACTGCAGACTAAAAGGACATGTAACAGTTAAAGCATGTCATTGTATGTCACTGAACAGTATTCTTACACTTGTATATTGCAATACTACTGTAGCTGTATTCTTCCAGGACAAACACTGAAAACTAAAGTTTCCGAAGGTAATGTGAACTCAAACATCAGGCAGCTGCTTGCACACTGCTGCTCTTTGATACGAGCCCTTGAGATTAACCTAAAGTAAGCAATAATTATTCTTCAGAGAGACTAATAGCCCTTGTGTATATATAAACAAGACAAGAGCTGCAAATATACCCTCAGCGTTGAATAAATGTATGAGATGATTATTTCTGGCAGCAAAATGCTCCCTTTGTTTTATAGGTACAGAGACCACTCATCATTCCATTAGCTGAGGTAATAGAATATAAACAGCCAATAATAATCGTCTCTCTTCATCTGAAAACAGCGTCATAGTTAATAGTTAGTACTAGTAGGTCCCGGAGGAAAACACTGAGCAGTTTAAACAGACTGTAAATGTCAGGGCCCCTTTGATAGCCAATGTCTAAAACAGGTTGGGGCAGGGAGAGGATGGTGATATTTTGTTAATCAGGACAAAATGGTTAGCCCATTATATTTAATGTGTAGAATAACATACTATATATTGTTTTGTTATGTATTTGTAAATAGTCTGTAGGGACTTGGGTTTGGAACTGGAGGGTTGCCAGTTTATGTCCCGGTGAGGACCATAGTAGCCTCTAGAAGTTTGTCTGGGAGTTAGAGAGAGGTGCCAGGTTACTTCCTGAGCACTGCCAAGGTGCCCTTGAGCAATGCACTGAATCCAAAGACATCTTTTCAGGCCCTGTACAAAACTTACTTGAATAAATAAACAACTCTCAGTCTCTCACCGGGGTTAGGCTGAAGTAAAACCTCAGTTTGGGAGATTATCTGGTCGGTCCAGGTCTTTGTGGCGTCTGCCCTGGACAGGAGCTCCTCCAGCCCGGAATCCAACTGTGTCTTGTCTGACTGACCAAGACTCTCCCCCGTGTACTGCAGCAAAACAACAAAGTAATATGACCAATAAGGCCATTAAAATGAAAAGTTATTTTCTCCCTATACCCTACATTCCTAGTTTATTTTTTTCACGTCGATTACGTGACAGTTAGATGAAAGTAATAACTATTCTGGTTCATAACAAAACAGCAACAACAAGCAGTATAGTTAATGTTAAACTATGTTAATGCAGATAAATGCTATGTTCATTTTACCTGAACAGCGCGGTTAATGAACTGTCCAGCATCTACAGCCAGCCGCGTCAAATCCATGGCAACGTCCTCAAGGTCGCGCGCTGTCCACCTCAGTGGTCCAACAGAACAGGACTCAGTTAACGTCAGCTATAAAAAGCCCAGTGACCAGCACTGACTTTTAACTAATATAGCCATGACTTCCCTCCGCTAACCACCACCTCTCTGTTAGACTGTTATTATCGGTGAACACCGAGCGTCGGAGCACAGTCGTCTCCGTGACGACGCAAGTTCGAGCACCTGTTCCGTCAACATCAACGTGGTTCCTTTATCGGACAGGTTGCTTGCTTTTATTAAAAGGTATCAAACCCGCGGTTTGGGCGTAACAGCTGACTGTCACCACACCAACATATCCTCGACAGTCGGGCCACGAAGGTCTTTTATTGTCGTACCATTATCTGTTCTCTTTAGGATTTAACATTTGCTGCCCAAAACGCTAGCTTAACCATAGCGTCGGGACACTACAAGCTAGATTCAAGCAATAGACAAATATCTATTTACAACCTAATGTTATCTGTTATTCAGGATGGATAAAAAACATAAGCTAACAAAATACATATCACAGTGATAGCGCCCTGAACTTCCGGCTCGGCTTTTCGAAGTAAAAGTATAATCTCTTCCTTATACGCCTTCGTCACTAATAACTAAACAAGTCATTGAGCTGTGAAATGCCACTAAAGAACGCTAAAAAAAAAAAAAAGCTACAGCCACATCGGCATCTTCCAAAGTATCCTTTGTGCAGCTTTGGAAAGCTGAGGTACCTGTCGTTCAGTGATCATCCAAAAGCAAGCTGCAACAGCAGCCACGCATTAACAACAAGCAGAAAAGTGATGACAAAAAATACAGCGACCTTCTGAGAGTCTGAACTCATGACTGCATTGTAACAATCTTGCTCACATTAAAGATTTCTGCTTCACTTATTTAACACTCCTATCCCTGCTCAGTCTGCTTTGACATGCAACGCTTTGCTGTGCATGGTGCTCTGTGAGCAAAAGGTGAGCTGATTGGACCAAATGGCTGTGTGCAAGAGGAGGGAGAACACAGAGGGGATTAAAACAATCTCACAGCTAAAGAGAGGCTAAGGAGAGTTAAGAGATTAGAAGACCCACTCATTCTGCCAGACACATTTACCTACAAAAGCAAATCTTGCAAAACACATCCTTTATTGAAAGAGAATGTAGAGAAATTAAACAAATGTTGTCGGTTTCCACCAAACAGTAAACAATGAAAAAAGTGCCAATGTAGAACAAAAAACTGGGAACTGGGACCTTTTTTCCCTTCCTATTCAAAGGTATGAGCAACCTTTTTGTGTTACAATTTCTGCTTTATGTACACATATAACCTGGATATATAATCAGGATCTGAAATATATTAAAGGCTATTTTTGTTCAACTCAGTGGTTGTTTTTACAGGTAGGGTCCCCAACCGAGATACATCAGACAGAGCATTTTGTCATCTGTGGCTTCCTGTATGAGGTAATGGACGTGTCCTTCTATAGATAGAGGTAGACCCAGCACTTTATTCCTGCTCTTGATGACTCCTTGCAAACGCTGTTCGATGTCACACACATGGGTTTTAGCCTGGCAGTGAAGGAGAGAAGACAGACAGTAAATACTACAATATACATATACTAAAAATGGGGCATTGAGATGATGTATTAGAAATGCAAGCTGCTTAACAAGCATGTAAAAATGCTTCCTAAGATGGGTCCATGAAATGAGCATACCTTTTCATTGACTATCTCTCCTGTCTCGTTGGCCTGTGTTTTGGACAGCCCTTTGGCTTGTTTGCTCCACTCCACCAGCGGGTCATGAAGGAAAGTTTTAAGAACGCTTTGAGAGAAAAATAAAACAGATCATTTAAATCTGGATTTAAGAGATACAGTAGTAAGTTTGTGACAGAAACATATATACAAATCATTAGTTTTGTCATGAAAAACGTACACATGAGTGAGGTGAATTCAAAATCATTGGTTTCAGTTGTAAATGAAGGCTCAGGTTTTGCGAGAAATATTTGAGCAGTTAAAGTTATACTGTAAGTGTGTACCTGGTGAGTGGTTCCCTCTGGTCTCTCATTAGTCTTAGTGTGACCTCACAAGCCTGTCTGAAGAGACCCTCAGTGCCCATGGGTCCCATAGCGTGGACCATGTTTTGGGTCAGACGGAAAGGAACCACCTCAGGCACGTCAAACGTCTCCCCCTAGTGGAGAGATGCAAAAAGAGAAAAAAAAATAAAGAAGGTGATGAAACAAAAGTAGAAACACAATTTCAAAAATTTTTCACAAGCTCTATCAGAATTTTTTTTTTCCCATTTAAAGAATAATTTTAAATAATTAGACACAGACCTTGTTAAAGAGGCAGTTAAAGTCAACATGGACACACTCCCCAGTGAAAGAATCAAAGAGGATGTTTTCTCCGTGGCGATCCCCCAGACCCAGGATGTAGCCCACCATGGACATCACAGCAGTGGAGCGACAGTATGCAGAGCGACTGCTATACCTGTACACACATGAACAATAAGTGCATAACTTAAACCTGATCCCAAATGTAAATTAAACCTGAACTGCTTTAGACCTTTTCAGCCCATACAGCATGGACATCGCTTTTATGTAAAATGTAGAAAAATGTCACACAGCAAAATCAGATTTCACGTGAACACGTCCCTGAGAGATGTAATTGTATTGGAGCTGTGTGTAGTGTTGTACCATGATGTTGGGTCTGGGAAGGTGCGGAGGAACCATTCATGGAAAACAGGGATGTGTCGAGCACACAGCACCTCCTTGTGAATTCTTAGCTTCTCCTCAAAGGGAGCCGTCTTTGGTAAAATCAGCTTCCTGAGCTCTTTACCTGACAGGTAAATACCTAAAAACACATACACACACACATTTGTCAA
This sequence comes from Symphodus melops, assembly GCF_947650265.1. Taxonomy (NCBI): domain Eukaryota; kingdom Metazoa; phylum Chordata; class Actinopteri; order Labriformes; family Labridae; genus Symphodus; species Symphodus melops. The sequence continues at coordinate 17,054,761 of NC_136709.1, read as the reverse complement.
AATCAAATCATTTAGTCACATTTGTTAGCAGTTTATCTCTCTTTACTGTATAGGCTCTATGTGTGAAGATACCTCTCTCCTTATACAGCTTGGTGAGAATGTGTCGAAGTCCGGCAGTGTTGTTGACCCATTCTATGATGCCGCACTCCTCGTTGAGAGGAATCACAGCGTAGGTACGGATATGCAGCTCCCTCCGTCTTGACTCAGCATCTTTACGTAGGCACTACACGCACACGCAATAAAAACTTTGAAATAGCCTAATAAACATTGTTCTTTGTTGATTTTTTTTAAGTTACATTTTTGGCCTTTATTGGATAGGACAGCTAAAGACAGACAGGAAGTGTAGGGAGTAAAGAGTCAGGGGTGACATGCAGCAAAGGGCCGAGGTGCCAGCACCCCTTCTTTGCTAAAAATCATACCATAATAATGAATTTGTATTGATGCACTGTCTACCTTATTATTTCTTCCATAATATGTTGCAATATTTCTTTCTTGGGTATTATTTTATTATAAACAAATTGTGATCATATGATTTGGTGTTTTTTTTTGTTCACATCCTTTCAGTCACCACCACTTAAAAAAAGCAATGGTGTGATTTATTTAACTGAGAAAGATGCACAAGATCACCAAGTTAACAGATAATTAATGACACGTTATCTCACTCACACACAGCCACACACACACCTTGTTAATGAGGCAGTTGAACTCCATGAGTCTGCAGTCCTTCCTCAGGTCATCTTTGGGTTTACACATCATGGTGTAGCTCCGCCCATCTGACCCCTTCAGACTTATCTTCTTAGGTTTCTGTAAGGAAGCCAAGATCTCCACCTACAAACAGAGACACAAAGACACACGAGAGGCGTCATAGGCAGCATGACACCTTCCTGCCAGGAGAAAAAATACAAACAAGATATACAGTAACACCCATTTTGCGTTCTCTTACACCGTCTTCAAAGCCATCCAGGTATGCCCAGTGTCCAGGAAAGGCGTCGTGCTGTGTGTTTGCCCCGCCAGTAGAGGGCAGTGTAGGAATGAGGACCGACTGCAGCGGGATCAGGATCTGGCTGAAGGTCGGCTCCTCCACCAGACGTTTCAGCATCTTGAAGTGAACGCTCATGCTGAGGGTGGTGCAGTTACCATCCACCTGAGAGACACATTCACACAGACATGAATGTGCTGCCTTTATATACAGTATTTTCTTTTCACGAAGTCGCCGTCCATGTTTATACGGTCTGTCTTCCCCTCTTGTAAACCTGTCTGCCACTGTATCATCCTTTGAAAAGATACATTTGGGTGCCACTTCTACTGTCTGCTGTAAGCAATCCTGTTACTGTAGAAAGATCGATAACTATTGATTTGATCTAATCTTGTCTACAGAGAGTATGTGCTGGTCCAGATTGACTTGACTTTTGGATTATCAGAACAACTAGATTTTTGTGTTGTGGCTCAACATTCAGTTAATTTGGAAATTAAAACATTGAAGCAGAACCTTCGATATGATGCAAAACATTGTGTCAACACATGCATGTTGGAAAACTAGAATGTAGAGAAATCTATTTGGACAGTTAGTTATTACTGATGAGTCTGTGTGTGTGTGTGTGTGTGTGTGTGTGTGTGTGTGTGTGTGTGTGTGTGTGTGTGTGTGTGTGTGTGTGTGTGTGTGTGTGTGTGTGTGTGTGTGTGTACCGGCTTGTTGCAGAGCTCCAGCAGCTTGTCAGTCAGTCTGTTTGCGTCGCCGATGAATTTCTCCAGAGACTGTTTGAGACTGATGGCTTTCTTTAGAATCTGATTACAGCGATTCATACGCATGGGGTAGGAAGACTGAAATAATCATAAAGTTATGAGTGCGCATGTTGTGAGGTCACATATTTAAGAAAAGGCAGAATTCTGAGTATGTCCTGTGTAAGAAGGAAGTGACTTCTTATATGACAGACAATTATGACCCTTAGACTTCACATAGGTAGAGTTCTGACTTGACATCATATACACTTCGTTGTTAGTTGTGATCTCAAACAAACATGATTTTTCACTTGCCTTGAATAACAAACAGTCATTTTCATTTAGCTTTCATTTTGTGAGATACACACACACACACACACACACCTACCTTGGAAACAGCTGTCATCAGCCACATCGCCTGTTGGGGATACGCTAAGAAGACTTTGGCCACGATGGTGATGAGGACGTTGAAGACCTCGTCGCTGGAGTGACACACTCTGGAGATGAGCTGGGAGAAGGCGGTAAGGAACTGGTACGGTGCCAAGTTCGCACAGTTCTCGCTCACCTGCGTGTTGATTTTCCCCAGCTCCTGTCGCATCTGCCTGTCTGCTCGTCCAGCTGTTTTCAAGATAGTTTATGAATTTGTCAATCATGTTTTTGTAGCTTACAAAAGCGTCAAAAAATAGAAATAAAACTAAGAGTGTGACACTGCTCTGTGTAATTTTATCTTGTACTAATCGGGGTTTCTCCTTCCAGACCCTTAGTATTATTTCCTGCAGCAAGTCTGAGCGGGCTGATGTGGGAACACAGCAGCATATTCTCAGGACAATTCAGCTCTTCAGAGTAGCGTTTGTATGCTTCTTCTTTTTTATGTCTTACCTCAGGTAACCCCCCCCCCCCCCATCTGACAGAGAGGAGCATATGTGAACGTCAAGGCCGAAATTATCGGCATGTGTGAAAACAGCTTTAGAGTCACTTCTGGACACCCACCTTTCTCACACTCACACACTTTGGCTCCAAAATCCAGCCAGAGAGACAGCATGCGAGGCATGGCTTGATAGATGTACTGGTTTCCAAACTGTAAGGCTCTGGAGGGAAAAAACAGCCAAAATGTGAGAGCAGATAAAGAAATCAAAAGGCCTAAAGGGGGAGAACAGCAAGTGTAAACAGAATTATCTCAGCATTGATGTCAGACTGAAGGACAAGAACCTATAGTTAGAACAACAACTTACTTTCCAAAGTACATGACGATGTATCGGATGAGGTTCCCCTGTTTCTCCAGCTTGTTATCCGTCACCATTGGCATCACTTTGTCGTAGTACTTGGCCAGGTAGAAGTTCCCATCTTCCCACTCAGGGAGGAGGTTGGTCACATCCTAAAGCACATGACACTCGCTCAGGACAGGATAGTTACAGACGTCCTTTTCCCTCGTATGTCGGGACATTTTTTGTTACCTGGAGAATCAATCCATCAACCAAAAAAGCTCCATCATAGTTAAGTAAAGATATCCAAATAAGTTCATTTTACCATCACAAGACAGAAAAAGGAAATTATCTGTAAGGAAAATAGCTGCAGATTATCTTGCTGTCTATTAATTGACTCAACTCCCCCCCCCCCTTCAAATGGAAAGTGCATCTCGAAACGGAGCTATGTATGATGTAGATTTTGTGTTTATCTCGTACTGCGAGGTCAATGTTGGCGTTTTAATCACAGCCTTTATGACTTCCTTGCTTCTCACCCTGTATGCCTTCATGATGGCGTTGGACTCAAAGTTGGCCGTCTCCTCCATGAAGCGCCCCACCAGCAGCATGGCCTTGCCTTTGGTCTGCAGACTGCGAGGGTCTGTCGGCGGCTGATCGTCGGGGAAACACTGGGCCACGCCCTTCTGCAGGACGATCAGAGCCTGGTGTACATCGCCCTGGTGTCCCAAGAAAATGGAAAGTGATAAATTAAATAGTATGTGTGGAAACTTTTTATTGCTTCATTTCAATTATTTATCAGTCTATTTCGTTTCAGCATGAACTTTTGATCTTACTCCATAGTTACCACTTTGCTGATTTTTTATTGTTGCGCTCCTGGTATGATTACTAAACCTGTTTGAATTGAATGTTTCTGTTTGTAAAAAGATTGACGGCTTAGCTATACCTTGGACCAAAGCCACTTGGCCTTCTCTGTGACCAGCTCAGCCAGGTGTGTGTTCTCAGCGTTCAGCAGAGCATTAAAGGCAGTCTGATGGTGTCCCGCCTTTCTGGCCACACGAGCACTTTGCAGCCAACACTCCCCTACCAGCTCGGTGCTCAAAGGCCTGCAGGGCAAACACAAGGACAGGATTGTGATTCTGTCTTAAAGAATAAGATCCTTTTGCAGTGATTTTATTCAGCTTTACATCTTAGTCAGAAGATTTGAGTTTGCAAGAACTTTCAGAGAAACAGGGACATGATGAAGTGTTCCCGTTCGTCGGCAGATGTTGCACCATCCTTACTGTGTTCCCAGGCTGAACAGGGCACGTCGGAGGGCAAGGATAGGCTCCTTGGCCCTGAAGGAATTCTGGGTCATCTCTAGTCGATTTGACCAATGAGGAGGCAGCTGATTGAGGCTGGGGGCGGAGCATTCTCTTTGTTTCTGCAACTCAGCAAATGTGTGCTCCAACTCGCTGAGCATGTGAAGCCTAACCGGGAGAAAAAAAGAAAAAAAAAGAAAAACATGTTGGAGTTGCAAAAATATTTCTCACAACAACCTGAAAAAAAGGAAGAAAAAAAAAAAAAACACACACCTGACGATGTACTCATATCCTCTCTGGTAGGTTCCACACTCATAACTAGCTGCAGAAAGAGGGACGATCTGTTCCTTCCTCACGACCTTCAGCTTCTCGTAGAAAGTTTCATCATCTTGTTTCTTTGCTGAAAGCAGCAACTGGCCAAGTCGCACACCCCAGGTACTGGACTGACTGTCTGGAGACACGATGGTAGGAATTTGATCAAACAAGCGATCGAAGCATAGCCATTAAAAAATGTGACTGCTGGACAGCCTTACTGAAAATGCATTAAATGGTTTGTAATTTAAGAGCATTCTTTTACCTGAACTTAAATAATCTTCCAGCAGGTCCCATTTCCCGAGCTTCCAGGCTGCTTCCACTCTGTAGGTGTTCAGCTCGGACTTCCACTGGTGCCTAAACGTTTACAAATAGAGACTCATTCACGGACTTACATACTAAGTGCAGAACACAATAGTCTGTTACTTAAAAAAAAACATCAGAGTTTAAGACACAAGATAACATGAACGTTAAGAAATGTATAACAGCATCTCTAACAGTTTAAGTGGCCGTAGATTAATCTTAAAAGCAGCTTTAGTGAGAATAAGCAGGGTTTTAATGTGTGTGTGTGTGTCTCACTTGTTGGCCAGGACTCCATTGACCTGAGTGATGACCGTTGACAGCTGTCCCAGGCCCAGCATAGACGTCATCACCCCATGATAGTGACCAATCTGTGGACAGGGGGACCAAGAAAGTGATGATACATTTAAAAGACCGACAAGACACGACAGACAACTGAGAGGTGTTGTGTTTCATTAGTAACTTATACATACTGGCAGTGTTAATGAGCGGAGAACTAAAAGGCGTATTACTGTGGTTAAAGATTAAAGAAAGCATATTTGGAACTCTTCCCTGCGTGTGCAATCTTTTAACTCCATCGTCTATTATCTGACAAAGCAACGTCCACTCTCTGAACATGCGAGTGTTTCACTGGACATAAGGAGGCAAAATCAATCGCAGGTTTTGGCTCCCACTGAAGCTCGTAGTTTGTGTGCACCTGGTCTGACTCCAGCTGTATGGCCCGGTCGTAGCAGGCGGTCGCGTCTCGGAGAAGGCCGATGCTCTCGTGCTCCAGTATCTGTTCCCGTAGCGACGGCTCCTCTCTCCTCAGCGCGTTGACCCCCCTCACCCCATCAGGCTCGTGCATCGCAGCATACAGCGTCTGTAGCATCGGAAGAAAACAGCTGAGAGAGCTTCCAGCAGGCCATAATTCACATCACACAATATTATTTTTTTCTCTTTAAGCATCACTATGTGAGAGATGCATCATTTTAAGTTCTACAAATACTTTTACCTGATTGCTTCATCTATCTGGTTCTTCTCTTACTTTCCGCATCAGGAGTTATACATTTATTAAAACTCTGATTAAGGTTATTCGTCTATTCATCGTTGAAGAGTTTCATCACTTCACTTAGGGAAGACAGAAGACTTTTCTCTGACCTGCAGGAACGTAAGATGGTCCTGGATGTTTTCTTTGTTTTCTAATATGTGAGCTTCAAAGTGCATGAGAGCACGAGTGTACGCTTTGGATCGCAGAGAGGCCTTGGCCAGAGCGTCCTGTGGGATGCCCTTCAAGAAAGCCACCACACGCTGGTAATCCCCACTCTCTGCAAATGTCAAATATGAACATGTAAATACTGTAGGTCTCACATGTCTTGGAATAATGTGGAAGATTTAAGGCTTGATGAGAAAATGTTTTTTTTTTTTTTTTTTTTTTTATTAGATAAGGAAAGGAAAACATGGTACTAACCATTTTTGGGTTTGGAGTAGAGGATGTGGCGGCTCCACTGTGTGAGGTGAGACAACATGCTGAACACAGTCTGAATGCTGAGCTGTGATAGGCTGGAGGCTGTTTCCTGACCATGCCCCCCCTCCTGGTCACCCTCTGTCAGCACAGCCAGCATCTCCTCTGTGACCTGTGAGGAGGCGGGAGGGGAGAGATATGGTTATGATTCACAATTTAACTGAAACAAATTAAAAAAATCTTCTGTAAGCCGCTCTGATACGAATGTTTGTTCACCTCCTGTTGCTCTGCAGGTGTGCAGCCCAGCAGCATGTAGAGCAGAATGTGAGGCAGCAGGTAGATGGTCACCTTGTAGTCGTGTTTGATGATGAAACTACAGCAGCTGAACACTCTGCTCGCCAGCTCGTGTCTCACCTAGAGCACAATAACACTTCTTTCATACTCACTGTTGACTGCTGAATATTTTGAACTTTTGATGCTCCATTGTCATCATGTTATTATTCATGTGTATTTATGAAAGTAGCTATGCTCACAATGAAAAAAGGTCCCATGCTATCTTAAATCGAACACCATCTAACACACACACACACACGTTTTAAGAATCACACAGACTGAAAAAAACTTACCTTGCTGATAAGAAATCCAGCCCAGGTGGCCGACCAATCAGAGAATTTGCTGCCTCTCTTGCTTAAGTAAACTGGCTTCTTCAGTTTAGACCAGTTAACCTCTTTTTGACTGCTCTTGTACCTGCGAAGAGAGAGAGGGTGAAGAGGTAGAATGAGAAAGAAGAGTCAAAGAGAGGGATGAATGATGCATAGAAGGTCAATAATGAAGGAAAATGAGTAAATAAAGGAGGTAAAAAGAGAACAAAGAAAAGACTATGTAGCTAAATAAAATCTCCTTCAGTGCTTTGACCTCCTGTGTGAGAAGCCTTTGCGTGTGATACCTGCTGTTAATGTGTGGTTCTAGTATTTCCTGAATCTGCTCTGGGAATCTCCTCCACAGACGGCGCCCCGATGAGTCCGTTCGACCCTCGCGACACTCAAAGATGGACAGCAGCTCCTGCAGTGTAGATAATGTAAGTGTAAACCAAAAAGAGAGGCAACAATTTCCCATGCTGGACATACAAAGATATCGCGTGCACCTGAATCGCATAAGCAGCCGAGTCCTGCGCTCTGACGTCATCAGCGTAAGCCAGAAATGTTCTGATCAGTTCGGTCAGCAGGTCGTAGGCAAAGTTTGGATCATCAACTCCACTCTGTATAGAGGAACATTTAGCTTAGATTATTTACTAAATGCCTCAGTACAGTTATATAATGTAAACTGTACAGTTCTGTAACTATAAAGGATCCACTGTGGTCACTTGAATACTTCTACAATAGAATGTTTTTTTCTGCTTTGATGAACATGAGTGAGTGTATGTTTGCCTATAATGGTCTCTTATGCACTGTTCTAATAACACACTACGGGTATATGTTTTTTTATTACTGCACACAACCATAATCTTTTCAGGCATACCACAAATGTGTTTCGGTCTCCATGGGTGTGAGTGTGTGACAGATCCAGACGTCCAGGGTCCACAGCACCCAGCTCCCCGAGACACTCCCCGCAAAGCAGCCTGGCCTCGGGGGACGAGTCCTGGCAGCCCTTCAGCAGGACGGATACCAGGTTAGAGATGACCGGCTCCACCGCCTCACTCGCACAAACCTGCCTCAGCAGCCACTCCTGCAGTCCACATGACAAATGAAATAATGCTGATTTCTGTTTGGAATGTTTTGGATTATTGCTGTTTCGGCTTTTACTGTATTCATTATCCTTTCAAAAAAATTACAAGCAACATCCAGTTATAAATATATCATATTACTATATACTTACTATATAATCTAGTAGCAATTACAATCACAGTGACATTTGGAAACAGCATGTTAAATAGTGAGTGAAGCGGAGGAAATCAATAATCATGCTGACATTGGAAAAAGAGCAGAGAACCAGTTTCCTTTATTAAATCTCTTCAGGAACTAAACTTGCAAACAAGGACATTGACTATTCGTGTGTGTGTGTGTGTGTGTGTGTGTGTGTGTGTGTGCTTGTACCTGCTTGTTGTGCATCATGTCTCTAAGGCTCGTCAGTGCATGAATCCTGACATCCACATTTTCATGTTGAACTGCTCTCATGGAGAGCTGCAGAGCTGCAGCCAGGTCACTGCTGCTGGCTGCCAACTGTAAGAAAAATCACTTCACCATCACATATTTAAATTCTGAATAAACAGCATACATCACCAGTTAACTGTCACCATGTTATTAAATGGCTGCATCATTTACTTCATCATCATGGTCATTCTGTTGTACTCCACACTGACCTTCTTGTAGTTCTGCAGCACGGTGTGAATGTCCTTCAGCTCAGGGTGGTCAGGCAGGAAGTAGATCTCATGGAGGTAGTCTTTGACTTCTTCCCTGAGGGGAAATTAAACATTTTCAATTAGAAATGGTTGTTGTTGTTTTTTTTTTTATATTTGTAGTACGGTAATACATACGTAGCAATATGAAGGAAACATAGGCAGAGAAAAGGGTATGGCCACTGACTTACAGAGCCCGACATACAACCTGCAGTGGTTCAAGTAGTGAATTTTTAAAATGTGTTTGTCTTACCTGCTGTCCAGTATCAAGAAGCGGATAATAGCAGCAGTTTCTTTGGGCTGAAGTGGGATTAGAGGAAGCAGTGCAACAATGACATGACTCAGCAGAGGGCCCAAGTGTGCCGGCTCCACGCTCCTCACAAAACACTCCCATGTCCTGAAACAGCAGGAAGAAACTGTTAAAGGTCAAATATTAAACTCATTTTTCTACAAGTTTAAATAAGTCTCAGTTGGATGTCAATTTGCCCATTAAGGAATTCACAATCTCAATGTACAGTATGTAAAGTATATATGCCATGCAGTCTCCCTGGGACCTTATTGTGTTAGTGTGTGTGTACTGACTGGCAGCAGAGCAGAGGGAAGTCCTCTCTGTATCGGAGACCCGTACGAAGTGTCGTCATCATCTTTACTCTCACAGAGCTGATGTGTTTGGGGCCCATCAGCCTCATGAGAGCCATCACACTTGTCAAAGCCTGCACAGAAAATAACAGGCAGACACTTTGTAAACATTGAGCAAAGCCACGGAGTGGCAACTCTACACTTCAAACAGAAACTCTCACAGAGAGAAAACCTTCTCAAAGAACCATTAATAATCTTTCTGCCTTCGTTATGGATCACACACCAGTTTCTTGCGGTCCTTCTCTCCAGCGCTGGAGCTGAGCAGCTGCATGTTGAAGAAGGCAAGAATCCCCAGAAGCTTTGGTTGGAGGTAGTCGGCCTGTAAGAGGAAGGACGGCATAACAGGAAAAATGTGTATTTTTGTAAAAAATACAAAAAATAAATAAATAAAAGGGAGTAAATGTGGACAAATTCGTCATCCATTATGTATTCACAATGTATTTGTCGGGTTAACATAAAATACAACATTTATAATAATAATGTAAAATTCCAGTCTCTCTTTATTATAGAGAGATCAAACGGTAACAGCCTCTCTAACTGTGACACACACCATGCGTTCTGGAGTGGTGATGTCTCTTGGACCTCGGTACGGGTCGTCGTTGGATGCAAAGGAGGCCAGGATCGCCAAACCGTTAAAAACCTACACAGAAAGACAAAACAATGTGAGCAAATAAAAAGTGAAAGAACAACTGATGTGTTTGCATGAAAGCCCTGAAAGAAAATGGATGGAAGAGAAATACTGTAAAAGGACACTTCTTCCTTTTAAGTGTCAATTTAGTTGTAGTCTTTTGTTTTTGGAGGAAAAAGGCATCATATTAACAGTTGAACATTTCGGGTCACATTTTGCATTGATGAAATGAACACTGTGTCGACCTGTTGGTAGTGCTCTCCCAGACGCAGCAGCAGCTCGTTGTGAAGACCCTGGAAGTCCTGCCTGAGCAGAGAGCCCAGTTCAATCTCTGTCTCGCTCTTGGAAAACACAAGGGAACAAATAAATGAATACAAATTTAATTTGGAAGTTCAACTTTAAAAGGATGTCAGTCCATAAAATGGTTAAAGATATTGGGTAAATATGGATTACATTTAAAGATAAAATATGTCTGTTTGAGTTGTTGATTTCGATTTATATCGAGGTGATTCATCATGACACGTTTGTTTGATGACCAATTACTTTTAAAAGCATTGCTATCCAGTCCAGTCTAAACTCAGAAACAAATTGCATGACTACTGGGTGTAATTATAAGATTTGTTCTACCTGCAGGTAGTGGAAAGCCCTCTCTAGCTCCTCCTTTGTGCAGGAACAAACCAGATGGCTGAAGATGTACTTGAAGTTGTTGATCAGGATCTCTCTCCGGTTTGCTTTCAGCTCATTGGCCAGGGTACGGATGAGGGCGGAGCCAGTGGAGCTGGCTTTGGCTGCCAGGTAGGGCAGAAGAACTTGGAGAGTCCTCTGCATACACAAGTGTCCAATTAAAGAATAAAACACAGAAACACATATTCTAAAACACATAATACAACGTCACCGAACCCACTCTGCATAATTCCCACTGTGTATACCACATGCATCCATTGCTTGAATGTCATTTTGCGTTTGCTTACAGTGAGGAAGCGGTGGAGGTCCGGGAAATCAAAAGCGTGTGCGATCTGAGCCAGGATGTCCAGAGCCAGCTCTCTCTGATTGGCCGACTCGCTGCCCTGATCTGGCGTGCTCCGCAGGGCCGACGCATGGCGTGAATGTAATGACTCGACCAGGAACTAAACACAAGGAAGAAAGAAGTGATCGAAGTGTGTCTTATTTTTAAAATCTACAAACTTATTTAACTCAATGTGACAGTCGGCCACCTTATTCACAATTTCCTGTTCAGATTAAAAACAAGTTTACAGCCTTGTCTTGTTTACTGAGCTGTGGTAATGTTATACCTGGCAAATAGGGTTCTTGTACTGGCTGAAGAGGGTCTGCAGTTTAAGACCTTTGGCAGTGGCCAAGGCTCTGATCTGAGTGTACGCAGCTACAGACACCTGGGACGACTTGGACAGCAGACAGTGAAGCAGCCGCAGCAGAGAGAATGACACCAAACTGCCCTGAGACGCTCTAACAGAAGAGGACAGATAGAGATTTTTATTCAACCAAAACTAATGTTGAAATACAAAGTTTTAAAAGTTGCAATTCCCTCATCTGCAAGAGTAAAAAGATTTTTAAAAAGGTCATAGTTAGATGAATAAAGCCCTTTCCAAAATGTGGTGAACTTTGAGTTAGCCTGCTGTCTGTTGGACAGGCAGGTGACAAACACTGGTGGTTAGCTTGTGCTAGCGTGCAGTGTGGTTACAAACAGTAAACATGCACACTATGTCCTTCTGTGGGTAAGGAGCCCAGAAGAAAGGGCCTAGTTTCAATGTTGTCTGCTTTTATAACTTGTCTTCTCTGTGTGCTCATTTATAAGTTTCAACCACTCACACATGTTTTTTGTGTTTTCTCTGTAGACGACATTGTTCTTTACATTCCTGTGAGAAAACGCAAAACAAAGGTTTTCTGTACCTGCCGATTTCTCCAGTGGTGAGGATGAGTGAGTTGCGCAGGTCGTCATCTCTTTTGAGTTTAGCGTTGTTGAATGCCTCTTTAAGACGAGCAACGAGGAGCTTGGATTAAAAAAAAAAAAATCATAAATCAATACACTTTATTGGCTCAGTAAAAAACTACATTAGTATTGGATTTAATTCTGTAAGGATAAGGATAATCCTTAATTTAATTCTGTAGCTGTGGTGGAACCAGCATATACCTTACATATCATCAAAATTACACCACTGAGGGTATCTTTTTAGTCTTACAACTAGAAATGCTCACCTCATTTAGAGAGCCCTGTTCAGAGTTTCTAACAGTCTCTGTTAGCAGAAAACGCACTGACTGACTGAAGCGAATTCGTGTTACTGGATCTGAGTCCTCCATTAGACCAATCAGAGCGCAGAGAACTGCTTGGGAGTCACTGTCTCCACCAACCAGATTCACATGCTGGCAGAGGTGAGGCAGAGCTTCAAGGAAGGCTAAGAAAATTAAATAAATAAGACAAGAAATGAATAATAAAAAATAAACAGATTTTAGCATTTAGGTAAAAGCTCATGATTGAGGAAAGCATCCCATCAAAAACCACAAAGCACCTTGTTTGACACTGCTGGGAGCTTGTTGTCTGAGCAGTGGCAGAAAGGGTCTCACAACACTCGCACTGAGAGATGGAAACGTTTTCCCAGCATGCTCTGTTGCAAGGGTGAGTCGGCTGCAGAGGACTCCAGGTAGATGAGCGGCATCTGCGTGGGAAACACTGAGCTGAGAGAGCTCTGATTGGATACAGCTCAGCTGACCGATCGTACCGGCGAGCTCCTTTTTCACCTGCTCTGAACTGTCCTCCAGCCTGGAAGTGCAAATAAATATATGTAAACCAAAAATGACAAATAAGGAACAATAAAGGAGAACATTAACATGGCTGCACACTGTTTATACATGTATATATATATATACACACACAGTATGTGCTTACAGCAAAGTAGTTCTGATGAGGTTGAGGTGTGTGTTTCCCAGGTGGTGAAGCAGAAGGGGAAAGGCTCTGACTGCCGCAGCTTTCACCACCTCATCTGGACTCTGCAACAACTTGAAAAACACACACACTCTCCAAGTCTCACACACACCACGTCGCAGCAGAGCCAGCAGCGACACACATTTGGCTTGGAGCTCAGACGCTAAAAAGAAACACAGAAAAAAGAAAAAATCTAAGTTTTACACAGAGAAGATTACTTACAGCAACATTGAGTGTGTATTAAAAACAGTGAGGTCCAGATTTAGCGACAGGTGAGCAGTACTCACAGTAACAGAAGTCGAGTCTATCGGCTAAAGGAGGCAGCCAGGACGGGAAACCGGAGCTCCTATAGGCCGAGACAGACTTGTTCTCACACACCCAGGGAAGAGACAGAAGAGCACAAACTCGCCGCTGGAGTGCGTCCTCACTTTGGCTATTCACTGCACAGGACGAGATGGGAACAGATGGTTGTTCAGTTCTTGAGCTCAAAACGATGTGCTCTGTGACGTTACCATAATACACATCAAAGTAAATCTTATTTGTGTAAAATTACATTTAAAAAAAATCTATGACAATGGCTTATTGCTGGAAAATTAAATTAGGAGTTATTTAACAAAAATGTGTGAAGAAAATCAAATAACTGTAGCAAGACATACATTGTATTAAAGCTGAACAATTTATGTAATTCAGTCTATGCAATTCAGATGAACACATACACCACAGTCACACCACAGGATCTGATTACTTGTCAGGTAGAGGATAGAGTCCAGGACCCCAAGAGTAGTTTGGACGGCAGACTTAAAGTGGTTCTGATTTGAGTTGGGTTGAGTGCCTCCTTCTAATACTGACTGACAGCTCTTCAGCACCCTCCCCAAAGTCTCAGTGGGCACCCAAAGGAGAGGAGAAGGACTGTAGTAAAAAAGAAAAGAAAAACCAAGACAGTGAGAGAACGCTACCAAGGTAAGTGGAAGTAAGCAATAGGGGTAATATATACACATCACAGATGGTCATTAGTAAGTAAGATGGTTGATAGAAAGAGAGCTTGGGTGTTTTTTGGTTGAGTTTTACCTGGTGGGAGAGGAGCAGCAGGCGACCAGGTGTAAGATAAGACCCAGACCCTCCAGAGCAGAGAGAGTCTGTGTGGATTCAGGTCCGACAGAGGCCAACATGGTGAGCAGCTCCTCCAGCCGACTGTGCACCACTGCCCAAACTTCACTGCCGACACGCATGTCCACCTCCCTGAAGACATAAAGAAACATGTATTCAAAGGTTGGGGAAATCTGTTAACAGCTTTCATTCCTGGAAAAACCCCACCAGCTCTCTGCACAGCACATTCACCAGGCAGGGGGAGCATGTTCAGGGGCAGACTGCTGTCCCAGCCCTGCTCCACAGACAAACTCTGTTAGCACCCTGGTCATACAGACGTACATAACCTCTCAGTTAGGGCAGGGGGACCCAAACAGATGAGTTAATTGGTCTTGGAATAAAAGCATTTCAATTGGACATGTTTCAGAGACACAGCTGTGATTATTAATGTTTTAACAGCTCTCTTTGTTTGACTCTTCAATGTGAACTTACCTGTTCTTACATGTGTCAATAACACATTGAAGTTTTGTTTGAACAGCCAGGAGGCTAAAGACCTGCCTCATCTCCACCTCCAATATGTCCACCACCATCCTAATGCCTGGGCTTCACAGTGCCTCTTCAGATATCAATGGATGACATCACTCAGACTTTTAAAATGAACTCACTCTGCTTTTGTTCTTTGTTTTTTGGTTGTAGATTTGCAGGATTTCTTGGCAGCAGTCTCCCCGTCGTCTGACTTGCGCATCATCAAAGCAGTCTCTGCCTTCAGCGCTGCTTGGAGAAACCCCTTTGCACACTACAGTAGGAAACAGATGCACAACAGACCGGACGGAGGGGATGAAGATAAAATAATACGCTAACAGTTAAACATCTTGATATAAAAGATCAAAAAAACTGGAGCATACCTCTGCTTGATTTTCCGTTCCGACGGTGTTTGCCAGCGTCCTGCAGACATCTGTGACCTTCTGCCTTCTCAACGATGCAGCACTTTCATAAACTACTGCGACTGATAACATGAAGCTGAAGAGCAAACACAGGGATTCTGTAACCTCTGTCCCCAACTTGACACCTGACCCTCCAAGAGTGCAAACGCTCTCAAACGTCTGCGAGAGGTGGATGGGCTCAAAGCGTGAGTGGGAAGGCTGAAACACACAGCGGGTGAGGAGAAGCAGCTCTCCATCATAAGCAGCCGTCTCATCCTGGTTCGTGTTTAAAGGTCGGGATTCCAGCAAATGAAGGTAAGCTGCAAAGAACTCGTGGCCCTGGATTTCAGGAAACCCTCCCAGCTCCACCAGTCGCCTCAGCATCACCATGGAGAGCCTCCTCAGCCTGGTGTTGCCGTTTGCCAAGAAGGAGCAGGCCGTCTCCCACGCAGCGCTCAGATCACGGCGGGAGACGACTCCTCTCAGGGAGTCGGTTAAGACGCTGATCGTTACTGCAGCTAGCGACTCAAGAGCGGCGGGTGAGGAGAGACTAAGAGGACACGGGGTGAGGTACGAGGGGCCACGATCGGGGAGTATACTGAAGCATCCCAACATAACAGGCCACTGGTTTCGTGTGGGAAGCTGTGAAGTGTTTCCTGTCGCTGACAGTGTTGCGATATGATTGTACAGTACGTCGCTCAGGTCCTGCGCTAAAAAAATGAACTCCTGAGTGAGGCTGCTTGAGATGAACGGCAGCCGGGCTCGCAGAGTGTGAAGTAAAGAGGCCAACACAGCGGAGACCCGCCCGTGGATGACGTCACAATCCGGAGAAGCCGCCACACGAAGCAAACGCAACGCCACCCACTTACTGAAGTCTGAATTAAGAAAGAAATAAGAAGTCCATCAGACGTGGAATGGGAAAGAAAAGCACAAAAAAATACAACAGTTGTAAACACTTTTTTTTAATGAAATCTAAAAGGAGACGTTTTTAATAAAAAGCATCTCATACCAGTACAGCTCTCAGTAGTGTCCGGGTACGCGGCAGGCTGGCAGGAGGGATTGGCAAACATCAGAGAGGAGGATTTGATTATATGCTGCACGAAATCCAGAAGCATCACACAGGCTGGCTCAGAGCTGGACTTCTTATTCAGCCCTAAAGCAACTGGAGGAAAACAAACAATCGATTTTTTAAATCCTATCACGACCTCGGGATCGGAAACCTTCTTGAACCTAAAAGTGATGTATTAGAAATTAAAAGAGAATATTTGGACATGACAAGTAATTATTTTTCAGTAGTAAATATTGGTTATTGTTAATCTTTAATCTAGAACTCAAATCAATCTTAACATCCAAAAGCATCGTGTTACTGTAAGTAGCCTGAACAATGTGCTTTATTTTAAATGAGCACAGGCTAATAAGTTCAGCAGTCATGATCTTAAACTCTCCAACTTCATAGTGTAAAACTGTGTAATCATCTCCTTTTAAGTTTTTTATTTTTTTGTTTGTTTTTAACCCAGCTTGTAAGGTGGCCTTGTGACCTTTTTGAAAGCAACCTATAAATAAATGTCTGTATGTATTATTAAAGAGAAACCAGAGGGTTGATTGAACAACCTGAAATGGGTTTATAATAATTGAGGAGTGAACACCAACCAGACCCAGTCATTAATTTAATTGCTTTTACTCTTTTTATCTATCTCCTCTTGTGCGTTTTTAGCCTTTCAATTTCTCCCTTCCTGAATTGACTTCACTGTTTTTAGTATTTTATAATCCTTTTAACATTTAACTCTCCAGCCCTTGACGGCTTCTTTCTCTAAATGTTTTATTTATGTATTTGTATGTATGGGTTTGTATCTGTAAAGCATGTTGTAAACAGTTGTTTTTAAAGGTGCTATATAAATAAAGTCATCATTATTATTAATTATATTTTAATTAATCAATTATTATTAATTATAGAGAATAGGAGGTAGGGATACAAGATAATTTTACAACAGAATCGTGCTTTAATTAACAGGCATTAATCTGGCAATGACCATAACACCCACATGGATGTAACAGTAATTGTAACAATGGAGTATGAGTCATTACTGTTACTGTTTTCCATCTTGTGTTCCTGATAGTACAAATTTCTGTGAATACGTTCAGTTTGGTTACACTTTGTAGAGGTGACTTTGCTGTGAGCAGACTACGATCTATTTGGGGAAGCTATGACCATATTTGAAGAGAAGAATGTCATTAGAGGTATTCTAAAAGTATAAATGTATGGCCTCAGTTGACAATGGAATGAGGAATTGTTCTTCAAATAGAGGTTTGACATTGTAAGGGTAAAGGTGATGTGATTCTCCTGACCATGTACAGAAGTATCTAAAGTGGGAAGGAATTTGTGACATCTGTTGAACAGTATATAATGGCTCCACAATGAACATTAAAGTGTCTACCTTTCAGCCTGCAAAGAGTCTCAGTGTTGTCTGTTAGATTAGAACCACGGCCGTGATTATGCTGCATTAGTATTCTCCAGTCTGTTGATAGATTCAGCTTTAGGGACAGTTATATTATTCAACCCATCAGTTCCTGACTCACCAACATCCACATCTGTCAGTATCCTGTCAATGAACTGACAGAGGATCTGTCGAGGTTTCTGCACCGCCTGCTCGTACTCAGCAGCGCTGGAACTGTAATACACCAACACATGAACACATGGTGAAGCTAAAACACTGGTTTGTTCATACAAAGAGAAACTCAAGCAGTTTTTTTTATAAGTGAGGCTTCCTGCTAAAAACGTAGCTTCTCCAACATGTTGCTCACCTAGCTAGCTCCTGCAGAGCTGGTATCATCGCAGACATCTCAAGCCCTTCCATTTTTATTTTATTTTTTTACTGCAGCTCCTTTGCGTTGATAAAGGAAACGCTTTTTCAACACAACAAATGAATTATAATTCTCGCTCTTTCGATTAGAAAACTTCTCAGGGTCGTATCCATCCTGTACTGTCAAAACGTTTCGAAAACTTTCGCTCCAAAATGACGTTTTCTTGTTTTCATACGGCAATCACCGAGGGTCAAAATACTGACAGGGAAACTCGAAAGGCAAACGACTCCCCCTGGCTGAGTATTGGTTAAATAAACAACATAACTGTGCTCCGGGAAATGAAGTATAAATCAAACTATATTATAACATTTAAGTATTTAGAGAAGTTTATTGTCTGTACATGTCTTAACTATGTATTTAAAAAAAAACAACGTAATTAGTTATAAGCCTACATATAGTTTCCATGCTCTGTCTTTGGTGGTGGTAATTTAATGTACTACAAGGTAGCTTTATTTATTAAAATTCAGAAGTTGTTTATGTGTTATATTGAGAATTGGTCATCTAAAAAGAAAATAAAGTCACTTAAAATAAATATTAGCGATAAATGTCAAGGATTGAAAGTATAAAACTGCCCACATTAATACATGGGGAGTCAAATAATACTCTACCTATGTGAGGATTTAACTTTCTAATTCATTTGATGCAGTCCTTTCAAAAGAACAGACTTGTAATGTTCACTCGATACAGAACTGACACACGGTTTCTCTTAAATATGTTTTAATTAACGTGGATTCAATCTCTCAAAGAGGACATAGGCTGGGAAATACATTTAATACATTCTTTTTTAATAATCAAAAAAGCAACATTCAATGCAAAACATTTACATTTAACTTTTTCTTCTGTTGTGTCGCCTTATCTGGTCATACAGCATAGCAAGTCAATATATCAATATATTTTATGCTCTATTAAATATATTAAAACATGAGAACAATTTGGAGCTTGTCTGGGAAATCACAAGTGCATTCAAAGTTGTTAGGCACACGTTGTTTTTCATGAAAAAAAAAGAGAGAGAATACCGAATTGCCTTACTTTGCGTGGTGATCAAATCATGCTTTAAGGTCAAAGAAAAGAAGTTACAGTGTTGAGAAAAAGAGGAGGGGAAACCAGAGAATAGAAAGCCAGATATTTATTGGTCGTTGGTTCCAAGTTGTGTTTTGATCTTTGTTTTTAGTAGTTGGCCTTTTTCAAACCGTGGCCCATGAGAGCGGCGAACAGCGTAAGCACCATTTTAGGATTCACTTCCACCAAATCATCTGGCAGGGCGTAGACACGAGCTCCAATCTTACGAGCCAATGAGATTGCATACCTGAGTAAAGAAAGAAAGGGGAGAAGATTCAGAAAATAATGATCTTGTGACAAATCTAAAGGCATGTAAAGTGTGGTGTCTTACTTGGCGTTCTCCAGTTTATCGGCTGGCTTCAGCATTCCTCTCTCTCCTCTATTTACCATGTCCCACTTGACGTTACCGGGAGCGATGACGTCAATCAGGTCAATCACTGGCAGACTGGTGCTGATCCGAAGGTCCTGCAGTAAACAGGGTCAAATATAAATTCAGTCTTGTTTTTACTTAAACTGTGCTCTCTCACACACACACACACACATACACACACACACACACACACACACACACACACACACACACACACACACCTTGAAGCTGTTGATCTGTGTGTCCTTTTTTTTCTGGCTCAAGGTGGTGTTGACCCAGTTGATGATGATCTCATCTCTAACCTTCTCTCCATCACCCAGATCTGACAAGACACGCACTGTGTACCTGCAGGAGAACATCCAAGACAGAAAGCAAAGACTGCTGAAGCAGCACTTGGATCTCCAACAAAACTATAATAAATCAATAGTAGACAGACTATCTTTCTGAAACAATAAAAAACCTCAAGAGACACATTATGTACCTCCTCATCAGCTGCCACAGCAGCGCCAGAGTGTGCATCGGACTCCCCTCATTCAAGTTTTGTCCTCCGATGCCGACCAGAGAGAAGTGAGCAACATCCCTGCCCAGATTCACAGCATAGTTACAGTTCTCCAACTACCATGTAAAAAGAAAAACAACGTTAAATCTCTTTTATTTACCAACTCTTTTTCTCTGTGCTCACCAGCTGTACACGCATTCACACATACACACACACCTTCTTCATATTGGCCCCCAGGTAAGGATAGGGGGGCCTGTTGACTTTCTTCCAGTTTACAGGCACATTAACCTTCTCATAAAGCTGCAGGATTATCAACCCATCAATCAGGTCACTGTTGAAGAGAAAAAAAGGGAAGAGTAAGCAACATTCAACCTGGTGTTACTACAGCAAAACCTTTTGTAACCAGGGAACATAAAAAAACACACAATTCAAAAGACACATTTACACACCCTGAGACATTTACTTAAACTGTTAACATTGAAGTACCCCAAATATATTTTATTCTTGTGTAAATATGTTTAAATCTTTAAAAAACAAAACAAAATAAACTAAATCCTCCAAAAGTCAGAATTCAAAATACTAAATGGGAAAATGCTACATTAAAACGAAAAAGAAAGCTACTCGCAGCACGTTGCCACATAATTATATAAACATATGTCCCACCTCTGACGGCAATTAGCCAATCATAATTCAAGAATTTGGGGAGGTGCCAATTAGATTTCACGTGGAGTCCAATGTGCACAAGTAGAGTGTGTATTAGTTATTTCACTGATAGAAAACAAAACCTTGATATTTATTCCAGCTATAGAAAAATGTGAAAAAACACAAGAGGACAATTCTAAGAAATACAGACAAGAGCTCTTATATGATTTAAAATGATGAGCATAAAAATAGGTAAAATAAAGCATGTTTCCCCTCCCTTGATAAGGTTAAATCACAGTGATGTCTAACTCATGGTTTACCTGTACAGGTAGTTGACGTATGGAGAAACGCCCAGAGAGTTCATCCAGTTTCTGAATGTTTTCTCTTCTTTGGTCTCAGCTGTGATGAAATGATTCATATGAAATAATTAACACAACAACACGTTTTCTGACAGCTGTTCCCACAGTTGCGGTCACCTGATAGAAATGTTTCAGGTTAATCAGACAGTATGTACAGATTTATGGCTGCCATAATGTGTTCCACCCTGGAACATTTATATCTTGCACTATTGATTGTGCTATGACCTCAGTCTTTAGTTCCCTTTCTCTTCATAATGCTGCATAATGTGGCCTGAGTGGTACACATACATGTCTGCATTTTATTACAGAATTTGATGCAGAAGTTATAAACAAGTTAAAGATCATGTGAGTATGCAGACGAACTCTTATCCAGAGTTCATGCCTCACCCTCTAAGTGTGCACTCTCCATGCCGTTCATATGAATCTTCTGCAGAGCTGGATGCATGTTGTACATGTTGGCTACGAAAGCCATGTTGAGTTTGCTGTTTCCAGATGTGACGTCATGCGGGGAAACAAACTGTCTGCAGTCCAGCCGCGCCGCCTGTTGCAGCATCAGCTCAGCCCTTCTGTCCAAATCACGCACCTTCAAATACAAATAAATGAGACACAGATGCACATGTGCAGACACTACATGCTTGTCATTTTACCTACTCTTACAAGAAAGGCACCTCAATTAGTAGCATTAATATGATTATGTGTTTACAGAAGTCCTGAGCAGATGTGCTTCAGCTTAAAATTTCACTTGTTTTCGCAAAGTCTGAACTTCTTTTTTTTTCTTGAACTCGGGATAACAAAGCTGGTTTTCTCTTCATAACGTGTAATTTGTTTTATTATCTTGGCATAACAAAGCTCCTTTTCTCTGAACGGGATAATTTTCTGGGAATCTAGAGAATAAAACAACTGGCCACTGCACTCTGCTGCCTTGCCATTGATAAAAACATTACAACCTAACTTTACTTGTTATCACACGAAAACAGAGTAAATAAAATATATGGATGCCTGTCCGCTTCGGCCTTCCATACCTTGCAATGTAAAGTTGAAAAAGGAAAAATTCACATCCTGTCACATTTCTTACTTTTTCTTTTTCAAACCTTTACTGTGAGTATTTATTCTTTATTTGATAGGACAGTGAATAGAGTAGGAAATTGGTGAAGACACTGCATGCTAGAAAGAAGCCACAGATCGGACTTGAACCTGGGCCGCCCGCTTAGAGGACTATACTGTAGCTTCTGTGCATGAGGTGTGACCTAAGCACTAGGCAATCTACTGCACGCCTCGATACGTTCATAGATAGATAGATTTTTTTTACAAATCTTACAGCCACTTAGAGAATTACACTAACAAACAAACTCACATTGAGGCCGCTCATATCAATTTGGATTCTCTTTTTGAAGCCTTGCTCTTCATGTTTTGCAATCTGGTCCATCAAGTAGAAGTAGGCCCTGGAGTCCTACAGTGGTACAATTCAGGAAAAGGGGTTACACTCATTTAAATGTGTAATTGCGTGTGTGTGTGTGTGTGTGTGTGTGTGTGTGTGTGTGTGTGTGTGTGTGTGTGTGTGTGTAATTGTGTGTGTGTGTGTGTGTGTGTGTGTGTGTGTGTGTGTGTGTGTGTGTGTGTGTGTGTGTGTGTGTGTGTGTGTGTGTGGTGTTCTGAAGAGAACCTTAATATCTTCACTGAAGTTATTGATGGTTTTTGTCCCTGCATTGCGCAGGTGATAGTTGACCCAGCGAAGCAACAGCTCCTCTGGGGAAAGAGACATGAGACGTTCCAGCTGTTCCCCATCTGCCAGGAGGCCAATTAGACCTGAAGAACATGTCATTAATTAGTTAAACTGTATGGAATGGAGGTGGTAGTGCTTTTCTTCTGCACATTTAGTACAAACACATTTTTACAGATTTGGTCTAAACTACTGTTTCAGAGAATTCAGGTACACCTAACTACAGTAATGAAGTTTTCTGATGTTACTCTGCGTGCATTTGTGTGTGTGTGTGTGGGTGCGTGCATGTGCGTGTGTGCCCTGACCTTCGTTCCTGCTGATTTCTATATCAGCAAAAAGGCCAGCTTTGATAATCTGCCATAACAGTCCAAGGACCAGGTGGGGTTTCCCAGCCATCAGGCCAAGGGCGTCAATGCTCACCACGGTGCAGCCGATTGCCGAGGCAGAGTTTAAAGCCAGGACCAGATTCTCCTACAAATGCAGATAAGGAGTTTACATTGATATATTTCATGTCAGTCAAAGTCACAATTTTTATAGCTTAACAACACCAACCACATGCTCTGTTCTGTCTGTTATTAGAAATCAAATCTAATCTTGCTTTTCATTAAATATTAATGGCTGGCTGGATCCAAAATTATCCAGATCATAAGGCTATGGCAAATACAAAAAAAATCACATGTGATATAAAAAAGCATAAAGCGGTAAGTATGAACTTAAGTTAATATATGAAACATTTTTCAAACATTCTTTTATGACCTATCTTTTGTTTTACGGAAATTAAAAAGTTTTTCCTTTGGACAAAGTGCTAGCCAAGCCAAATGTTCCTATTTACCTACCTACTATGTTTCCTTAGTAGGACACTGACTTAGTAGTAGTACTTGGTAGCGATGCAAAAATAATTACAACTTCAATTTCTGCATGCAGCACTTGTTGACAAGCCACCTATCAGTGACGACAAGACGGTGAAAGTTGCTCCACATAAAACTATGATGTGCTTTTATTTTTTATGAGGTCCAGGTTGAGCTGTAGGTCTTTGGACACAAGATGGCTAGCT
The DNA here is from genome assembly GCF_947650265.1 of Symphodus melops. Taxonomy (NCBI): domain Eukaryota; kingdom Metazoa; phylum Chordata; class Actinopteri; order Labriformes; family Labridae; genus Symphodus; species Symphodus melops. The sequence goes on along the minus strand of NC_136709.1, from coordinate 17,031,312 downwards.
GTTATCATTTGTTAAAAGCCCTAATGTTAAGATTCATGAACTTTAACCCTCATAAAATGAATCTTCTGTGAGGATTAAAGTGTCACAAAAAAGTGTTGTATATTTCGTGTTGAGACAAACCACACAACTCACTGTCATTTTGAAGGTAGTGAGCTTCTTAGTGTTGATTACTCTTTCGTCAATGGTGTCAGGCATAGACAGGTTGATCATTTTGCTGAAAGACAACAGTGTGAGTGTGAGTTTAGAGAGCACTGAGTGTGTAATGTCATTTCAGTTTGTTTATAATCTTAGATTTGCCATTGTGAAATGTGCTCTTGTGTCACGTGGTGAAACACTCACTGAGATTAAAAGTGAGTAAGGAGGGGGGTGAACTACTATAAAAACTACAATAAAACAGGATCACGCCATTCTGGCTTTAACATTTGTTGCAGCAGGAAATAGATCTCGCTTATCATTGTAATTTCTTGTGTATGTGCAGGTCAACGCAATCATTTATATACGCTAGAGATGTAGGTTTGATTCCTTAAAAACTTGCTTTAAACTGTGTGTGTGTGTGTGTGTGTGTGGATGTGGGTGTTACCATAACAGGATGCCATCACGGACAGAGGCAAAGAGGCTTCCATCGTCAGGGTTCATGGGCAGCAGATGTTGGCAGTCTGGATCTTTTGCCAAAGCTTTGTTTATCCAGTTCACAAACGCCACCTTCTCCTCATCTAAACAAACACATAGTTTGTTAAGAAGCATATTAAGAGCCAAATAAAAAGCAAAAAGGTTAATCTGTTAATTCAGGAAATTAACGATGAATAGAAAGTAAACAATTTATGAATAAAAACTAAAAGTTCTGAAAAATATAGCTCCCAAAAGTCCCCCAAAACATAAATATTTATTTCTTTGTATCCTCATAAAATGTATAAACCTTGGTCCTGTGATGTCACCCATTCATTTTGAAAGTGGCATTTAGAAGCCAAAGGATGGCGGTGGCCATATTGGATTGCTGACTCTACTTTATTTTTGATCAATTTAGAAAAAAGAGGTGGAGAATTTGTGAAGAACTCCTGGGCTTAGAAACTCAAAGAAGATGAGTTTTAACAAAGACAACCTCCTTACACTGTTAACCAATAAGGAAATGGCTAATTGATTCCAATTTCTTGTAACTGGCGGTAAACAGGATTATGTGTGTTGTAAAAATTTGCATTTTACGAGGTTTTTACACTTCCTTTTCTTTATAATTCTTTAACACTTGTGGATACTACTTGGGTATGCTTTGAGGCATACCTATTTTGTAATTAACAAGTGGCTTGCAGGTCAACCTATTGAGCATTGGCCTATAGTAAAAGACTGTAAGAAGTGGTTGGTTAAAGTACATTTTGCAGTTTGCTTGTTTTTTTGTAAGCTATATAAGCTTGCTAGTTGCTATTGCATGTCAAGAATTACAAAGGTACTTTCTTGATCAAACAGGTGATAGCTAACTTATTTTCTTGCCTGCTCTTCCCTCCAGCTTTAAACATTTATCTAAATATTGTATTATCTTCTGACTCCAAGAAAACAAGGAGAGGATGGACAAAGGCCAAATCCCAAACAGCAGTCTATAAACTAATGGGTGACACTGGTCAAAGTGCACTTTTTATATACAGTCTATGGACAGGTCTTAACAACCACAGTGAATATTGTCTCTCACCAGCATATGAGTGTTGTGTTCCCTCGCTGGAGATTCGTGAAGTTCCTCCAAAAGAGCGGATACCATCCTTCCTTGTGATGGTTTTCCTAAATGTTTCACTGAGCTCCTTGCTCTTCAGCTCTTGATAAATCTGAGCAAGGACAAGCTGTGTTACTTCATGGAAATTAAAGAAGCCCAGCCAGCCCATAAATTAACTTAATAGCAGGCTACTCACTGAAACAAATTCCTCAAAGCTGATCTTCTCATCCTTGTTGGTGTCTCCAGCAATGAAGGTCTCAATGAGCTCTCGCACCTTGTACCCCGGCAGGGAGAAACTTGCCTCCCTGAACAGCTCCTGAAGCTCAAAGTCACTCACAAAGCCGCTCTTGTCAATATCTGAACCCAAATAGACACACAAAGAAATGCACACAAAGATTTTCAATTTCCTTCACAAATATAACCTGAAACCAGTGAGCCCCGTAGTCATTTGTTAATTAAGCACAAAAGTGATTAGAGCACGCACAAATAGAATCCTGGTAACGCTTTTTTGTTTTGTTATCATTTAATAATTTTATTGAGTCTCCAGGACGCAACTAAGTCATTTGGTCCAAATATATAATGTTGACTAAGTTTATTAGATAAGTGCTTTAATTACAGTAGGTGCAGTACGTTATGTTTCATTACGTTTTGCTTTGATACGCTGTGTTTCGTTACGCTGTGTTTCGTTACGCTGTGTTTCGTTACGCTGTGTTTCAGTTACACTACAAAACAATATGCAGGTTGCTAATTTTAACAATGCAAATATTCTGCTATAATTATATATTGCAGTACAATCATGTAATGATACACCATATCTGATAAACTAAAACATAAAATCTCATCTGAAAAGGTAAAGTGCAGGAATCAAGTATTAATGTAAAGTATTTTAGTGTCAGTTTACCTTTGTCATTTTTCTTTTCTTATTTTCACAGCTTTCCTACATAATCCTGTCATCTTCTTTTTTTATTCCTGCTGTCAATTTCTTTGGCTCATTAACTTCCATTCATGTCACCCTGCTTCATACGATGTGAAGATGTCACATGGTGATTTAATTTGCCAAGAAAATCTATTAAGAGTGATGTTTTAAAAAACCTTTCAATGAATTCCCAATAATATGTCAGTTGTCCTGTAAAATTAAGTGTTGACTTTCTCATATAACACAATGACTCTCTCTCTGCTTTTTTTTATCTTTGTTATCTGTTATCTTGATGTGACTTATTTGCTTTCAGCATCTTGTTATTACTCTATATACTTATGATAATGAAGTGATACAATCGGACAACGTCTTAGCTTATTATTTCATTTAAAAACACCTCTGACACAAAGTACTCAGAATCCCAAGCTATATCAAGATATGTTACATAAGAGCCGAACTATATGGACAGATGTAAAACTCAGATTTATGTCAAAAGGTCTGTTAATACGACTGCAGGGTTACGATAGGTGTGTACGCGTGCATACAGGTGTGTGTGTGTGCGTGAAACTGACCAATTTTATTAAAAGCATCTCTGAGATCCTCCAGGTCTTCTCGGGAGATCTGTGTGATGTGATTCTCCATGGTGGTTTGTGCTTAGTGTACCTGAAGTAGCCACATAAATCCAAATTATGACAGATCCAAATCCAATTGCAAAACGGAGCAATAAAACAATATACATTAGCAGCCACAGCCTAGGTTTACCCCACACAATGAATTATTTTAATGCATCATCTTAGGTCACAGCATATACTATTTAATAAAGTAGGATTTTGATTTCAGGACATTAAGATTAAACAGAGTATTTGTAAACTGTTGAATTGGTACTTTTGCTGCATTATTTTTAAAGCTGCAAAAACTCCCAGTAACTTTATTTTTGACAATTGATGACATCCTGCCTCAGGCACATAAATAATAAAATATGGGTTTGTGTTGATAGAGCTAGAATAAAAACAGAAGAACAATAGGGAAGTGTCAAATTATTTGTTGGAATCGGTCCAAGGAAGCCTTGTGACTTGTCTTGAACCAGGTATTCACACACGTAAGCACTTTCTCAGACCTTAGGTTCATCACCAAAAAACAAAGTCTCTGCATTTAACAAAAAATGTATCCCTTAGTGTCTTTGCTTTACATGATAGCACAGAAGAAAGCTAAACGAAGTACCTTCATAAGATCCTGTGTGCTCCCTGTTAGCCCTGTCTTGAGATAAAAGCCTCTTAGTGTGGATCCCTCTGCACTGGCTGCCGGAGTCTAGTCTTCCAAGAGTCGGCGAGGCTTCAGACCAGGGCTGTGCGGCAGCTGGATCCCATAGAGTCTAGAGAGCTGGTTATCTCTTCAAGGAGGAGTCAGTCGAGAGCGGCGCAGAGTGGACCTTTGGCCTGCCTGGACCCTGGGACAGGCGTAGTCGGACTGTTAACATTTAACACCTCAGCTGTGTCATCATGTTGTTGTCTATAGTCATAGGTTCGTCTGTTTTTCTCTTCTGCTCAACTGATTTACATTTAGCACTTATCTGAGAAACAATGCACCTGTAATGGTAATAACATGAAAACTGAGATACTAAAAGGGGTGGCACACTTTTTTTGGGCACAATATAATAAATATTAAAATTATCCTAGAATCTCATCAAATTAATGACTCTAAAAATGGAAATATTAATAATGTTTTTGCAAGCATCCCCTATAATATCCACATTTTGGCTGCAGGTGCTGCTCTAGCACTATTTTTTGCCAAACAGGAAGAAGAGGCCTTTAAACTGTGGACATGACTTTTTTATGAGCACAGAGCTAATCTTATCAAGCGCAAAGCATTGTTGAACCTAGTCCTATCTATTTAGAGTTAAAAGCCTGCTTTCTTATCGAGAGTTAAATGAGAAGATTGAAACCACTTTCACTTGTGTGTGCGTGTGTGTGTAAAATATGAATTAACAAGTGGAGCGAGTTAGTTTAGCTTAACATAAATATTGTGATATCACCATGAAAGGCCTAAGATTAAACCTAAACCATATAGTTATTCTATTTGGAAAGGTTTGAGTTCCAAATGACCTTTTGCATAAGGTTAAAGAAGATGATTGGGGTTTTGGCTGAACTGAAAGGTAAACTTTTATTTCAGGTTACTTACACAAAGTGTCTTTCTGAGAGAGAAAAAAAAAATCTGTTCTTGCTGCCTGGCAAATGATCCTGCCCGGGACATGACCAAGCACTGTCCCCTAAAAACCACAAACTGTCACTGGTTGGCAGATTTTGAAACCTAGTGGCTATCTTGCCCAGTGTCTTCTTCCTACAAAGCCATGCTTACCACATGAACAGTATATGCATATCAAATACAGAACACTGCCTTTTTGCAAACATGTAATGTAGCCTATAAATAAGCTTGATTTTTCTTGTGATGCTTGTAACAGTTGTAGTTAGCTCATTTATGGCAGCTTTGGCTTACCTGGAGCTTTAAAGCATTTTTGCTTCACACACTCTTTATTCATTTGCTGCCTGGCAAATGTTCCTGCCAAACATCTAACCCTGTGCAGCTCCCTTAAAAAAACAACCTGTCATATTTATTTCAATAAATAGCATGTTTTTTTTTAGCTTTTGAGGTTCTCTTTGACAGATAACAGAGTGGCTTTTCACTGGCTCCTTTAAGTGATGTACGTGATGCTAGTAACACATGTTGTAAGCCTCTGCTTTAGATGGCTTTTTAGGGGTTTCAGGGAATTATTTTTCTCCCACATCCACTTCAAGTTAGGCAGGTGGTTCAACACTTTACTTAAGTTAGATAACTACGTTCCCTTCTTTGGCATAACCTAGCTGTTAGCCTATGTTTAGGCTACCTCCCATGTAAAGCAACAATAACCATACTACTGCATTTATCCTATAATGTTACAGTTCAAGAAGACAATCAAAAGTTGAATATAGTTAAGCTAACAAAGGGGTAAACTCTCACCATTTGGATTTTACAATATTCAATGAAAAGTCTAAATGAAGGCAGCAACAAATAAAACGAGAGCACTGTCCAAAACCTTTCACTCTCTCTCTCTTTCACATACTGACAGTTGCTTTTAAAGTTCAGATCAAATATTGCTGGCTAATAATCAGACCATCAAAAAGGAGAATATGGATCTAAAGGTTTTAAATAAATGTGTGACAAAAACTGAACCTAACCTCATCTGGTTAAATCTTGAAGAAACATGTTTAGAATAGTCGTGAAATAACTGTTCGTAGTGTCACAATGCAATTCGCCATGTTTCTTTAACTGGCCCTACTCATACTTCGCACGTCTTTCAAACATGTTTAAAACATGAGGTTTGTGGTAGCCTGCATGGTGTGCCTCACAGCCAATGCCCTGTAACCTGAGGCACAAAGCCAGCTGCATCATTCAGAGTGCACTGCCTTATTTTACAGCAACAATGACATTTCACCACTGCGTTCACTCATATTCCAACATAGAAATCCTTTGGAGAATTATTTTTTTATTTGCCCTTGGGCCAGACACCCTCAAGGCAACAATTTCATTGCTACAGTTATATTGGAGCTAGCAAGCTTCACATTTAGCAGAAAATGTAGCCTGTGTTTGAGGTAAATAAACTATTATGTAAGGAAACAACAGAAGTAAGGAGCTTACATTCAGTCCCAGGCAGGCTGAAGGCTCAGAGTCCAGAGCTCGGCCAGTCCAAAGTAGAAAATGAGCTTGTTGCAGAGTAGTTTTGGTCCTTTCTTTCTTATTCACGTTTTCAGCCCCTCCTTTTTACTTCACTCCTTTTACATTAACCCTGTTGCCTTTCCCTCTCTCCTTACCCCTTTCTTTTCCTCGCCTCTTTTTCCTTATTCTGTCCACTTCTTTCACCTCTGACACAAACCCAAGGCACACAACTTAGCAAAATGTTTCTCTATTTACCGAGACAACAAACGAGAAACCTCTTACACCTGATATTCATTTTGCCTCTGAATCAACAAGTCTAGCCTCCATCTTCCTCTGTCCCCATCAGGTCTTTTTCCTCAGACACCTGATCAGCCCAGTTTCACTCAGGGATTCTGAGCTGTTCTCAGGTTACTCTCTCCTCTTCAGGTGCTCCAACTCCAACTATTGATGTGCCCCAGCTACATGTTTTGATGATGGACCCTGAGCCTGGATCAGTTGTTGGTGTACTGTAAAACTGAAACAGCTGGCCAAAAGACTTTCTTGTAAGCCTCCTGCATAATTCACTGGACGATTATAGGGCACATGCGCAGGACAGCGAACTAAAAGTAAACCAGATAAACAGAAAAGCATACTTTGTGTACAAAATCCTTTTTCCTTCTTAATCAGCAACAGGTTGCATGGATAATTCATCCCTATGACAGATCAGTAAAAATAGTCTGCCTAGAGACAAAAGAAGAAATTATTATTTTCTCCAAAGTGAAGTTGAGCTCCTATCTGGCACACTAATAAATGTCCTTGTTAAATTACAGTAAACTATCATTATAGTAAGCCATTATTACAGTGGTATGATGAAGTTCATGATATACTGTAGATATAATAATTATATAATTGCTCATACCCCCACATATTATTGCTATAACAAGTAAAACATTTTTAATACATTTTTTGGTGATTATTTCAAATATTCCTCTTTCTTACCCCTCATATTTTATCATGCGACCTCCGCTGTACCCGCCTGCCTCCCACACCCACGACGGAGGGCCGGTGGGGAGGTCGGAGGTCGCGGCAACTGTAAATAACTTTGATGTTACTTCAACATATCACAGTTTACACTAGATAGGCACAATAGATAATAACATTTCTGTAGTTTCCTGTAATTTAAAAAAATCATTATACTGTTCAGGGCCTTTGTTCTGTTGCTTCAAAGTAAGCATCACAATGCATTGCTAACTACAGTTCTTAACTGTTTTAGATCAAATCAGTATTTTAGAGTTGAAAATTGGCCTTAGATTAACAGCAATTGATTACAATGCAGATATAGAGCCAAAAAATGAAACATTTATTTTAACACTCAAGCCATCACGCCACACGTTTAAAAAAGAACAGAGTAAGCATTTTCCTCTCCACTATGTCTGAAAGGATAGTTATATTTTCAATTCTCCTTTTATATACTTTTGTATTTTAATGCTTTATGTGCCTATAACACTTTTACCTGACTGAAAGCTAATTTTCCCTTGGGGACAATAAAGTTGAAAGTTCAAGGTATTTTTTTTTACTCTCCTATCACATTTATGTTGATCTTTAATTGTTCATATTGTGTGCAGCAACAGCCGCTTGAAAGCACATTCATCCAGTAAACGTGTGTGTGATTGGTGACCCTGTAAGCTGTGATGTGAAGCCATGACCACTCAGAGGCAGTGTTGTGTCAAGCTGGTATACCAGCTGCAGACTATCTTATTTTCACTAAAGGAAAGCACATCCTGCAGATGTTGCAATACTTGCCATAAACTATAGCAAACAGCACACATTATATTTAGAACTACACCTTGGCTTACGTAAGACCTCACTTTATCAAGTTCATGATGCAAGGTTACATGTTTCTCATTTTAGATTTGAGTTAAACAGAGGCATATTCATTAACTTGTATTCAATACGTGTAACTTGCATTTGGGCCATTGTATTTTAGAGGTGACTATTTAGATCAAGTTTCTATACTCAAAATATATGAAAGCTATAATATATAGGCCTACATAAAACATAACATCAGGTGTCTTTGCTCAATTTTTTTTAGATTAAATCTTAAAGCTCCATGCCAATAGGCCTACTTTAACTTTGCATTATTTAAGCTAAACATGAATGTAATGCATGTTCATCAGTACATCCACAATTTGACAACAAGAGACATCCAGTGCTCGAAGGGAATGGATTTTTCAAGGGCTACACTTTGACTACTGATTTTCTGTAGCCTAACACTTAGCAAATTAGAGTAAAGTTACAGTATAATTATTAATGTGAACATGTTCGTGAATTAAATGACTATAACTATGCTATAGCCTTTTTCTACACTACCGGTCTGTGTTTTTTTTTTTTTTTTTTTTTTTGGGGGGGGGGGGGCGTGTCAGCCATCACTAGTCACATGACCCGGAAAATGTGGAGTTTAATTCCTGTTTTGGACTGCCCCCAGCTGTTGAAGCTCTGCTCTACGCAGTGCAAGCTCTCTGTCTGCCCCATCACGACCCCCGCTCCCCGGGTGGACTCTCCTCAGCGCACCATGTCGGGTAAGAAACGCCGGGGCCTCGGTGACTTTCACAGCCGCCACACACACTCACTGACACCGGGACTCCGCCTGCTGCGGACCGGACCGGGGAGCTGCGCGAACCGCCCCGTTCTCGTCCACGGAAATCATCCTCATGAACGCTGCAGGAACATCTAGCTGCAACTATCCAAACCGTTTTCTTATAGAGAGATATGAGCCAAGTGTTTATAATGTTTGCACATCAGTGTTGTACATAAGTACATTATGTAAGGCTTCTGATACGTTTGATTTGATGGGTTGCTGCAGCTGTTTGGACCACCGTAAAGCTTGCGATAAAATAATAGATGACATCCGGTCAATATTTTCAATGTTAAACAAAGTTAAACCGCATATATACGCAACAATCCAAAGGTGATATTGTGCTGAGGTAAAAGTAAAATATTAAATTAATTATATTCAGTAAAATATTTCCAGCTCATATATATTTTTTTGTGATTGTAGGCTTTCATTAAACTTACATCGAGGCCAACTCAAAGCATACAGTTACTGATGTTGCCAATTTTAAAGGAAAAAATATGAGCTGCACATAACAGACTTTTGGAATTCATAAAACAACAGTACTGCTATCTAACACATTTTACTCGCAGAGAAAAAAAAACCTTTGACTGTTAATCTGTGTGTCTCTGCTGCAATTTCTTTTAATTTGTGAGCCAACATTAACTTATTGAGCAACAACATGCTGGTAAAGTGTGATCTAATCTATTTTTAAAGTCAGAGGTTTGATAAGTGTGCACACTTTCAAAGTTACGTCAGAGTGAAATTGTAAATTGCGTCAAGGGAAACAACTTTCTTTGCCTCATCAACATCCTCTTGTCCAGTCAGTTTCGCACAAAGTTTTAAATATTCTGTTGGTTATAGCCTATTAACAATAGAGACAGGTACATTGTGGTATAGATCTTCTTCACCAACTTTTGGTTAATCGTCTGTCAAATGTCAAACTGTTCCATGAAGGTCACAGATGTACGATTGCGTAATTGAGGCCCATGCTGAGTATATCAACAACACTTTTAATAGTAGGCTATATATGATTTCTTCTTATTACTCTGCTGGCTAAGGAAAGTGAGTATAAATAGTTTTAACGAGAAAATGATTTGGTATTAATTGAGATTGGAAAGAAGTTTAAACAGTGCTGAAATTGTGGTCATGTAGGATTTATCTGTTAAGGGGAAAAAAAGGTGGCATTAGCAGTTTTTCACAGTCTTGAATACTTTCCCTCAATTCTGAGTTGACTTTACTATACAGGCAGTTTTATTTTGTAAGGAAGATGCGTTTACTTCCTGGGTTACTGAAGGCTCCTGGGTTAACTTGACGGGGGTTTTTTACAGTGCGTACGTGCGCCACAGTGTGTAGACTAGAAGTTTTTTTTTTTTTTTTTTTTTACTCCAGTACTGTTAAAGGCCTTGTGGGGTTGTACCTTTTATAGTGTAATACCATTTGTTTAAATATATCAGGGTTTACAATCATCCAAATTGTATGTACAAGAAACAATGATTACATCCAATCTATGTACATTTTATTTTAAATTGGACACAGCTGACGTTCAAATTCAAATAAGAAGATATGTTTCCTGATTATTCACGAGTTATTGACTGGGCCTACGTTATATTATAAAATCTAAACTATTCATAATTTAAGATCCAGGTCTCGTAATAAGAAAAGAAACATCTCTTTCAGACATCAGGCCTGGAGATGTATGGCGTTTATGACTGTATGTGCTGTAGCCTCAAATAGCTGTGGGAACATAGCACATGCTTGCTGTACGGCCTTGTATGCGAAACAGGCCTCACACTCTTTTGATAGTCACTTTATAATTCCTCGACACAGACCCTAGCAACCGTGTAACACTGCCTCTCTGATCGGGTTTCCCAGAAACCCCTTCAACACACACCAAGCTTGACGAATTCTGTCTGCTGGCTCTGGGCCTACTTTCACTCATGCAACACAGCGTGTCCCCTGCTGTTAATATATGCATGATTGTGAGTGGGAGCGTCTCATTAGACACTGAACCTTTCACAATACAGCCTGTAGAGGAATTTAACCAACTGGCTCTGGCTCATTGGGTTAAATTGTTTTCTTGAAGTCGTCGAGATGCCAGTGTTATCAGCGGCCAGTTTGTGAGAGAAGATGCTGTTGCAGCAATTCTTAATCTGTCTCTGCCAAGGGAGAACAGGATCTGTCCCCTCGATTTCTCACAACATTGCACAGAAGTTGAGTTTGTTCTACACTGATGGAAACCTGTAGACGTTGGCTCGGCATCTTGCATACCTTAATTTGTATGCGACAGAGCTCTTGGGAAACAAAACCTGATTTTAGTCATAAGAGTCATACAGTTACAACACTTAACATGATCAGACAGGAATTAAGCATGACTACTACATCGTTAAAAAAAACTGTCATTTACATGCAGTGATGATATTTTCTGGTATAAGCAAATGTATGTCCTCTGTGCAGTATAAATTGGTAGGAATGCCTCGATAACTATGGTATTAGCCAGTTTGTCTCCTTTTTCAAACATCAGCTCATGTGGCAATGTAATGATGTCAGCAGTTGATGTTTATATGCTGTGTTGCATCAAGTAAATGTTTTCAGGGAAGAGGTTTTTTGTCAGACGAAAGAAGTCGGCTGTCTGTAAACTCTGCTTTTGTTTTTTCATGGTCAAACGTGAAAAACAACGTCGGCAGTGTGGGAGTCCGACTCGGCCTCCGGGAAAGATCATTTTGGATCATGCAGTTTATTCCAGGAACGTTTCAAGAGAAAGGACCACGAACAATAATTCAAATTCGCCCAAATAACGTAGCTCATTTCAAAAACAAGCATGGAGAATTATAATGAAGTGACAAAAAAGAACAGCACTACCGGTATTGGGTTTTAGAATCAGCCCTGAATTCCACAACATGTTCACATGCATGATGGTTGATGAATGTGTGTTTCTTCAATCAGATCAAGCTTTTGTGACGTTGGCCACGAACGACAGCTACGCCAAGGGAGCCATGGTTCTCGGCCAGTCGTTACGAAACCACAACACAACCAAGAAACTGGTTGCACTTGTTGGGCCTCATGTTGCCGAACCTTGCAGGTAACTCACATTGTTAATGTATTCGGTGATTATCAAGACAGGGATTGTAACCGATTGTACACAATGACTTAAATTCTGCCTCTTGTGTTGTAGAGAAGTACTGCACTCCATTTATGACGAGGTGTGTGTGGTGGATGTCATGGACTCGGGCGATGCAGCTCACCTGTCGCTGATGAAGCGACCAGACCTGGGAGTTACATTCACCAAACTGCACTGCTGGACTCTCACACAATACAGCAAGTGTGTGTTCATGGACGCTGACACACTGGTGAGAAAACCCCCCCGCCTGACAGCAGCACAAAGTATGACACAGTGTCAATGAAAATGCATTTATTAGTGATGCATGTCTCATAAACAGCTTTGAAAATCCATACTGGAAATGGTGTATCAGCTCCAGTCTTGTGCCTTTTGTCATTACTATCACTGATAGATGTCACAAAGTCCATCTTGATTTAACATATTCAGGTGCTATCAAATATCGACGAGCTCTTTGAGAGAGAGGAACTGTCTGCGGCGCCAGATCCTGGCTGGCCGGATTGTTTCAACTCTGGCGTCTTCGTCTTCAAACCGTCCAATGAGACGCACGAGAAGCTGCTCACGTTCTGCAGTGAAAATGGCAGCTTTGATGGTGAGTCCCTTTTTATTTGGAGTTCGATGCTACAGGATGTGTATCGGCAAAGTGAGAGTGAAATCAAAGATCTCTGAACGGGTGTTTGGTTTAACGCTCTCAAGCTTCATTCTTTAAAAAGCATTAAAAGTCAGAATTCTAACAACATGACGGTTAGGTTTAAGAGTTGATGCTTTAGTAGTTTATGCAGGCTTCCTCATCTCCAAACTACATACTAATGTGCATTATAAGCTGTGTTGTAAAAGCCCTTGAAGATAAGGTTAGCTATATAAAGCTGTGAAGAACTGGAATGGAGCTGCTGTGAGTGAACATCCATGCTAGCAACTCAAAAGCTGCTGTAAGGCACAGAGTAGCTTTGAGTGAAAGGGGGTTACATTAGGATGCTTACAGTAACAATGCTAACATGTACTGTAGGTTTAAAGATTTCACGTGTTCTGGTATTCCCCAGAATGTGACCCTGAAACTCAACGGTTTTTGTCTGAGCTTTTAATTAACCTCTAAGAACAGATCTGCACATGAATTCACAGAACAAGACTTTGTCGATGAGCTCTCTCAAAGCCGACGTCGTTCTCGTGTCTCAAATAGCTCGCCAGATTTGTAGACAATGACCATTGCACGGAAGGGGAAGGCTTGGCTCCGGATATCTGTTATCGTTTATCCGGATATCTGCTGGCTTCACTGGGAGCAGCTGAAGTTTTGGCCCTGGCCCCAAGAGCCTAATCGTCATCAGATGATAGGTCGGACAGAGATTTACTGAATGAACAAATTCTAGAGTATACAACTCGATTTCATGTCTATCAGCTGTTAGGCTAAATAATAATAAGGATAATAAGCGCCAGAAGTTCTTTCCAATCTCCGTTTTTCTCATTAAACTCTCACAAACGCACACTCATAAAAGTGTCCTAACGTCAACCCTGACGGGGTCCAACCTTGTCCTCACACTGCCTGCTCACCCCTGCCCTTTATCTGCCATTTAACACTGTGTCGCTACATGTGCCATCTGTTTGTGGATGTCGCAGCCTGTGGCAATGTGTGGTATGTGTGTGCGTGCGTGCGTGCATGTGTGTGTGTGTGTACTACAGTGTGACTGTATGAATTTAAAGGGTTAGGTATCAGAGCTCGTGGCCATCACTAACTCTGCTCTTTCTTAGACAGAGACAGTGTCTGAAATTATTTTCTTCATTGTTGTTATTATTGTTTAATGAGGCTCTTTTTGTGTGTTTTGTTTGTGTGTCTCTCTGTGCCCGCAGGGGGAGATCAGGGGGTTCTGAACAGCTTCTTTAACACTTGGGCTACAGCAGATATTTCCAAACACCTTCCCTTCATCTACAACCTCAGCAGTATCGCCATCTACTCCTACCTGCCAGCTTTCAAACAGTCAGTATCAGCGCGCGCACACACACACACACACACACACACACACACACACACACACTCTCGATCAATCACATAAACACAATTGCAAAACAATCTCTATTTGCAGAGTGTCTTTGTTCTTTGTCACTTATTCTGATTCTTGTTTGTGTCAGAGAAGGTCGCAAGCTTATCTAAGGTCAGTTCAAAGGTTGTGTATTTGTGTGTGTATCTGTGGCCAGGTGTTGAATTACAAGAACCTGCGGAAACTTACAGCAAGAGCACATTCAGCCACCGCCTGAGCGAGAGAATCAGAGCCCACACTTTTGTTTTCATTATAAGTCTGGTGCATTGTGGGTATGAATATTAGGTACACTTGATACGGTACTTGCATCACACACTCAAGTCAGGACAACAACATAATGCCACGTCAATATTTTTTGCCCGCCCTGGTTGATGTGATTCGATTGTTGGTCTGTTAAACAGGACCTCACCTATTTCTTTGTAATTTTGTCATTGCTGTGTTCCTGTGGCCCATGTCACAAGAGCCACCCGCAAGCACCGCTCAGGGGCATGTTGTGAAAGACGGCAGCAACCATCCTTGTTCAGGTTTAATTGAGACCTGTTTGTCAATGGTGTTGTAATAATCAGTTAAAACATTTGATTTAATTAGAAAAGTCAGCCTATTATACAGAACCAGCCATGGCCAGTCATCTGAACACATGTTGAGACAGTATACATCCTTACATACTTTATAAGATATCGTATAAATAGGTAATCTCTTATCTTGTTCAAACTAAACAGACAGTAAAAAAATAAAGAATTACAAATAAAAAAAGGAAATGACTCATGACAAGATAATGTATCTTCCTCAACACATCGGTCACAAAATCTTATCTGCATGTAAATGTGTGTCCTCACACTACTTTTTCTGTATCCTTTACATGCAGGAATCAGCAACATCTCCCACTCTGAATCAAACCTTTGAAATGAAATGACAAACTGTTTTTAGATTGATGAAAAGATAGTTGGCGAATATATGGTTACCGCCATTGTTAGGCATAGAAGTACCTCTTTAGAGATCAATGGGTGACATCACTGAGATGTTCTCTTTTTGTTGTTGTAAGAAACCGTTGACTTCAACATCATTCCCAATTAGTTTTAAAGGTGACAGACCACCAGAGTGGATTTACCTCATTCGCCTCTAATAGCAGCACATTCGTTTTTCTTATCTGTCTTTACAGGTACGGACATAATGCCAAGGTGGTGCACTTCCTGGGTAAGGTGAAGCCATGGAACCACTCCTATGACGCTCAGAGGGAAGTTGTGAAGGGTCACTCCCAGTCCCCTGAACTGTGCCAACTGCACCCCGACTATCTGCTCATGTGGTGGCAGCTGTACGCCCAATCTGTCGTGCCTTTACTGCAGAAGGCCTACGGAGAGACGCCCTTCAACATTGGCTTCTCCGATTCGAGCGAGAACGTATGTAAACATTCATGGTGTTTGACTATGAGTGACAGAGAAGGGTTTGGCTGTAGGTGTAGTGGCGATGGTTGGTGTGATGTTAACCCTGTTGCATAATCCTCACGTCCTGCCTGTGTTGAAACCTCTTGTGTACTTTCCTCTCGCTCTGGTCTTTATTCTAAATGTCAAAATCTTTCATGGCATGCTTTTACCTGAGAATGAAAAAAATCATGGTGACTTGGAAAAGTGGATGGTTCCCCATTTCTCTTCACCAGTTAGCTGACAAACATGTGGTTGCTTGTTTCCAGTCCCCCTGAGTGGTTTAGCTTTGGCTTGTAAATGACACAACCATGTGCCATGCCTCCCAACAGTTTCACATGACAGACGGAAGTGTTGCAACAAATCAGATGTGAAATAGTAACCTGGTAATAAAAAAAAGATGACAGGCAAAACCTGAAACTTCCAACTTCCTGAGTCTGTGCCACCTTGTGTCACACTGACCAGTGGCTTCGTGATGAAACTTTTCCAGTAAACCAAGTTCTGCTGCTTGTCATCCCACCTTTCTGAGGTCAGCTCTCCTATCCAATGAAAGCAAAAATAGCCCACATTTATTTGTTTAGGTTCATCTGTTGTTTTCTGACAGTGGTCTAAAATTCAACGTATATATATATATATATATATACGAGCTTTCAGGCTCACACTCTGCAGTGCTCTGGGTTTGGACTTTTCCTTTCATCACGACTCACTTTTTGTCCGTCATTTCAACTTTAAAACTCCAAATTGCAAGTTATTGGATCTGAATTCCTCAAAGGGATGAAGATGTAGATGTAAACAGTTGTATAAGGTGACCAAACCAAAGGAGTCGGTCTTTAAATGAGTAGCTCTAGCAGGGATCATTCATGATTATTTAGTTCCTTTACACCCTGTTGTTATTCACTCTGAGCCTTGTCTTGGAATTGACCGATTGTTTGCTGCAGGAAGTCAAACTTTGTTTTTCTTCGTGAGAACAGGACATGTTTTCTTGTAAACACACTCAGCTCTTATCTGCTAAAGGTGTGTTGCACAATGTCGTGTCTTTCTCTTGTGTCTTGTGACGAAAAGCCTGCAGGTACTCACTGTCTCTCTTTTTTTTTTTTTAAAAAGAATGAGTTCAGCTCAGCATGGCTGAACCTGTCCTTATAAAGTATTACTCTTGTCTCGTGATGAATCATTCATGCTCTCTCGCTCTCGCTCTCTCCCTCTCTCTCTCTCACAGGGCAATCATGAGAATGTGAGCGAGCAGGCAGCTCCCTTTGCTCCCCCTGTCCAGAAAGTTTCATCAGAGGAAAGGAAGCAGCGTTGGGAAGCAGGCCAGATCGACTACATGGGGGACGACTCCTTTGCCAACATCGAGCGAAAACTAGACTCCTTCTTAAAGTAGCAGTCAGGAGAGGGAATGTGTGACGGACATAGATACAACCAGTTGAAGCTCTGGGCAGCGATTTAAGCACTGCTCGGCCAATCGCAGGGGCTTTATTAGCAGGTGACTGTGTGAAAGCATCTGTGCAACTTCCAACCTCACTCTCTGCATCCTCTCGTCGTGTGTGAATGACAGAGAGCATACGTTTGACACAGTCCCCATGCACTCCGATCTTTATTTCTTTCTTTTTTTTCTCTTTTAAAAGGAGTTTTACTTTTCAGGATATACACTTTTAATTTCTTTCAGAGTCATAACAGAGGCAGCGGCTGGCTAACTTAGCTTAACGGCACAACGGACATTACTCAGTAACTTGGTAACATAGCATTCTGTCCACAGACCCGAGGGGAAAAGAAACATATTTGTTATAATCCCACAGATGTTAACTATCTGCATGCTTAAATGTTTGCCTTGAGCAAATCTAATGTTTAAATCCAATCTTCCCTCTGACTGCACCACTCCATTCTTTCCCCGCAGTGTTAAATGTAAACTTAGGTTTTGACCTGGGCAAACCTTTCTGTTGTTTAGGAAATACCTTTGTATACATATATATATATACACACACACACACACACACACACACACACACAATGAAAGCAATGTTTGGATTTTCCAACATTTGCTTGTACTATGTTATCTGACAAAACACAGTCATATACAAAGTGCTGAGTGGCTACCATCAGGGCCGAAAGAAAAACAGCTAATCTTGTTTTGTCCACAGGTAACAAAATCTGCCTGCTAGCGCTTTAGAGCTAACTGATTACCATGGTTTACAGTGTTAGAGGGGGTTCATGTATTATTAACACACTCTTTCTTGACCAAGACCAGCACATTTCTGGAGTAGCAGCTAGTTGCCTAGCAATTGGTTGCAGCAACCTAGAAAGAGTTTGGTACATAACCTCCCAAAAACATCAGTTTCATAGATAAAAGAGTCAAATTTACATGATATAGAGTGATATTAGAAAGTGCTGATGTATGGATTTCTTTGTGTTTGGCAAGATGATAACGTTCCCCTCTTTATGATAGGTCAGTAACAGTTTAACTACATGGGAAGCGTTTTGCTGTACTTTTTATCAGTCTTTGCCTGGAGGCCTGCTGTTGGTCCACTTTTTTTTTTAAAGCTCAGTCTTATCTTGGACTTGTATCTCATCTTTGAGAAAGACTATTGTGGATTTATTTTGAAGACGAGTCAAGACCAGAGCTAATGGGATTGCCCATTTATCTTTAGTTATATAACATAACTAGGACTTAAAGGAAAGGTTTGCAAAACATCATGCATTTGAAATATTTGACACCTTTGACAAATGCAATGGCAAGCTGCTTAAGAGATAGATCTTGTGTTATCCTGAAGGTTGATTGTGGGTGCAGGGCAAGTAGTGACAAGTTGTTTCTTCAATTATTTTGCGTGTAATAAACAATGAAACAGGCCTCTCGACATAGTTACCTAACCATCAACTAACTGCTAACGTCGGGTGAAACAGTTAAAAGGAATGTTGATTAAAAATGGTTAAATGAATTGAGGCGAGTTTTTGTCTAAAGTCTACCATTACAATAACATTAAAATAATTGTCATTTTGCTCACATACAAACAAAGGATAATAACTATAGCAATGAAAGAGATTAGGTAAAGGGATTATAATTTATATCTGACAATGTGTTTTGGGGATTTTTTTTTTCTTTTTTAAAGTTGAGTTGTCTGCGGTTTGTGTAGAAGCGTATTATATTCAAAAAATAAATTAATCCCAATAAAAGTGATAGTTATCTTGTTATACAAATATATAAATAAATTATGATTTATGTTGTTGAGAAGACAGTCCGGCTTTTTTCAGCACAGTAACAAGATGTTATATCAACCCAGAATGAAAGAGCAATTGAAAAAAAAAAAGATAATTTAAGTGAATGAAATATGTTTCTGTTGGTTTGCATGTTCTCGGTGTCATTTTAAGTGTGCTTGGCCAACTGGGACCTACACTGGTCTAGTTTTAAAATCTACTCCATCTAGGGCTTCCTGGGTCTTGACGCAGTCTTATTCCATCAAAGTCCTGGTCTTCATACGCTTTGGTTTAGGTCATGTCTTGGTCTTTGTTCAGGTGGGTTTTTTTTTTTTTTTTACTACGAGACTGACGTGCAGAAAGGGTTTAAATTTGTCTTTGTAGCAGAAAGGAAGAAAATAAGTGTACTTCCCAAAATGTCAGCCTACTAATTTAAGTGTTCTCCTCCATCTGATCAGGATGGATTTAGTCTTCCAAACCTGTGGACATTTTCAGCTACGACTTGTTACCAGAAAATTTACCAGAAACATGCAAAGGCTTTTGCTGAACAGATGCCAAACACAAAGTTGTTTCTTGAAATTTTCCTCAACTATTCTCCTGCAATAAATCACTGCATCTATTCCACTTTGAAGCCATCCACTTCCCTTCCTTCTTTTTTCAACCCTCTTACGAAAGTCCCTCTTTTATCAGACAGCATTTATCTCACCAGAGTACAAAGATAAAGGTTCCTAACTGGTGCCTCTGACTCTGACCGGCTCTCTGTGACTTCAGCTTTCTAACCTCCAGTGCTGTAATGTGGTCAGGGCCAGTTGTGTTGCGTTTGCATGGCACAGAGTTAACGTAATGAAGTACTTCCAGCCACATCCTTAAGTGATGTTGATAGTCTTGTGTGTATTTATGTGCTAACCAGACGTGTGTGTGCCCTGCATGTCGACTTCCAGGCAGACCCACATCAGTACATCGTTTCATCAGTTCCCGTCTGTAGTGTTACCAGCTGCCTTATAGCCGTTCACTGTTTACAAAACCTCAATAACTGTAACTGCTGCAAATAGCACAACACGTTTTCCTCCTTTCCTGTTGCCTGTACCTCCTTTACTTCACTTTAGCTGTGTCCTTAAACTGAACTTTAATCTCTCACTAACAGTGGTAAATAGATTCCCCTTATTTCACTTGACACACTCCTACAAGAAAACCGGAAAGGATTGGTGAAAATCCCATGTGTCATTGTTTCTAACCTGCTTAATCTGGAAAATACAAAAGTGTGAAAGTAATTCATCATAATTTAATGTTTGGCCATCTTGTTCCCCCACGTTAACTGTGCATACCTGTTGAAGCGCTAATAAAGAAGGAGTGAAAACAGCCTCCGTCCCTCTGATCCTTCATGAATGTAATTGTCTGTTTCATCTATTCTGTAATGACTCGATACAGTGCAATTAATCTTTTGAGTTATGCACTGTGATCTCATAGAGAACGACAACTCTCAGCCTGTCTTTAGGTTGACTCAAAGTTATCCTGAGAGAGGATTTCCAGAACGGTGGCTGCTGCCGATGAGCCTTCAGAGCCCCCTGTAGCAACAGATGGCTGACTTCACTCAGGCATCATCCATTAATATATGAAAAAGAACGAAAGAAGTCCTCACATTTCAAAACAACCATGTCGATGATTATTTTTCACATCATCCAAACGGATTAATTGTAGTTGAAGCACTTGTTTAGTGACAAACTTTTCCTTTAATGCCAACTCCAAACAAAAAAAACAAAAAAAACCTAGAGACTTCAGAGGAAAAATTAACAGAACATTAGATCTTCACAGCTGTTTGACAAATGCTGCCACTTCCAGCTCCTGTGATCGGTATATGAACAAATCCAGACAAACAGGTTTAACACATCAAAAACAAAACAAGGATGAGAGTTTGCACAGTGGTTGCATCCTGAAATAAACTATCATAACATTTGTCTGGTAAAAGAGAAACTAAGACTCCTCTATTCAGCTTTAAATGTACAAAAACACAACTTAAAAAAAATAACAAGGTGTAGAAAATCTCAGCAGGTATTCTAACATAAGCTGATCGATGGTCTGAGAAGAAAACAGTCAAGGGGTTAGCTCAGGTACCAGTCAGAGCCTTTTGGTTTCATCTTCCTGTAAATGCAACAGTTCAGCTCTCCTTGTGAAACACTTTAAAGCTCCAGCAGAGATTTAATGTCATCAATCCGAGATGTTTTTCTATCAGTGTTTGCGGAGCCAAACGCCTTCTCCACCAGGTCCTGCTTCTGTCTCTGGATCGTCACCATTCTCTCTTCTACTGAATCTTTCACGATGAACTGCCACAACACAAACAAAAACAAAATATAAAGATTCAAGATAAAATATGTCCTCTCTTTTTTTCTCTCTCTCTCTCTCGAGCTGGAAACTTCAGAATGACTATTTTAAGCCATACGCAGAGGTTCTGCTTGTCAACAGGAAAGGCAGGCTAATAAGGGTCCACACAAGAACTGACATATTAAAATAAAAAATGCAGAAGTGGCCCAAAATGGGCAAATTTTGCAATGACAGGAGGAAACCTCCTTAGGGGGCCCCATCTGACCGCACTTATTCTCATTGCCCTCCAGAAGAAGAAAAAAAACTTCTTCTTTACTTTATCTTTACTCCTGAAAAAATTATTTTTCTTTGTGACGAGAGTCGACTTGAACACATTTTTTCAGGCTCTCCGGTCTGAAATGGACAATATTGAGCCCGATAAAGAAAACTTGAAACAAAAAACCTTCAAGAGTAAACACAGTGCAAACAAACACGTCATGTTTACTGACCTTGGTCACAACCACCTTCCTCTCTTGACCCAGACGGTGGCAGCGATCGATACACTGCTCCTCAGTAGCTGGATTCCAAGCCTTAAACACACAAAGTCAACTGTATCAAACATTGCATTTACTGTGGGAGCCCGAGCTTCTATCTATATTTTTCTGTCCCCTCTTTATCTGTGATTAGTCACCAACATGTACAGTGCATATGCTATGTTAACAATGCATCTGACAAAGCACCTGACACAAACGCTTTTAGTCACGACAAGGTCAAAAGGGTGGGTGAACTTGAGCTTTCACCTGCCGGATCTTTTCCTTGTTCGAATCTCAAACATTGAATGACTATCCTATTGGAAAGTGCATCACCTATCCTTTTATGATAACTACAGAAGAGAAAGCAATTTAATTCAGGCTAAACACAATAATCAAGGCCTCTCAAAAATCACTATCACAACATGATGCAGAGAATAAGCCATGATGACAGCACACGTGAAGGTGCTTCGTTCCTGATCTGATTCAGGACTTACCGGGTCCATGACGAAAACATGAGAGGCGGCTGTTAAGTTAAGCCCCACCCCTCCGGCTTTGAGTGACAGGAGCATGATGGAGGGGCCTTTGGCAGCGGAGCTCTGAAACTCCCGGATGACCTGCGTCCTCTTCTTTTGGCTCAGGGTGCCGTCCAGGCGCACAAAACTGAAACCATGCTCTCTGGTGAGGGAGGTGAGGGAGGACAATAACACCAAGAGACAAGTCAAAAGTCATGGAGCTTTAAGGTTCTTCACTAATTCATTCATCGCTGCTTGTTGTGAGCACATGTTGGGTTGATTTTTGTCCACAAGGTGAATTCTTATCCAGAGGCTATTTTAGGAGTGCTTCCTTCCTAACTTCTTCAGTCCCAGAGTCTTTTCTTATCATCTGTTCCAAATGAACTTGGGGAAAAGGTGTTTCAGTCTTTTTGTAAGTTGTCCCATTATTTTTGGAACAAATTACAAAAAGACCTAAAACTTCGTGAGATAGTCTCGTTGGATGCTTTGAAGCGGATTTTTAAAGACTTGGAGTCAGGTGACCCAGGCCTCGTTTATGATTGTGGCTGATTTTCACAAATATTTCCTGTTTTTATTTTAATGTCTTTTAAAGGAGCAATATGTAACTCTGACACAAGACACAAAATGGCTACTGCAGTCTAAGTCAAAACACTGTAGAGAGCTGTGTCCCCCTGCCCCCTCCTCCTTAGAGTCGAGGCGCACGCAAGTTGCCATGTCACGGGCACAGAAGCTTCAGTGTTTAGCCAGCTCTGCATTGGTGTCTCAAAAGTCTGTCTAATATTTATCCTCGCTTCACCATTTGTTTTCCGATGAGGAGCTTGCATTAGGATTTAAACTTCTGCAGACTGCAGAGGAGATTCCTGTTTTTGGAGTCAGCCTCAAGTGGACATTCAAAGAACAGATTTTGTTGCAATACAGCATATATTTAATTCTTCAACACAAGGTTGCTTGGTGTTACCTGAGAGGAGTCTCCAGTATGGTGAGGAAGCGTGTAAACTGGGAGACAACCAAACTCTTTATGCTGCTGTCCTCAAATCGCAGCCTGAGCAGGTTTCCCATCAGTGCCTGCACCTGGTGGAACCAAAACAGGATTCAAAAGGTGGAAAAGCGTGGCTTTGACAAGGAGGAACAAACACCCTTTGTATATAAAGGTCACACTGTCGCTCTGAACTGTCGACTCACAAACATCAGGATCAGATGAGCTCAAATAGGTGAGTTCAAAACTCTAGGAAGTAATTCCACTACAACTAATAAATGATATATGCTGTTTGGCTAAAAATATCATTATAATAATTTACACTTTATTAATCCCACGAGGGGAAATTCGGTTTACACTCTGTCTAACACACACATAGGCCGAGATACACACTCATGCACAAACAGGGTTCTAGTGACATGCATTAATGGAGAGGTCTCAGAGTGAGGGGGCTGCCCACAGAGAGCGCTCCAGAGCAGTTTTGGGGTTCGGTGCCTTGCTCAGGGGCACCTCGGCAGTGCTCAGGAAATGGACTGGCACCTCTCCAGCTACCAGACCAGTTTCCGGACTTGGTCCGTGCCGGGACTTGAACCGGCGACCCTCCGGTTCCCAACCCAAGTCCCTACAGACTGAGCTACTGCCGCCCCATATAATATAATAATATATATTATATTTATTTATATTACTCAAATATATTATAATAACAAAAATAAAAAAATAGGAGTCTAAATGGTATAAATGGGAATGAAAAAATGATCTAAGCAAGTGAAAAATACTTCATAGCACCAAAACATTTTGAAAAACCAACAAACTCTTATTTCCTTTTTAAAGGTCAAAAGTCAAACAGTGATCCGTTTTGTTTTGATTTTTATCTTCCAGCAGCCTCACTGCACTTTACCTTCGCGCTTGTCCTCCACTTCTCTGAGTTTACATTTTTCCCTTCCTCCATTTCCTCCTGTGGAAATTCCACCAGTTCACTGGTCTTGATCTCACTTCGACAGAGAGGACAGCGTGCCGCTTCCTATAGCAAACACACACACACACACACACACACACACACACACACACACACACACACACACACACACACACACACACACACACACACACACACACACACACACACACACACACACACACACACACACACACACACACACACACACAGGAAAACAGAGTAAATAGGGGGTATAGGGGGTATTTTTCTGTAAATATTGGTGAAATAGAGTGAAATCTTGTCTCCTTTTTTTTGAATGACATCCTAAAAAGCAGCTAAGCGACGGATTCGCACCTCAGCTGCCCGTTTGGATGAACCATGATAGGATAGGAGGATATTACTTTATTGATGATAATGATGGGGTGCGTGTGCAAACCTCTAGATTTCCTACATCTTTAAATTGAACACCACAAGACCAGCATACTTGCCTTCTCGTTGTTGATAACCTGGGCGATGCAGGGCCGGCAGTAAACGTGGGCACAGTGCGTGATGACCGGCAGACGGACTGAGTTCAGACACACAGAGCACTCCTCGTCAGAGCCGCTGGACAACACCAACCGCAGCTTCTCGATCAGACGCTGCCGCATCTCTGCAGGCGTTGCTGAAGCACCTACAGAAACACTTTTGATAGATTTGCTTGTGAAATGAGGACACTGTATGTTTTTGACTTTTAATTAAAACAACTTCTAGATCTCTACAGGACCAGTAATGTCATGTAACCATAAAAATAGTAACACTTTAAATTGTATTGCTATGCTTGTACACTTCTTTAACATGCAGCCACAGTTAATCTATCAGATTTATAATAAAAGTCTTTTCACCAGACAAATATATGAACATCTCCAGTAAGCCTTCTAGCTTATCAAGTGACCCTCAAGATCAGATTTGTGTTTTAAAGTGCTCAGAAAGGTCCTGCATCAAACTCAACATTTTACCCAGGTCTGAGGATATTTTTGCCAGCAGATCAGGGTGGCAGCAGTGCTGTCGGAGCCTCATCAGGATGACCAACACGTCCGCGTAGTTCCTCAAGACGGTCCCCTCCGCAACATATCTTCACAAACAAAACGCAGGTGAGACGACTTGATGCGAATCCAGAATGGAGTGATCCGTCAACGACATGCACACGTACTTTCTGATGGTGCTCCTTCCCTCGTTGCGTGCCAGCTCGTACTCCTCTCTCTCGGACTGGCTCAGCTCCACCTGCTCCACGCACACAGTCTTCTCGGGCAGAAACACCAGGGGGCGCCCATTCACCTTGCTGCTTTTGGTCCGCCGCAGGGTGATGCACTTCACCAGAGTCTGAAGATTCCTGGACGAGGTATCATGCGTCAAAGTTAGAGGCCTGATTGTTCATGGTGGAATATGCAAAATAGCTGGTAAACACATTCCCTGAAATTCAAACTGGTTTTATGATGAACAACATGTAATTGGTCGGAATGTCCCAGCTGCTTGATGCATTACCAATACAAGTATGAAACACTGACAGACTTTTTCCTGTCGTGGTTGCCAAAATCTGCAGCTAATCATTTTGGTCATCTATTAGGATTATGTTAACCTTGAAATCAATTCCAAGATCAGCACAAAACTGCCATATATGGAGCTGTTTTTTCTGCAAGATATTACACCCTAAATCTTTAGAGGTTTGAACAAAAAAGCATTTACAGGTAAAAAAAAAAATATCAGGAAAACTATAGGAAAAAAAAAACTATAAAAGGCGTAAACAGAGTAAATTACAACCGCATGAAGACTAAGGTCTAAATTAAAAGTGAGCTCAGCCACTCAGTCAGGCTGCATCTGTAACTTTACTGACAGTAACCTTTTTTCTCTTACAGTAAACAGCGCCCTCTGGTGTATGTGCATTGCAGCAGTGTGATACACGTACAGTCTGTGTGTGCACTCACTGCAGACCGGCTCTGTCTCCTTGAGTAGCAGGTCTCTGTATCACTCTGTTCCACCACTCTCTCACATCGAAGGGCTTCAGACGCAGGAAGGCCAGCAGCATCCACAGGTCCTTCACACTGTTCTGGATGGGAGTACCTGGAGGGACGGCAGCCCAGCACGCACGCGCACACACACACACACACACACACACACACACACACACACACACACACACACACACACACACACACACACACACACACACACACACACACACACACACACACACACACACACACACAATTGACCTACTTTGTAGAACTGCTTTGCGGCTGCCTGTGTAACTTCATTAGGTCTGATAATCAATCACTCAAAATGAGCATTCATGGTTGATTCTAGATGTAAAAAACGTTTGTGAAATGTCATTATCTTGAAATTAACTACAATATATACCTGACAAAATCCAGCGCCGTTGAGCTTTTAGGTCCAACACAGCTTTACTCATCTGTGCATTAGGGTTCCTTACGATGTGTCCTTCATCCAGTACAACCCTCAGCCAATTGATACCATGGAGGGGACTCTTATTCTGAAAGGACAACACGCACAAAACATATAAAAGGAGGAGAACCTGTCTCTGCAAACCGATCTGAGCATCAAAACACACAGTCCAAAGAACAGCGATATATTTTGACGGATAAGAGGATTGAGCTATTTTTTTTAAAAGGCAGTGTGTTCCCATATTAAAGATTGAACCCCTCCCCCCCCCCACCATGTGTTCATTTCCACGTGAACGCCATGACTCAGCATCAGTTGTAAATGTGACCTCAGTTTACTCACCGCAAAGTCAGCAGAGAGGACGTTGTAGGTGGTGATCACCACGTCCTGAGAGGACAGAAACTTCTTGCTCCTGTTACGCTCTGAGCCGTAATACAGATAGACGTTAAGCTTCACGTTGGCATGCACATGCTGCTCAAACTGGTCCTGCACAAACACACACACACACACACACACACAGACACATCTGATGCATGCTAACAGCTGGGATGGAAGGGTTTAAATCTATGTATAATTGCCTTGATTAAAGTCAACAGGAGCTTTATTTTTTTCTTTCTTGAGCGGCCTACACTGATAAAAAGGCTCATAAGCATTGCAACACATGAAAGATGTTCTTACATATGTGTGTGTGTGTGTCTTACCAGCCAGTTGCTGAGCACAGAGAGCGGAGCAATGATGAGAGTCGCTCTTGCTGATAAGTCATCTGCACTCTTTGGGATGGAGGATTCCACACCTGCATGTGCAAAAAAAAAAAAAGAAAAAAGGTACGAAAGAATCTCCGCAAGTACATTTAAACCCTATTCATGAAAATGAAACACCAGGTAAAGTTCAAACTTACTCATTGTAGGATTGGATTCCTTGGAAGATCTCTTCTTCTTTGAGCCCGTATCTGGTAGTGAACCTCCGAGTGCAACAGCAAAGTCCAGATCCTCCAAGAATACAGGGGCCTCTGAGCAGTTAGGAGTACAGACCGATGATTAAAAGACAAATTCAACGACTATTTAGTCATACAAAACAACAACATGAATACTGAAAATATCTTCTTTAGGGCTCCAGGGAACTTCTCTCAAGATTTCCTTCATTTTCTATAAACCCTTAATGAGTACATATGATCAATAGAAACAGTATACTGGGCTTGTACCTCGACTTGGCTTCCGCTTCGTGGCTTTTATCTTCCCTTTGCTTGAAGCTGTGAATAAAAACTCTGGTGAAGAATTATGTAAGCAACGAAAAAAGAAAAGAAGAAGAAGAATAAAACATATGCCTCTCTCAGACATTTCTGATTGATTGACAACAAATGTAATGACTGGTTCTAACTGTATGTTGCTGTCCTGTTATTCTATTTTTATTGTAATTGTTTTATCTGATTTCATCCCTCAGTAGATTTTTAGGTATATATGTTACATATTAAAAAGTGTTTTTTGTCACACTGCTTATGGGGCTGACAGAACAGCATTTTGTCTTTTTTATGAATGCAGATATATGAGAAGCATTACGAAATAATGTGCTCTTGTATCATTAAAAAAAAAAAAGGGACACAGGTGATTCGTTCTTACTTTTTTCTGACTCTACCATTTTATCTGCAACGTCTGGGGATTTAACACAAACCGACTCCACCTGAGGACTGACACACACATACACACACACACACAAACATACAAACACACACACATACACCAGGTTATGTAAGAAGAAACTTCATATCTGGGAGAAGAATTTTAAGTGATCAAATTAGTAATTAGTAATAAACCTGACTGAATGGTAAAAAATATTACAAATAAAATGATCATTAGTCGAATTAAAGTGTAGTCTACAAAATAAATAATACCACCGGTGGCCCGAGTGGTTTAGATTTAGTCTTTTGCGTTCTTTATTTCCATGTTTTGTAATGAGTAACTGATTTTAAAAAGGGTTGATAAATTCAAATTAAACCCCCTTACAGATTTGATGATACAGAACTAGCTGCTGATTCGTCCCCTCCTTCTCCATCCCCTGAAAACAAACACAGTCGCTCCTGTTAGTGCTCTCTCTCTTTTTCTGCTTCCAGCAAATCATCGAATCTTCTGCGTCTTATTCATCACATGTCGAGAGAACCTTCTGCTTTGGAGGCCATCTGGGGTTTACTTTTGGTTTTAAAAGGTGACGGTTGATTCTCCTGCAAACATGTAAGCAAACACTTAATATGTGTTGAACTTGTGTCAATACAATTTTTTTATTTTTTTTTTAAAGCGCATTATGATCCTGATACTCACACATTTCTCCACAGGCAGAGGCTTTCCACCGTGAAAGTTCGTGAGGATCAGAGCGATGGTCGTCAGAGTTTTTCCCTGGAGCACACAAACAGGGGTTTAGTCGGGATTCATGTCTGCTTAGAACATCTCTGTCTTGTTTTCTTTCTTTCTTTCTTTCTTTCTTGTAATTTCAGAAAGCCCTCAAATGTGCTTAAATATGGAGTTTTTTCTCACGGCTCACTTGACTTAAAGACCTGATTTTGTCCTTTAACAAAATATTTTAATTAACCCAAAGATATTTCTTTGAAAAACTTAGGATATTAGAATATATTTAATTCTAAGAGTTACAATATGAGAATGTTAAATGTGTGTGACTCACAAGTCCCATGTCATCTGCCAGGATCCCCCCACGAACTCTCTCTGGTATTTCTTTGGCAGAGAAACACGTCAGGCTGTTGTAGTACAGATCCCCTCTCTTCTCCCAGAAGGGCGGAAGCACAGACTTGTTTTCCCGCGCGCACATCCAGGACAGCGCCTGCTTCTGGTGAAGCAGGAGAGGAGTGCCCACAGACTGCAGAGGAACAGAGCAGGATGATCACAACACCGAGACATGGACAAAAATACACAACAAACGTTGTTAAGGGTCACACATTATCCTCCTTTTCGACAAGTTTAAATAAGTCTCAGAGGTCCCTGAAACATGTTGTTGTTGTAAATCCACTCTGATCCTGCATTTGATCATGCCTATAAATCCCTATATTTCAGCCCTGTTTAGAACAGGCTGTTTCTGTGCCTGTAGCTTTAAATGCAAATGAGCTGTGTCTGACCACGCCCCTCTCTGGAGGGGCTTTCATATCCTATTGTTTAATGTTGAAAAGGCCGACTCAGAGGGCAGAACAAGCACCTAACTGTGGGAGTGTCCCCCACCTGACGAAGGAGTCACTGCCTTTTGTGATGTCACAAGATGGACAGGATGGACTTTTCTCATAATTGGGGGGTTTGTAAACAGGCTTGGGAGAAATGAGTGTTCCTAAACATGATAGAGTTTATTTTGCATAATATGTGACCATTTAAGACAAC
Organism: Symphodus melops; assembly: GCF_947650265.1. Lineage (NCBI taxonomy): Eukaryota > Metazoa > Chordata > Actinopteri > Labriformes > Labridae > Symphodus > Symphodus melops. Next base: position 17,001,602 of record NC_136709.1, on the reverse strand, counting down.
TGTTGTAGGACACAATAAGGTGAAAGCTTTAAGGTGGGAAGCAGATTGTTCAAAAACTACAGTAACAAACACCAAGTAAAAAAGCGATTCAGCTGATGCTGAAAAAAACAGCCAGAAGACTCTTCATTAAAGGTGTTGAATGAGGATCTTGTAAAACAGATTTGTTACATCTACAATCATTCCCATATAAACGGGAACAATCAAATCGTGACTTATGGACAAAATGATTGCGAGAGTAGAAACAATTAAACAAAATTAGACAAAACGATAAAAACAAACTCATCTCATAGTCACCTTGGCTGCTTCTTTTTCTCCATCTTTACTCTCCATCAAGTCTTCGAACAGGTTGTCGAATGCATTCTTCAGCTAAAAGAAAAAAAAAGTGTGTAAGAGAAGAAAACGACATTACACCTGCTGCTTGATTTCATCTGATTACTTTTTTTTTTTTTTTAACTGTTTCCAGTCTGACTCCTATGTTTACCCATATAACTTGATTGAGTCATTATAATCACACACATCTGATGAACAACCAATTCAACCGAAAAAGGTAAAAACCTTTTTTTAATGTTACGATCTGTCTTTAATGTACTAAAAGATGAAGTATAGGAGACTGTAAGCTTCGGAGCACTGAGGTCTGACCATGTGGTTTACGTTCATTTTTGACAGCACGCTGGCTTTGTAAGTCAGACTGTACAGTCACTCAGTGACTTGAAAGGAGTTCCCACAGAAGACCAAAAGAAACTGAGATAGTCTTTAATTAATGCCAATTCGAAGTCATATCAACAGCAGGGTTGACGGATGAACTGTGAATTACCTCCTCTGCTGTTAGCGCGATGGTCAAACCTTTTTTCGATGCCATTGCAAAAGCAGCTTGACTATTATATGATTTCGAATTTGCACCTGAAAACAAAAACACAAGGGGACAATGACAGATAATGTAATTAATGTGGGCTACATGGTAAAGAGTCAACATCAGAAGGTTTAGCATGTTTTATCTGTTTTACCTGTTGATTTGTTCCCGCTTGTGTCGAGTTTATATCCGCGACGTGCCAAGCTTTCAACCACAGCCTTTTCGCTCCCTTCTTTCCCCCAGAAGGAGAGCATCACTGGCATGTTGAACGAGTTTTTGGTCCCTGAATGCACCACCCTGGTGCGGCAACAAATAACACGTGCAATGCTTTTATCACAATGTAATCACTTGGTCTTATTCTAAATCAGCTACTCAATGGACAGCTGACTGCCTCTCAGTGTGATGACAATGTGTGATAATAACCTGAGCAAAAACAGTGCAATTACACAATGTGAAATAACAGCTGTGGGGGAAAAATAAAACTGTGTATAATAACTCGATCTCGTCCCGAAGAATAAAACCAGAAAAGGAAACATTTGTCTGTCTCTCTTTCAACAAGACAGCAGGAAATGAAACTCAGAGGATATTATTATCACTCTACTACTTACCCCTCTACTTTTGCCAAATTGTTGTCCATGACGTGGGCCATAGCGGCTGCCAGCTCTCGCTTGATGTGACCCACCTGGTTGCCATAAATGTTGGCGACCATCACTGCATTGCGGTCGTATTGATTCTGAGGCTCACGCACCAAACCAACCATTTCCCCTCGGTTCACCTGTGCAAAGAGCCAAACATAGATCATTTCAAGAGTATCAAATGTGTCATGTAAGATCACTTTGAGGCCTTCTAGTATGTCACTGCGTTTGAAGAGGTGACCCTGGTCGATCCTCACCACTCCAGTGTAATATCTAAGGCCGACCACAGTGCCCTTCAGACTGCCAAACAGCACGCTGCCGTCTGCGTCTGGCTCCTCAGATGCTGCGGCTCTGATGGCCTGCGACAGGGTCTCTGCGTTGGACTCATTCCGGTCTGAGAAGAGGTCCACATCACTGTACCTGTCCCAGCCGGACCCCCACCTGCTGGAAAACATGACACCTGGAGCACACAAGGGCAGACAAATGACAGAAAACAAAGAAACACACACACACACACACACACACACACACACACACACACACACACACACACACACAGTAAGTAAACATTTTTTAAAAAGACCCAAGAAAGCAACTTTACACAGATCACACAACCCATAAAAACCTGTCTCGAAGGTGAACATTGATTGAGCCGATGATTGTAACTAGAGATGCACCAATTGGATAAAATGACACCGTCTTTTGAATATTATTTTAGTCGATTGCCAATTTCGATGTTTGTTCAGTTCATCTCTTGAGAGTTGAGTGTATCGTCCCATCCGGATACAGACGACAACACATCTGCAGAAGTTCAGGTGTGTAACAGACACTTCACCAAAGCAACATGCAACAGGCAGTGTTGGAGCACAAACATCATTTTGTGTCTCTTAATGAACCCGATACTTTAGTTGATCATTTTTAGAGTAACTGATCACTCGTCACTTTGATTTACGGCTCTAACACATTTCATAGATAACTAGCACACATCCTAAGAAGCTTTGTGTTAGCGCTCCGTGCACAATCACATCACACAGAAAGTTGGACATAAAAACATTTTTTAGTACAGTTTCGTACTGATTTCTCCTCTGAAAGGCGGACGATGTTTATCAGATGAGCTTCTTGCTTCTTGTTTCTGCTCCTGATGTTGTAGCCAGCTTCAGTGAATGAGTCAAGTCAGCAGTAGTTACTCTGCAACTCCTGCTACTCACCTTCAAAATAAAAGGTTTGTTTTTAAGACTAGTTTATTATCAGGCTGTGTACAAATGTGTTTAATAGGTTTGAGTGATGAAATATTTGAATGTAGTTGCCTGCGTTGCCTTTTACTCGAACAACTAACCAGTAGGGTCCTAAATGCTCAAGGTGCTCCAATTCCTGGACTGGAGTACTGCACAATTCTGGCTGCACAACAAGTAACCAGTGAAATATATGTTTGCAGCAGGTGAACTATTTAGACAGTTCACCTTAAGGGCCACCGTACTCACTCAGCCCTAGACATTATCCATGCATTTTATTTTGAAATCACATTCAGCTCGTTTCCGCTCCCATGTCAGTACACTTCACCAGTCCTGCACACTTTAGCTATGACTTTAGCCATATGAGCTCTACGGAAGCCGAGAGGTTCGGATTCCATTCCAGCGTTTGCTTCTACGACGTTCCGCTTCCTCCCATGATATTCAACAAGGCTCCTCCCCGCAGCCTCAGCTAAAAGAGCGGACAGAGACAACTTGTGTTGTGAAAGGAGGCAGGAATAAAGTGTAAGTGTTTAATACACAACATCGTATTATTCCTGTGCGTCCTCGATGTGGAAGTTTGAGAAATCTCAGCGTTGAATGTTAACTCGACCCGGTGAGAAAAATCAGAAGAGACGGGGCGGAGTGTCGGAAGTTTGTCTGCAGTACGGCTACTTACTTTTTGGGGTTGACAGCAACCGGTGAGTTTAATTTGCTCATTCATTAGTCAGTCAATTAGACTTTAATACGAGTCAGTTATTTTTAATTAGTTAACGCCTTCTTCAAATCTTTGCTTTTGGTCCAGTAGATCTCTGTAATAGTTAAGGAGACACCGTTATTATCTCTTTAGAGAATAAAATTAAATCACAACAGACAGGAAGATTCAGAGTGGCTTTCTTTCTTTTCCTTAACAGCAACCAATGCTTGCGTACAGGGACTTTCTGTTCCACTAGTAGTGAACAGAAATGTCTTTTTTCTGACAGCCTATCTAATGGTTTTATCATTGGTGAAATTGATGTTTAGCAGCATATGTTTGAGAAAGAATCTATTATTTCTAATGTCAAATATGTTAAAAAAACAAAAAAACCGTCTTGATATCCTCACGACTTAGCATTTAGAAGTGTTTAGAAATGTCTCCTTAAATCTGCATTATGTAGATTTGGTAGTGAAATTTAGAAGATGGAGAAGTGAAACAATTTTATTCTGCATTTTTCTGAACTAAACACAAACACACAAAAAAGGGTCCCTGGAACACAAAGGTGACCAGGAGGGTTTCACTGTTCCACTGTTGTGGGCCCTCCATCACCCTCACTTCTCAGTTCGCATTTTATCTTCAAACAGTGTTACAGGGACAAGATTTTCCTCTGAGGACAGTTTGTGTAGAAAGTTCTGAATGTATACCACAGAATCTGTACATTTCTCTAACTTACACATTAGCTCACATCGAACCTTAAAAATGTAAACATAGTTTGATTATCATTCCCTTTGTTATGTTAGAATCCCTGAAAACAGAACCTTGGCTTCCACCAAGAACACTGTTTATAATCTTGGCAGTTTGAGACACTGAAAAGACCCTCATGTTGGGAAGGTAGAAGATACAGTCAGTTCATCCTCACAGTCTGAATTGAACCAAATATTCTTATTTAGGCTTCTTACAGTTTGAACAACACATAAGAAAAAGTTTTTAAAAAAAGCAGACATTTGTTGAATGCATAGTGCTTTAAGTATGCACTTGATCTTAATTAGCAATTTGAATATCATGTAAAATAACCACATGCTCTTAAATGATTGAGGAGTTGGTGTTGGTCTGAACATACAACCCCCATAAAAGCTGCAGCATTTAGAAATGTTGAACTGGTCGTCCTGCAGGTATAACCGAAGCAGTCATTCAGGCTCCAGCTTAGCAGACTGTGACTCCAGGGTTTGTATTTTTCTACAGGTACAGGGAAGTTTTGACAGCGAGGTTGGTGATTTGATTCATGAAAACGGTGATATATAGAGGTGGAGGCAGCTGTTTGAATAACAGGATAAGGTGTTCAGTGTAGGCGTGCAGCTGGGCAGTGTGTTTACTCTTCAATCACTGCCGGACCTATAATCAGTGAGGTGACTGAAGAAGGTTGAGAGCTCAGACAGTGTACATAGACGTGTGTTTTTACTCTGTGAGTGTGTGTGTAATTATGTGTTGGTTTTAGTGAATGAATGAAGGTGGAGGTGTGCAGAGAGTGTGTGCGTGCATGTGTGCGTGCATGTTTGCGTGTGTTATGGCTTCATCACTCCTTCCAGGAAGTCCTCCACTATATTTCCTTTTATAGAAGCTGAATACAAAAGGCTTGCTGTCCACTTCCTGTCAACAGCTTTGTGGCTGTGTTTGCTGCGCTCTGATTGGCCAGCTCGGTCCTGTGACCCCCTTCTGGAGCTCGGGGAGTTCCAGGATGAGGAAGTGGGCTTCCCTTGGTGGCTGCCAGCCACAGGGAATAGAAAGTACTCTGATGCAGCAAGAGAGCAAAGAATGAGGAATAGAAATTAGGAAGGACAGATGGATGGTAAAAGGGAGGCTCTGTCAACTGAGAACAGACGACAGATGCAGTTGGACGCCATCTGGATGCAAAATAGTCTGCGTGGTTACCAATATAGGATCCAGGAACGTGAAGGAAATGAGCGGCCTGTCATCGTCATCAGTGGAGCTGTATCAGTTAATCAGTCAATCTGCTGACAACAACCTTTAATAATAGCTTCATGAAGTGATTTCTACGATGATACGATACGATAATGGAGTCAAGATAATATTGTGTAAAAGGATGTTAATGATCCTCTCTCTCTGTCTTGTGTGAAGTGAATTTTAAGCCCCCCGTCTCCCATGAATGGAACCACTGCCGCTCTCTGCTAAGTGCGGTTTAAGAATGACATGACGAGTAATTCTTTGGAGTTAATGACTGACTTTCGTGATCGACATGTTCTGCTGAGGTCTGCTGCATTAGGGAGTTGCTCAGTTGCACAAACACACACGCCTGTAGCCCGCGGTGCTGACGTGTGCACCTGCCTGCCTCCCTTTCTGTTTCTCTGCTGCTGCCCTCAGACATCTGCGCTCCAAGCTACGCTAAAGATGTTCAACAAGTGCTCACAATGGAGCCCCTGTTGGCGAAGGTGGTGGTGGTGGTGGTGGTGGGGGGGGGGGGGGGGGGGGGGGGGGTGTTTTAGGGCAGGGAATGTGTGTGTATGAGACGGAGACTGCATGAGGAGGAGCTTTGTGTGTGTGTGTGTGTGTGTGTGTGTGTGTGTGTGTGTGTGTGTGTGTGTGTGTGTGTGTGTGTGTGTGTGTGTGTGTGTGTGTGTGTGTGTGTGTGTGTGTGTGTGTGTGTGTGTGTGTGTGTGTGTGTGTGTGTGTGTGTGTGTGTGTGTGTGTGTGTGTGTGTGTGTGTGTGTGTGTGTGTGTGTGTGTGTGTGTGTGTGTGTGAGAGATGAACAGGAGGACACGCCTGCAGCTATGGAATTCCGACTAAGAGACAACTTGTCTCAGCCTGGCCTGCATGCACCCAACACTTAGTCCAACACACATATACACACACACACACACACACACACACACACTGGCTTTGAAAATGCACATTAACACTGGACTGGGTCTAATTTTATCCTGCCAAGGCAAGAATACACTTGTCCCATCCAACTTCGCGGAGGAATGAGGCAGCCTGCTAAGACCTGCCCCGAGAAGGCAGAACAGAAAGACGAAGAGACGTAAAGAATCAGCGAGAGCTAAGTTTGATGAGCACTCGAGAAACTAGAGCTGGATTTACCCGCTTGGATTCGGAAGTGTCTATTGATTCTCTGGTCTTCTGTGAGACGCAGAAGAAGAAACAAACGGGTAGGCCATTTGCAGCTTGTATGACAGCATGGAGTTGACATTGTAGGAGATGAAGAGAGCTTGAGCAAACTCTTTTTCCGGAGTCGGATGAGCTGGTTAGGTTGTGTTTTTTTTTTTTTTTTGTAAAGTCCGACTCATGCTATAACGCTAAAATGTTAAAAAATGTGTTTTCAACATGTGACCTGGGGGCTGCTGCCACGACACGGGACGAGTCGTATGCAATGACTTTTGCGTTGTAACCTCACTGGTAAACACTTTAATGACCTGAGTCTATTTCAGGATGTTCTAATATTCTGAGGGTTGTTCATTGATTTTTTGTGTCGGGCTGAGCTAAATAAAACCTGCAAGAGAGCAGGTTTCATGTGTGAATTAGAGGTCACAGGCATGCCTTACCTGAGCCGCCACGACTGTTATCCGGGTTTTATACACACGCTGTGTCATCACAGTCAGACACAGGAAGTGAGGAAACCTTTGTTTGCTTCCCTTTTCCTGTCTGTGATGTCACGCACAAAAATAAGTCTGCAGTTTAGAGTCAGTCACACTGCTCTCTCTGCAAGACTGTAAGTGGTGTTGTGGTTGAGGGTTTTTTTTTTTTTTTGCGCTTGTGCCTGGTTTTGTGTGTGTGCGCGTGTGTGTGTGTGTGTGTGTGTGTGTGTGTGTGTGTGTGTGTGTGTATATAATAGTGTATGCTCATGTCTACAATCTCAGTTTTTACCATATTAGGTGACTGGATGACATTTGCATGTGAGGTAGTCGTGAAGCCATTATTTAAATCAAGAACAGAGCAGAAATCTTTGACTCCTTCTTTTGAGCAGAATCTCTACATTTAAAAATCAAATGAAGTGAAAAGCAGAGAAATTAATCAAATCAACAAACAGCAAAAAAAAAAACAACAACACTTTATTCTTTCTTCAAAGTCAAATTCTTTCTTCACCGTTTGTTGTTTTATCGTAACCCGAACATATCGGCCGATCCAGTATCTGAGTATCTGATGCGATCAGTCACTGGATACGCAAACGTATCCAGTGACTGATCGCATCAGATACTTTCTTCACTGATAAGCGCTGATCTGTCCAGATGAGTTCACCAGTTTAAGTATCACTGTATTACACGAGCCGTTCTCTTTCACCGCCTGAGTTTACTAAATGGATTATGCAGCACACATAGTGTCAAGCGGTGACTTGACACGCAACTTTCCAGTTGAGTGACTGTTTTGTCTTCGTTATGAATCTTTTCCACAAGTGTTTGATAACTCCATTTGTGTCAAGGTATCAGATTTCTCTCCCTGATATTGATATCGGACACAAAAATCCCATATCAGTCAGGCTCTTATCAGAAGACATGTCACTATTCGGTAGTAAATACTGATGATTCCATTACCAAGTCGAACAGCAGCGTTTCCTCTTAAATTGATTTGTAATTCAGCGCATGGTTCCCAATTTAAGGGATAGTCTGCTTTAAACCATTATTTATTCATGTTTTTGTTATTTCTAATTTCTCTTTTTTCACTGAAATATTTGACTTTTTTTTTTTTTTTTTTTTTTTTTAGATATTTGGGCGTTGGATATTATTAATTTGTAACTGAGACATTTTGTATCACTAATCAAACAAACAACGTGTCATATCTGAATATTACGTGCTGAGTTCACAAATTCAGCTCATCTGAAAATGTTGACACAGTTCAGGTTTTGTGCATGTGTAAAAAGGCTATTAGCAATCTTCAGAGCAGTAGGCAAGAAACAGAGACTTCGAGTGGATTCCGACTCATTCAGCTTTCTTTGAAGGCTTCAGATAAACATTGAGGAGGAGAATGACGAAGTAGGAACTGGAGATGCTGAAGTCAGGCATAAGAACCATACTTAAGAATTTCATTTAGGTTCAACTTCATCCAAACTTTTTTTCCGACCAGCCCCCCCGGATACAACGTGTAAACCAGAACAGTCCGTGGAGAGCCAATGAGTGAACGTAGCAGAAATGATCATTCACAGCCAGCGAGGGGACACGGACACTCATTCACTCAGCAGCGTTCAATAACATGTGGCATTGATACAATGGCAAAAACTATCAGTTGTTCTGTCATCTTTAATGAACACTTCTGGGAAGTCCTTTTTTTTAAAGTCATGTCTCGCCTCCGAAGACACCCATCCATCAAAATGTCCTACATTGAAAACCTCCAACTGTGAGGGAATGTATGTGGATGAAACAACAGCAGGAAGATTTAAAGATCAAACTTTTCTGAAATGTTTAGGGTGCATGTGTGAATAAGGCTGTACTAAGTCATCTGTTACTCCTCCCTCCTCTCTCTCTCTCTCTGCATCCTTTCCTTCCTCATTCATTGGTAACACTAAACGAGACTCAACACGTCACTTTTGCCCGTTCAGCGTTGCTTCCTGTTCACACTCTCTGTTCCCTTCTCTGCAACACGCCGTGCTTCTCCACAGGTTGTGGCATGGATTGATTCTAAGGTTTGTGAGTTCTTTTTTTTTTTTTTTTTGTATTTGGCATTCCCTGCTATCGTACTCTGTGTGGTGTACGCTGAGCGATACTGTGTTTACAATGGCTTCACTCTAGCTCCTCAGGCTAGCTCGAGGCTTGCACACGCATTGTGAAATTCACAAAAACAGGAAGAAGCCGTGAACAAGTATGGCAGTAAAACTCATCTGACTTTTAAAATTTTTTTGTGTGTTCAGGTGTCAGCGTGAGTAGATGTGTGACAGCGGAGTGTGTGAGGACAAGCCCCCCGCCCCCCCTGTCAGGATGAGCAGCCAAGGAGGAGGAACCAAAGACTCCCAGTCAGCAAATCACAGCTCTCGACCGCTGCCGTCGGTACCAGAAGAGAGGAAGTCCAGAAACAAGATCATATCCATGTTTGCGTCCGAGAAAGGTGAGCGACTGAAAGAACTACACTCGTGTTTTATCGACGCACATCAGGAGAAAAAGCAGCACATTCGCTGCAGTAGATGACCAACAAAACAGACCCTTGACCTTTATCTGCAGGGGGCAGGAAGAAGGACCGGGACAAGGACAGACCTGAGATCTCGTCCCCGTCAGACTTTGAACACACCATCCATGTTGGTTTTGATGCTGTCACCGGAGAGTTCACTGTAAGCACTCATTTTAATCTCCAACATTGTGTGTGAGCTCTTTACTAAGTTCCTATTGTTGCACCCAAGAGACAACCTCTAGCGTTGGAAAAAGAAGCCAATGCAGAAGTGCAGCTGGTTCGCTTAGCTTTGCATAAAGACTGGAAATAGAAGACAACAAGTTAGCGGGTCCTCTTTAAAAAGCCTCATCAACATCTATCAATGCATGAGAAGAGAATCACATCAATTTACTCATCATGTTCTTGTTAAGCGAGCGCAGCACTTGGACGCCTCTTTTACACGATGCCTTCTCTACTAAAAATATGTGGGCAATGGTCTTGCATTACACGCTATATAAATCTCTATTTAGTGAATTCTTGTGCTTTAACTTGCCCACCATTTAACTGTTGAACGGCATGAGGTAACATTTCCTTATATGGAGATGCAGATTTCAGTCAAAAAATGATTTGAGATTGGGAGTTTCAGCTCTTGTTGTGCCACAAGATTATTGCAGATGTTGTATTATTGGATCAACTAGGGCAACTTGAACCCATGTGTGTGATTTCAGAAGACCCTTTCGTAGAAGCAGCTTTTCTCAGAACACTCCCTCCAACTTTCAGATCTGCAGAATCTTCAGATATTTTCAAGAAGCACCTAAAAGCTCACCTGTACAGACAAGCCTTCATGTAGTCTAACACCCTTCCCTATGCCTACTTTTTTTGCACGTTTTTTTTAGTGTATGTTTTTACTTTTTTCATTTGTGAAGCACCTTGTACCAAATTGTTTTAAAAGCACTAAATGTATAAAGACTTACAAGTACCACTTACTTCTGACGGTAAGATTTAGGCCATTCTGTATCTGCACTCGTCATTGATGGAACATCACATTGTTTTATGGAGAGATGTTGCTTTGAAAGTTTTTCACTGACGTGTGTGTGTTGATTTTTTTTTTTCCGTATGTCCAGGGTATGCCCGAGCAGTGGGCCCGCCTCCTTCAGACCTCTAATATCAGCAAATCAGAACAGAAGCAGAATCCCCAGGCCGTTCTCGACATTCTCAAGTTTTACGACTCCACCAGTGGAAAACAGAAATACCTCAGCTTTTCCGCTTCAGGTCGGTTTCAACAGATTTCAGCTGATAAATCTTCCGTTATTTAGTACTTATTTTCAACTGTTCAATCTAAATCTAAACAGATCATCAACTTGTTTAATGATTCAGCTTTGCAGTCCTGATACCAAACTGGATAATGATTGTTTCCATTGAAATTAATGTCTCTATTTATTCCACTGTGAATTTGTATAACTACATTTCTTAGGATATGTTATCTGTAAGAGCAGCTGGATAAATCTTTCTGATTCTGAAAGTCTTTTAAAGTGCACAGACTCACACCTCTGTCATTATATTCTTTTCAGATAAAGACTCGCAGTCGGTGAGTTGTTCCTCTCATCCTTTCATTCTGCTTTCATAACAGTAATGTGACTACAATGAGCTTAATTCTGGCTGCCATAATGTTTCATGTGTGTACATATTCCCGCTTGTTGCAGCAAGGCAAGCAGGGCACAGGGACTTCCCCGTCGGGTCGCAAGGATGGCGACGACGATGATGATGACGACGCGCCACCTCCTGTTGTGGCACCCCGGCCTGAACACACAAAATCAGTGGGTCAACATCAAAAGATTATGATATATTGTTGTTGATTTTTGAAAATATGAATGAATAAGTCTGAAACAGTTTGACTTTGTCTTCATTCAGTATTCCTCATTTTTTTGTCTTTCCTGTGTCGTGTCAGGTGTACACGAGGTCGGTGATCGACCCAATTCCAGCTCCAGAAGGAGACGCAGCCTCTAAGGCAGCTGACAAGAAGAAAAAGGGAGGCAAGATGACGGACGAGGAGATTATGGAGAAACTAAGTATGTTATACACACACTGGAAATGATAACATCGCTGGCTGCAGTAGCACTGACTTCACTGGTTTCCTTTGTGACTCCTAGGAACTATTGTCAGTATTGGAGATCCTAAGAAGAAATACACTCGCTATGACAAGATCGGCCAGGGGTGAGTCAGAATTCAGGAGGAAGGAAAGATTTTTTTTATTTTTTTTATTTTTTTTAAACAGCAGGATTTCCAATAGCGTGTGTGTGTGTGTCACGTTGACCAGAAGTCCATTATTTGTTGTGTAGGATTGACAATATATTCAGAGTTACAGTTGAAAAAGAAATATGAAAAGGTCTGTTTTTCACCTTCAGGGCATCTGGTACAGTCTACACAGCCATTGATGTTGCCACAGGACAAGAGGTGAGGATACTTCTTTTAAGACTCTTTAAGCCACTATAAAAACACTATCAAGCTTCTGCTTAACATGATGATGAAGTTTGACTGAACATCAACAAACATAGGATTTCCTAGCATACATGTAATGTTTGTAATTTGTCATAAAATGATCATTATTCTGGTGATTTGTCTTTTAAATTCCTTAGTTCATGTTCTTGATCTAGAATTCCTGATAAAAGTCTACCATTGAATAATCTAAATAAATCCAGCCAGGATCCAAATCATTTCACTCTCTTCACATCACAAGTTTAAAGCTCCTGTGAGGATTTTTTTTATTTATTTTTTTTTGCTGGTTATGAAACAGACTGATATTAATGCTGAAGCTTCTTTATGACCAAAGCAAACATGACCGTCAGCATCATAGGCGATTTTCTATACAGTTATTTTTTTAATGCCTGTAACGTCTGCTGTGGGGTAGCTGTCAAACAAGCACGTTGCCATGACAACGATTCTCTATGGGTGATTCATTTGACGTTTTAAAATAAGCAGCTTGAGTTTTTTTTCTTCTTTTTTTTTTCTGCATTACTCTAGTAACTTTATGGTGTTTGCTGTCCCACAGTTAAAAGGTTTTGTGTTCTGCATTCCAGGTGGCCATCAAACAGATCAACTTGCAGAAGCAGCCAAAGAAAGAGCTTATAATCAATGAGATCCTGGTCATGAAGGAGATGAAGAACCCAAATATTGTCAACTTCGTAGACAGGTAAATCACACCTCACGCGAAACAATACGCATCCGATGGTGCCAGCTGTGAGCGGGGAGCGTCATGGACGTGTTTTTGTGTCTACTTTAAGTTTCCTCGTAGGAGACGAGCTTTTCGTGGTGATGGAGTATCTGGCTGGTGGCTCTCTGACCGATGTTGTGACGGAGACGTGCATGGATGAGGCTCAGATCGCTGCAGTCTGCAGAGAGGTAGGAGTCTTTTTAGACGACTTGGATTCGAAAAGAGGTTTGTAACTTTATCGAAGCATCCGCATGTGTACATTTAAGGGCTTAATAGATTCATCCTTTATCGATGAAGGAACTAAAACTAAAAGAAACAACTTTTTAATTCAGATTACCCTCCTGAAACTTATTTTGTACATCATCGAGGACTTAGAAAATTTGATTGATGAGGTGTCCAAATAGTTTCTGAGCTTGCACCATTATCACCGTTTATTTACATGGTCACTGTGTTTGAGGACATACACTGCAATTCTGTTATTTTTGCACAACACTGCCACCTATTGGTGTGTGAAAGAGTGGGCACGAGTATGTCTCATGCTTATGTGTTTGGGATTCTCATCTGTACCCCCTCTCTCTGCGTCCAGGTGCTGCAGGCTCTGGAGTTTCTTCATGCTAACCAGGTCATCCACAGAGACATCAAGAGTGACAACGTGTTACTTGGGATGGATGGATCAGTCAAGCTCAGTAAGGGACATGTGTTGTACATTTGTGACCGAGTTAAACGCGTTTTTCAGTGTGTATATTCACATAGAATCCGAACTGTTTCAAAATCAGTCTAAAAACACTTTCCCTTTCTCTCTTTGCAGCCGACTTCGGCTTCTGTGCCCAGATCACTCCGGAGCAGAGCAAACGCAGCACAATGGTGGGGACGCCGTACTGGATGGCTCCAGAGGTCGTGACCAGGAAAGCTTATGGACCCAAAGTAGACATTTGGTCTCTGGGGATCATGGCCATAGAGATGGTGGAGGGGGAGCCTCCGTATCTCAATGAGAATCCCCTCAGAGTGAGTGTCTGCTGGAAGAACCACAGACTTTTATGCAAAAACAGATGACCAGACACATCCCTTTTTTTAATGGACACATTTCAGATTAGTCTTTAATTTATCACTAAAACTCTTGGCCTAAAGCTAATAAATGTATGTCCCAAGTGTAGCTATTTTTTTTTTTTACTTCCTTGGGAATTAATTTGAAAACCAGCGTTTAGGTCATCTTTGTAAATGAAAGCATTATGAGTTAAACAAACTGGGATCAATGGCGTCCATATTTCACTGACACCGTCTTTGTGCGTTGATCTCTAGGCTTTATATTTAATCGCCACCAATGGGACTCCTGAGCTGCAGAGTCCAGAGAAGCTGTCTCCGGTCTTCAGGTCCTTCCTGTCACGCTGCCTGGAGATGGACGTGGAGAAACGAGGATCAGGCAGAGAACTGCTGCAGGTAGACCAGGCTTTCACTCTGCCTATAGAAAAAAAACTAAAGGTTTTAAAGGCATCAGGGATGCAACCTATTTTTGTTGTTAAACCAGATGGCAAATAGCGCTATTCAGACTGCTGTGTCAAGCTGCGATATTTACACCAATGTGACGCTTCACCTTCGACGGTAGTAAGAGAGGCGTTAGAGAGGTCAGACAGTTTCAGCGGAGCCAGCAGGGGGAGCTCAGTGCTGGGTGGGCATGCATGTCTGACTGTGTGTGTATGAGGAGCTCCCTCTGTGCCGTCCTAGCACAATGCTGAAAGACAATGTGAATGCACAGACTGGGACACAAATATTACACCATCACAGAATCAATATGAACGTACAAGGAGGTGATGACGGCTGAGCTTATTTATGGCCCTTTTTGCGGGGGAAAAAGCAGTCTGAAAAGAGCTGATAACTGATGTTTAGATAGATAGATAGATAGATAGATAGATAGATAGATAGATACTTTATTGATCCCGAGGGAAATTCAGGCGGGTTTAGATATTGGTAAGAATTTATCCTTGCAACAGTCAAACCTACTTTTTATATTTTTATGTCACATATGCACATCTTGTCTTTCTTTCTGTCTGCAGCACCCATTCCTGAAGCTAGCGAAGCCTCTTTCCAGCCTCACCCCGCTCATCCTGGCAGCCAAGGAGGCCATGAGGAGCAACCGCTAAAGCTCACTCTCACAGGACTATAAGAGCTGAAGCCAATTACAGCCAGATCCGCCAAACCAGCAAGCATCTTCTACTGGTTCTATGTGAGAAGACCATCAGCAACCTGCTGGGGATGGGATCTTTCAAAAGCCACAAACTCTTTCTACTCTCCTTATTTTTCACCTTTGTGCCTTTTTTCTCAACCTGCACACGACAAGTCTGTGTTTTCTATTTGCTGCAGCCTTAGCACACTGGAAGTGGTTACTGCAGAATGTGTGTCACGTACACAGGATCACCGTTGCAAAGTTTCAAATCCTTTTTCATTACATTTACAATGATTTTAATCTCAGAGTCGTTTGACGCATGTTCACAAAAGCTGTAGAGAAGGGTTTAAATGAACATACTGACTATCAGAGAAGTAAAATATGAATCAACATTCAGGAGAGCAAGGGACCAATTAAATTAGATTGAAACTCTGACATTGTAAGGTAAATAGGAAGTTTATGTTAAGGCTATTTTAGATATTATGTGATTCAGATAGACAGGTTTCAGGTTATTTATCTCACTGCATCAATCTTACTGGGTGTTTCAAGGATGGCAGAAAAATCAGCTTGCAATGTTTCTTCCTGTGTTGCATTAAATGGTTTTCAAAGTAATAAAATGTTGAAAAAACTACTAGTATTGCAACCCTGGCTTAAAAACAGATTCTAAGCGTGTTTTTTAATATAATATAAGTATTAGGTGTTTTCAGATCGAACAGATCCGGGGACGTTTTAAAGAGGAACTATCCACCAGGGGAGTTCCCTGAGAGCTACACAATGATGCTGGAGTAGCAACTCTGAAGCAGGAGCCAAACAGGTTCCTCGAAATACTTCACAATTCTTGAGTTGCAAAACACAACAGTTCCCAAAACCTATGAAAAAGTTCCTGCAGCCTTTAAACACCTGCTGACGTAATTTGATAATTTGAATATCAGACATCTTGGTTAAAAGAAGATTGTGAGGAGTGTGTGTGCAGAGACTGTCACCTTTAGTAGATAGGTTATGTTATGTTGTGGTTGTCATGAACACACATGCACTCAGACAGGTTCCTGTGGTTTTTAAACATGCATGAAATAATTACACTGTGCAAATACTGTGCTGTACTACAGCCTAGTATTGGGGCAGTGCAGTTTGTGTGCCGGAAAAAGCCATACCTGTGTCTTTATTTTTTGACACTGACTTAAAAATATGTCTTCCACAGTTAAAGGAGTTGGATTATTTTCCTATTTCTTTGTCATGTTGGATTCCCTAGTCCAGAAAAGCTTTCTGGTAGCAGCTTTGGGTTTGTACAAGGCACCAAAAAACACCATCATTGACCTGACTCAGACTCCATAAACTTAAGTGATGCAGTCACTTATACAAAGCATGCAAAAGCCCACCTGAAAACCTGAAGCAACATTTCTGTCACTATGGTGTCTTCCAAATGTTGTGTTAGCCATCATCATTCTATTGCATTTCAAGCTTTACTGTATATGTGTTGGTGCAAGAACAATACAATTAATGTATGACAATGTCTAAATGTGCTAAACTGGAGGACGACTTTGCATTATTTTTGTATATTATGTATTGGTGATGTCCTGTATTTTTAATGGCTCTAAAAAAAAAGTATGTAAATCATTTTTTTATGTGTAACTAACAACAGAAGAAATATTTTTTTCCCACACTTTTATATGGAACAATTAAATTCTCAGTGGAATTCTGGACTCACATTCATATAAATACCAAAATGAACCCTAAAAAACCCCAAGCCAACCTTAGAAACCTTATTCATGGAGTGTTTTGGACTGATCATTAGTTTTGTCCTGCTAAAGAGTACTAGCTTGGATTGGTTTTTACCTCATTATCAGCGTGTTAGAGGAACATTACACACTTTTTATTCAAAGTTCCTTATCTGACTCATGATGCAGTAAAACCCACCAGCAACAAGCATCATTTCTTATCTTAGTGATTGAAGAGGTGAATGAGTTGTTGTTCATCATGGAACAAACAACTTGCCTTGATGATTAATATCCAGAAGGTATGTAAATTATGAATAAAGGTGGACTTAAATTGGCTTGTGTCTGGATCACTTAATGGGATGTCTGGGCAGAAGAGGGGATAAGGAGTAGCTGAGCTTCTAGGCTGGAGCTCATCAATTAATTAAACGTGTCTATGAGTCAATTCAGAATCTGTAAAAAAAAAGATCATACTACCACAAAAAAGTAAAAAGCACTGCGGTGAAAAAAGAACACAGACTTAAAAAGTTAATTACATAGCTGGAGACAAAATGTCTCCCTTTTCGGGCTTTGTAAGGGAAGCTCAACGGATCAAAAGTGGCCAACACACTGCTCACTTGTCTCTCTGACTGAACCCATTATGTGTTTATGTACTGGGTTAGTTTTTTTATCTTGTTTCATAATTGTTAACATTCAATACGTATTTGTTTAACATGTTTGTACACATGATGGTCCTTTAGTTTATAGTTGTCCTGTTGTAACCAAGATGTGATGGACAGAGAGAGAGAAATAAGTCAAGTAATGAGAGTGAGGTTGCCTAGTTGCCATCTTGGATTTTTTTAATCACCCTTCAATCTCATTTTGGTTTGTAAAGTGACAATTCATAATAAATGTTATCTCATCACACTTTCTAAAGCAGATCACCACTAGTGTCTGCTTAACGACAGTGCCAGCTAGTGGTATGATGTAGCAATCATCAATGACTGAACGAAAACACTTAAAAAACACAAGTGTGGAGGCTTAACAAAGACTTGACTGTATCATTCTTAGGTCTATCAGTGAAGTAGTGTGGAGTATCTGTTTCCTAATCCCGTCTCGTATGAAACATCCACCCATTGGCTGAACATGACTTTCTGAGATCCATCCATCTAGTAGCTTGATATGAGAAAGAAAATGCCTCTGCTACAATTCTTCTCATTTGAAGTACATTACCTTTGATGGTAATTGTAATGTAGAAGAAGACATACAAATAAAGGGCTAGAGAAGAGGGATAATCTCACAATAAAAAGTGCACAGGCCAAAATCTCCATCATGCCACCAGCACTCCTCAAACATGGGCATTTTTATTTGTTTAACTTCTAAAATATCAACTAACACTTAATATAAGTCACATGCGATGCACATCCAGAAATAAAGTCTTTTTTTTAGATAGTACAAGAAACGTATGAGGCCTGAATTGTTTGTCTTGTGTAGAAAATAAGCACGCTAAGAACACTTGACAAACAAAAACTAGTCTGGCTGCAATTTAAACTTTTACACACTAATTGCAATACAAGGCTTATTATTTGCTTGTGATGTCTTGAAATAGGGTGTCTATCTGGACTTGTCAGGTGGATGTGATTTAAATTAACTGTATTGCAATAGAATGAGACAAATAGACTTGATAACATCTGAACTCCTGCAGAGCGTGATGCACTTTACTTTCAGCTTCTCTTGACTGGTGAGGATGACATCGCATTACACCTATTTTCACTGCAGTATCACAGCTGCCAGATTTGATGCCAAACATGCTGCGCTCCTCGGGCTGACTGTCTGACACTCCCTCCACCTTTTCCTTTTCATTAGTCTGCTTGTCGCTCTTAGCACTTTCACACTTCCTCTCTTCCTCACAGCAACTCCCTTGTTCTGGAAACCTCTCGACTCTACAGTGCGGGTAACACTGTGAAGGGAATCATCTCTTGACATGCTTACACAGGGTTGTTTATTTTAAATTCAAATGTACTACAGTACTCAGAATTGAACAATAAAACATGGTTCCAGGAGGCCTTTTGCAATGCCACAGAATTTTCACAGTTCTGAATACTTAAAGAATATGCAGAACAAAACTTGATTTAATTAAACACAATGATGAACAAAGCTCACTAGTTCAGGAGTATTCAACGAAACTCCAACAGAAAAACCAGAGGAGAAAACACAAGGAGAACACAGGGGCATTAACATGTGACAACCTGACACTTAGGGGACAGAACACAAAATAAGGGGAAATCAATACCAGGTGTGACAGACAAGACAGGTGAAACTAATGGGCAATCAAAGCGGAGGGAAAACACACAAAGGGAGGACGTAAAACAAGCCAATCAATGCTTGTTTTATCCTATTGATTTACTAAGATAAGTGCTTTTACCATTATTATTCCTTGTTTTTTTTTTATAATGTCTAAGTAGGTTTTACAACCGTTTTCATTCTCTCTCATGAGTTGTCTGTCTTGTTATCTAGATCAGGAAACATTGAAGTCCACCATTAAACTCAAGAATATTACGTTACAGTTTGTTTATTGTACACACACAAAAAGGAACTATGCACACAATTCTGTAAAACTCTGAACTAATAAACTCTGAGCATGATCCCATTGGTCTCACTTAAAAATCATTCTGCTGAAAAGAATATACCAGAGCTATAGATGTCACAAACTACATTACACTTTCACAATGCATGTGATTGTCTACTTTGAAACCAAAGTGGAAGAACACCTGTTATATGCAGATCAACTTCCTCTTTCTCAGTTTGTTCTTCACAATGTTTCAGTGAGGTGTTGATTAGAACTGAGGCTTTATTTATGTTGTGTGGTAAAAGAAGATGGATGTTTTGAAGTAAGTTTTGATTGGACTTTTTTTTGGTTATTAAGACTTCTGCTTATGATAGAGACATCAAATAAATTATTTCTAAGGCACAGAAATGCTTTAGATGTCTGTATACAAATCTAATTTATGTATATATAATTACGTACAGTATGCACATTACGAGTTACGTAAGTTTAAGTATTTATTTCCTATAAAAACTTTACATATATACTGATGCTGCATGATTGACATTTTTACGTTGTTTTTACTGATCTGCATAAAAGCCTCTTCAGTAAAAAATGTCTACCTCTTGAATTTTGTCGTGTCATCAGTAAGAAGAATAATGAACAACATAGTAATGACAAATAATGAATAAAACCAAGAGATAATGAAAGGCTCGGCCCCTCTGTGATGTGGAGGACAGAGAGATAGCAAGATGGACAAAAGACAGATAGAGGAGATGGGTGGAGGACACTTCCACCTTGAAGGAAAACAACACGCACACACACACACTCACTTACACACACTCACTTACACACACAAACACACACACACGTGCCTTTTCTATTACAGCACACACAATTTATAGCCGTGCCTTTACTGACCTGCCCCCTTGATTAATTACTCTTGTGATGCCGTCAGCTGTATATTTTTTTCATGGGTGTCATGCACACTTTGTCGCACGTGACTGTGGCTCCGAGCTACACATGCCTCCACGGACATCTCGGACTACGGCATCCTGGGAGTCACTTACATAATAAATAAATCGTGTCACTTAATTACCTCAAAGCTGCATAGAAGCGGCTCCACAGGGGTACTGTCCATTTAAAAATGATTTGGCTAAAGGTTTGATGAGTGAAAGGTGGATCTTGGTGTGCACAGAGTGCTTTTGATGACATTATGGTTGAAAACATTTTGCGCTGTCCTTGTTTGACTTGTTTGTCCTCATAATACTCAATGGACACACAACCGGAAATCAAGATATTGCATATAGTTTAGTAAATTTAACAATCTGTATATCATTAAGGTTGCATTAGCAGTTGTTAATCCCGCAGCTACCATAATGAACAACATCTACAAGAGATTTAACTTTAAAGTCTGGATACAAAAGGAAGGCAATTGTATCGAGCCTTTTCAGCTTTCTCTGTACATGAAATAAAAAGTCCTGCAGCAAATTATTTTCCAAACACACACACACACACACACACACACACACACACACACACACAAAACATGAATATTAAATGACCTTTTTTTTCCCATAAGAGGTGCTTTGTAACAACTTAAAAGTCTGGAGCTCAATGTTATCAGTGTATCATTAACTGTTCTCATATGCAATGAAAAATTTAAATTACAAAAAAAATACAAGTTTGTTTTTGATGTTGAACTAATGGATTTAAAATTTAATGGATTTATCTTGGATTTAAAAAATGGAAACCCTAAACAGGTTTCTTATTGAACTTATTGACTTGCTGATCATGTTTTTCCTACACATTGTGTTGACCAAGTTGTTTACCGAATTTGCCCCTGGGATTAATAAAGTCATTCTTATTCTGATTCTGAAAAACACAGTTAAACATGAGTTAAAAGTTCATTTCCAGGGTGCTGGAAGGCCTGGTATCATGCCATGAGGGCAGCTGCCCTCAGGGAGGCCGGCCAGAGTTTAACTCGGACCTGCATCTTGTCATCCCCGCTCTCTCAGCCCTGTTTCTGACTGGATCAACTGTGCTGTAAATAGTGGCACAAAAGATCCCAAACAAAGTTAAAATGAATGCATTTTCTCAAATATATTGAATATCTAAACAAACAAAAACATTATTTTCCAATTGCAAAATGTTAGTTTGTATGATTAATTGCTATAGGTTTCGTCTCAATTTGGTTACTATAAAGAAAAAATAATTAAATTAAAAACAAGTATCTGCTCAACAGAAACTTGTGAAAGTACTGTACGTCTTGCTACTGGTCCTTATAAATGCTCTCAACAAATAAAGAAAATATCCTTTTTCCAAGGTAGTCAATCTTGACTTGTCTCACATTGTATAAGCACATCCTTTCTCTTAAATGATGACAGAATCTCATTAAGCTTCTGCAGATTTAGTGTCATGTTTTCATGACTCTTCAGCTTGAATGTTATTACTTCCATTATGACAGGTCATGATGTCTGCAGTGACACATGTATATGACGGCTTTAATTTTCTCAGTTCATTTATCGCAATGACTTTGAAATGCATTGTCCTTCTATTGTACGCCACAATTCTATGCACAAAAATAAGAGTATGCTAATGCAGTCATTCATATGACAATTACGACCTTTTACATTTCTCAAGTCATGTTTATTATCTGGAAAAAGGCACTCACTACATTTAATGTGATCGGTTCATAAAATAAACTGTACAATAACACATAGTCACAGGTCATGGTCAAGGTCATGGTAATGGTTCATAGTTTTTATGTCAGGTGCAACCAATGTTTGTGTGTAAAACTGCTTTCGAAATGCATGCAAAGCACGCTCGGGAAACAGTGAAGAATTCTGTAAAAGTCAGTGTTACAGTAGGTAGTATAATGCCATCGATGCTTTCACACTTGCACAAAACTCCTGAACACTTCCTGAAGATTTCCCGGAAGCAGAAAGTATTCAGAAAAATTCCTTGCGAGCGAGCAAGAGGTGGTTGATGACGTTTATATCCTGCATCCTGCTTATGCCTATCAATTGTGATCTCTACACATACAATGAAAGTGCTTCATTATGTTTTCTGTTTGCCACTTTGTTCTTCTTCGCTCTTTTGTTGACATTGTAAGTGTGTCAAAGTGCACATACATAATAAGGGGAAATTGTCGCTGTACTGTCAGACTGTTACTTTGTTCGCCACTTTAAGGTAGTTCTTTTCACGTTACATTTAGTTTTTGAATTTATAACTAACTCAGGAAGATTTCAGGCGTAGTCTGCCTGGTATTTTCTGGAAAGTTTCAGGAGTACAGTACATATGTAAAAACATTCAACGACTGTAAATTGTCACAGGATTGAAAACAGAAATGTCGGTGAGAACAACTGTAAGAACAAAAGTTAATTTCAGTGTGAAAGATGATTCATTTCAGAAAAGAAGTTATACAAAAGTAAACATGACATAATGTCACTTAATATGTTTCGTATATTACAGTTCAGTTGGAAGTTCAACTCAAGTGCTTGGCTTTTATAAAAAAAGGGGTAAACAGAAGCAAACATGCTCGGTGGGTACAAAATCAACAGCATCACATTCATTAATTCCAAAAAATATTTAAGATGTGTCATTACATTTGTGATAAAGTTTTGTATAAAAGTGTTATAATTTTGCTGACAATCGCATGGCCAAAGGTGATTAAATGTGTGTCTGTTAGGTGATTCTTCAAAAAAATAAGAGAAAGGTGGCGCTCATTTCAGAAATATATATATCTTTTTTTTATCCCCAAAATAACAGAAAAAGCTTAAAATCAAGCTTTAAAGTATGTTGTATGTCAATTAAATGCTTTGGTTGTGTTTTATTACCATGCACAATCCAGGTGAAAAGTTTTTTTTACAAGCTCTAACTGTAGTTTGTATTATATATACCCTAAGGCTATATTTTCCAAGTCATATACACCATGTAGGTTTAATTGTACATGTCTTCTTAGTAAATGCTTGTAATGCTATTGATCCAGCATAAACTCAACCTTCCATCCCTGATTCATTAGAAAGTCCTTTTGAACCAGGCCACTGAGCTAAAAATAGCCCCCACAGCATGAGATGACAAAGCGGAGATCGATAATATTTCTGAAGATGGATGACATGGACTTAGCTTTCTGGATGTCCTGCCCACATTGATAAAAATCCAGCTTTAACGTTAACAAGCAGCCGTGTCTCGGAGGCGTCCTCGGGGCTAAGAGACAAAGAAGCTGGAAAGATAGCTTCAGTAGAAA
This sequence comes from Symphodus melops, assembly GCF_947650265.1. Classification (NCBI taxonomy): domain Eukaryota; kingdom Metazoa; phylum Chordata; class Actinopteri; order Labriformes; family Labridae; genus Symphodus; species Symphodus melops. The sequence goes on along the minus strand of NC_136709.1, from coordinate 16,978,246 downwards.
TCAAAGTTCCTAAGGAGCCCATTCACAACAGTCGAACAGCGCCCGTCGTCTTTTTGACATCTGGCTGAGTGTGGGAAGCTTGGATGCTGTCATAATGTCATGCTGCTTGCTCAAAGTTGAAGGTCATATACATAAAGAATAACTGACAATTGCAAACAAATGAACAGAACAAAAGATTTGATAGTGAGAATCCATGGCAACAAAATCTATGACGACAAATAATCGATTTAACAGTTTTGTCATGTATTGTAAACATGGCGGTCAACAGGCAGAAAGAATAGGTGGTCATATAGTTTTTGGATGAATTTTTTTCTGAAAATGAACAAAGACCAGAATTATATTGTGTAAGCTAGGAATGCACATAGGCTTTATCTGTTCTAATTTAAAAGCCAAACTCTACAATACATTTCAACCAATTAGCTAACGGTATTGTAAGCTAGGAGGTTGCTGAATGTTAACTTTAGTAGTCTTGTAAGTACAGCGTATTTATAAAATGTTGGCCTCATTTCCCATTTTTTATTGTTTTTTTGTCTTTCTAAATGCTGATAAATTTAGTGATGACAAGCTTAAGCAGGTGGCGAGTAAAATGCAATTTCAGGCTGATTTAGAAATGATTTTTGCGTCGTACGACTCCTTTTGAAGTCAGGCTGAATTTCAGCCTGATCACATGTTGTACATCATGCAACACAGCAGACATCATAACAGCATTTTAGCTTCCCACACAGAGCATGATCTTAGAGGAAAATGGCTGCTGTATTAATTCGATCAATTAAAAAGTAGCAGCTGATATGAGGTATTTTCACTACAGCCTCTTCTGTCTCTTTAGCTCATTCATTTTTGGCAGCACATTTTCTTCCCATGGCTATGGCACGTTGACTGAATTTCCTGGGAGCAGTTCCAATCTACGCATAGGAAACAGAAAGGCACATTTTCTTAACATCTCAAAAGACCATGCACTCTGGTATTGCGTCTCTGCCACTGTATGTTTCAGTCTGTATTTCTTTCTCTCCCTGAGTGCTCTTTGATTCAGTACCTAGTCACTCTCTCCGTCTTTGGCCTGTATTGAAATAAACCCATTCAGTTTAGAGCGCTCATTTGCATACTGTGACAGGTTCGTCAAACTGGTGTTTCCCTCTTTTCTTTCTCCACTTTCCTCATCTGGCTCCACGTTGTCTTCTTCTTCTTCTGTCCTCTCCTCACCCAGCATGGCACTGCCGTTGTTTATGCACACACTCGCTCTTCGCACGTCGTCTGGGATGTTTCTCCGCAGCTCACGGTTCTTGTTACGTCTTGCCAGCTTGGTCAGGGATCCGAAGCGCAGGTGGAAGAGATTTTCCTCAGAGGAAGACGCCGTCTGTGGCGTTTGCTCACTCCCCTGATGGTCGTACTGCTCACAGGCCCCCTTCAGTCTCAGGTTGTTGAGCTTAGTATCGATGCTCTCCTGGGATGAAGTCTTGAAGCGGCCCGCATCAAGGCTGGCGAACAAGGCCCGCTTCTCAGGAGACAGCATGTCAAGGGAGTGAGCTCGCTGTTCCAGGCCAAGCTGACGCCGCTCCATGCTGCGGATGGTGGCGGCTCGCTGGAGCTTGTCATGAATCTCGACACTCAGGCGACGCCGTGTTTCACGAAACTCTGCTCGCACATTTGCCTTCCATTCAGCTGCATGAGCTTTAATCTCCCCAACCTGTGACAGAAGGATAAAGAGCAAATTAAGAAAGAATATTGTTTCCAAGCTGCACTATCAGTTAAAGATTGTGTTTTTTAAATGTCCAGAAACCAACTTTTTATTTGGATTGTGTGTTGGTGTTGGTGCACTCTTAAAAGATAACGTAATCTTTTGCCATGTCTGCAACAATTTTGCTCATTTCACACAAAAAAAACCATTTGTGTTCCCTCCACTGGTTTTAAGCTGCTGGTCTCATGTGATTGTTGAAAACCAATCAGGACTAAGCAATGTTTGAATGAAAATGTAAGCCTCTGTCCTTATGTTTGCAGCTAGCTGGTTGATCAAAAAGAGTCTTGCAGAAGGAACAACATTTATTTCATTATTTTTAGTCATGAGTATTGAATGGTATGAACCACCGAGGTGTTAAAGGACTTCTAAATTTAAAAAAAAAATGTTGTTACAAAATATCAATCCGTCGGTGCCTAAGTCTTGTATTTGGCACCTTTACATTTTTATACATGTTTTAAAGATAATAAATAAATGTGTCTTCTCTGTCTGGACTTTAACAAGGTCTAATCAGTAATTTCTTGTCCCGCCAGCAACTGAATGTCCTTTAAATTTCTACCTCTCTAACTTAATACTAAGCTGTGCTAATTGAATGATTCCCACCTCCTCTTTGGTCTTTTTAGACAGTAGTCGAAGCCAGTCTCCAATCATGCTCAGGACTGCAGCAAAGTAGGCCAAACCCACCAAGATCCAGAACCACACCAGAGGCTTGTACCACTTCATATAGTCTATCCTACGGTTTCCACCTGGAGGGGGGAAAGAAAAAGGCAGATATGGCTTGAAAATAAGTAATATAAGTCATACAAAACAGGCATGTACATCCTGATAGAACAACCATAGCTCTACCTGCCACATAGTCTCCTATTCCCACTGTGGTGAGAGTGATCACAACAAAGTAGATGGACTCCAGTGTGGTCCAATCCTCAATGTGTTGGAAGATCACAGCAGGGATGGTTACAAATACAATGCAGCCTGCCAGGATGAACAGGATGGTGGATGTTACTCTGATCTTAGTCCGGCTGATCTGTCTGTGTTTTTGCTGAAGAAATCAAAAAAAAGAGATGCTTTTAGAGACAGACAAGACAAGCAATTAAAAAAGACCATGTAACACTATGATGAGGCGCTGATAGCTGAGAAGCAAATGCTAATCAAAAAGAACAAAAAATCTGAAACCGGACAAGCGCAACAACACTCTCAAACTTTTGCAGCTCACCCTGAATATCTTCTCAACTCTCAAGATGCTTTTCACAAAGATGGTCCCCAGCTGGTCTCCAATCCCAGCCAACAAGAAGCCAAAGAGGGGGATGCCAAATATGGCATAAAGGATGCAAAAGATTTTTCCGCCTTCCGTGCTCGGAGCTATGTTTCCATAACCTGTCAAAACAAGGACAACACGGGAGTGGGGAGGGTGGGGTAAAAAGGTCAAGATTCGATCCATTAGGGGGAACAAGAAATGCAAAGAAAAACAGACATGCTGAGGAAGAGGCAACAGAGTATTAAGAGTAAGCTGAGAAGGAAAACAATTAGGATGGTCTTATGCAACATAGTCAATACAGTCCTTGTGGTTAAGAACCATAGGCGTCTCTCGTAAGGAAGATCCTAGAGAGCCAACAATTAAGTTCGGCTTCGAGAAAATTGCATTATTATGGTCCTAAAGTAACAGAGATACAATGAAGAGTCCAGGGAAACCAAGGACAAAACCTATTAACCCAGTTCTTTGAAATAACAATTGTGTCTACAATTGACGTTTGAATTTACTTCCCCTTTCTTTTTTAAGCACTATTGTTTTTTGTTATATTGTTGAAACACATTGAGGTCAGTTCAATTATACAGATATTACACAGGATCCTATCAATACTTATTTGAGCGTGTCTGGAGAATAAATGTGTTGTGAGAGGGGAATGACAGGGGAGAGGTACCCGGACCAGACTCGAACCAACCGTCACCAGGTCTTCCATATTTTTTATGCTCTGTGTTTTGATCAGTGGCTTCGTTAAACTTAATGAAGCCACTTAAAGCTCAGATGCGTATCAGCAAATGTCATGGCAAATTGAGTAGCTGGCTGAAGAGCACCACAACAGCAGGTCAGGGACATTGTGCTCTTCTTTTCGCTTTACTAAAAGATGATAATAATAGAGATAGCACACAAACTCAAGTGCACAGTATGAGCTTTCATGTTGGAGTTGTACCTCTTAAAATGTAATATATGTCTGTTGTGATTGAAATTTGATCAAAGATTCCTGGCATCCAAAGGCTGTTAAGTCTAATTTCTTTTGAATGAATTGTAATTAGAATCTTATTTTTGAGAGCAGGAAAGCAAGAAGAAAGTTCTTATCAAAGAGATCAACCAAGTGGTCTAAGTCTGCAAGGTCAGTAGTGTTTATCTTCAAAGGTTTTGTTTCTGAGGTATTCTGTAACTCTTCTCGCGGACTCCTACCCCCGAGTCGTGCATGGTTGTCAAAGAACGGTATTATAAGGGTGGATGTTTATATACCGATTGTTGTGATGACCGTTCCAGCGAAGAAGAAGGCACTGCTCAGGTCCCAGTGACTGGAATTATAGGACGTGTCTCCAATAGGACTCACCCCTGCACTCACTGCATCTACAGAATGCTGGAAAGAGGGAAATATATCAGTTACTATGATAATGCTTCAACAAAAAAACATAAATGTTCTTGGACAGTCAAATGTATTTTACATCTCTCCCATTGAGTTCTCCTTCAAAGAGGAAAGGCAAGCTTGCGTGCAAATAAACTTGTCTGCTGTGATTTTACTACATAAGCCCACATGGTTTGAAAAGAGTGAACACATTATCCCCCCTCATGCAATGCTTGTGTGATGAATGTGTGTCCAATGTGTGTTCGTGGGTGACCCCTGCCATGGATTGTGTAACACTCCTGAAGTAACTAAGGATACAGAATGCGCTTTTATCTCGAGATCTGGTGGGTCGCACTGAGGGGAGGAGAGGAGAGGAGAGGAGAGGAGAGGAGAGGAGAGGAGAGGAGAGGAGGAGAGGAGGAAATGGGGGAGGTGGAGAGAGACTTCAATTAACCTTGAACTCTTACAGCTCGAGTAAGATGGGAGGTAGAGGTAAGGTGGGTGACATTTATTCAATCAGTTCATTTTTATTTTATAATGTTGGTTACATCATAATATTTTCTTTCAAAATGATGTTTATACATTCAAGCTGCCCGCTTTGAGGACTACAGCCTCCACACACGCATTAACCACTGCGCCACCAGCTCCCCACAGTTATCTATATTTTTCAGTTGTTCTTCAGTGTTTCCATGATAACAAGGACATTTAGGTGGTTTTTCGAGATCATTCTTTCCCATTATTTCGGGATAATGTTGCTGGTTCTTGGATAAATGGATCATATTCAAGTACAAAACCATGACATGCCACGCTGCCATTGCCCCGACTAATGAGGGATGTCAAGCTTATTTCTATGTTTGTTTTGTGCTGTTGCGACTCTGGAGATACAAAATAAATAAGATTGGCAACTGAGGAAAACGAATATATAATACGATTAAAATTTTTGGATGAATATCAGCTGAGTGCTTCCATACCATTAAGCTTTATACCTAATTTGCAGGTGTTTACAGTCCACACTGACTATATCTACGGAGAATCTTTTCTCTCGTTATTTTGTTGTGTCAGGGGAAACATTAAGAAGTCACAATGCTCCACATTTACTGCATCATTGATCTCCTTCTATGCCCCATTATGTAGCTATTAGAAGTTAATCTATAAGTGTTTTATTCTCAACTCTCTGTTTATTGGCATTTTTTTGTGAAAAGCTTTAACTTTGCCTCCAGGCTCAAATAAATATTGGTTCTGTGGGCATTAAAGTCAACACGAGAGAGGCTTTTTGGTCAGAAATAGCCTCAGTGATGTTACCGACATTCCTGGTTGGATAAAACGTGCTGCTTTTCATTCGGAGCAACCCCCAGACTATCCTTGCAAGCGAGATGCAAGTCCATATTATAAAATATGAATCAGCTCTCGTGACATACATTTTAAGGCAGACAGAGTGGAGGACCACTTTCGCATCGCTGCACATGCCTGCTCTTAATCCTGCATGTGATTACCTCAACTCCGTCAGTGCAACTCCCCCAGTATAAAATTAGCGTGTTACTTCATAGGCTTTCACAGACAAGGCTATTTTCAAGGCACAAAATTCAAAGAATAAACCCCAAATAATCTAATTCTGGAGTCAAGGGAGGAGTATAAATAGCCTCATATTGAATCTGAATACTTTATGAGAAGTTCTATTTTTGTCTCGCCTTTTTCCCAGCCATGTTCACGCTGCATTATAGATTTGGAAAAATCCTCCCTCTACACATGGACTTTTGAGGCACGAGGCTGGTGACTTAGATTTGTGTTGCAAATTAGGCCAAATTAAAAAAAAACAACGTGCTTTTTGTTTCTTCTTCATTCTGAGAGCGCGGAAGAATCAGCACACGCCTCCTTGCTAATGTTTGTTTTATTTTTTTAAGCTGCAGCTTCATTAGCAAGCAGGCGAACTCCCTGCAGAATCTGATCCTCTCAGCGTGTCTTCCTGCCCCACAGCAGGTGACAGCAGAGTGCCAGCCAGCGTGATGCTTCAGTCTCACCTTCAACCCCCCTTACTGCCAAGCAGTATCCTCTGCTGCAATCTCTGCGGCCATCACTTACATCAAGCGCTCTAATCTGACCAGCCTGAAGCATCAAAGCTGCACAGCTGACTGCAAATGGGAAAAACACAGGTCCATCACAGGGAAGTTTTTGAGAGCACTGGCTGTGTTTGGCAGGGAGGAGAGGGAGGTGTACATGTGAAGAAAAAAACATGTATGAAAATGTTTAAGCCTATGAGTGACATATACAAGCTGCATATTAGGAACAAATCTGAGGGCTGTAAACACAGTACTGAGAACAACAAACCCAGAGGGAGTTTGACTTCACTCTAATTATATTTTCATGGGCATATTTTAAATCTGTGCTATATGAACTTAAAATGCTGCATTTTGGAATACTGATTCTACAGTAGCTCGTGTTCAGACGTCTGAGGACAAAGGTCTGTAATAACGGTACATTCTTGTCAGTATTTGAAGTATTGATGGGTTAGTACTTTATCAACATCTTCACTAAACTAGCCCTAGTTTTCACAAATAATTATACATTAATTTATACAAACATCACATTACTCATGTTTTAAATTATGATGACGGTGTTGTTTGAATGTCCTGACGTAGTTAAACTGCAGGTAGCTCAATGTTTATAAAAGTTTATTTCCAGATAAGTGACTCATCAATAAGCCAGGCCTGTACTAGTGTCAATAACGGCGCGGCTTCACATCGTGCCACAGTATGAGTCATCCCAGCGGCACAGGAAGAAAGCCAATCAAGTCTGCTTTCTCTGAGGGCACACAGTGGGTAGGTGGACTGCACAGACACTTAAGCTGACACGAGGGGGTCAACAGACGTACACGGACTCACATTCACACACATTATGTCAGCACATGCTGTGGAGCGAACCACTTCAAATTCTTAATCGCCACTACATTCGCTTTTTCTGTCTCCCTCACACACACAGGATGTGCATATATGCACACAGGCTTTCTGTGGTTGTCATTTTTCTGTCAACTCCTCCACCAAACAGTTTGATAACAGTGAGTCACCACTGCTGTGTTGCCACAGAAGAGCTTTGTCTGAGTGACGGGTTTGACACAGCATGAACAGACTGATGAAGTAACCTGTTAAAAGACCAGACTGAGTGGTGGAGAAGCTCATCCTGCAGGCTATTTCTTAAGACAGCAGGGGGAAAAGTGTTGTTCTTAAGCGTAAGCTTCACACACGACAGGATAAAAAATTTCCAGCAAATAAAATGTTGGACTATCAACATAACTAAAAAGAATGATTAATTAAAGTTTTAATTTTACATTCAGTGAAATTACATATTGATACCACTCTTGCATTTGCATGGCTAATAAAACAGTATAGTTATTAGTGTTGCTTAGCTCCAGGCTAACAAAATCTGTCTCCCTGGGATGGTTCAGCTCATAATTAAAGGAGAAAATTGTTAAATTAGTTTCTTTTATTTGTACTGAATTGCTCAAATATACATAACTAACTTTGGTTAAAACACCTAAGTGGCAACCATCGGCAGCAGCTCTCATACTGGAAATCCTGTCTCAGCCTAACTTTCAGACAGGCTGAAAGCTAGAGCTGAGATGAGTTTTAAGCATCTTGACAAACCAGTTAAACAGCGGAGGTTGCCGCTTGATGGCAACTGAGACTATAACATCTCCCTATAATTTCCCCCTGGGATTAATAAAGTACTTCTAAATCTGATTTAGATAGCATACAGGAATGAAAGCATTTCTTGCACCGACTTTTTCGAGGATGCTGTTTCTATGGTTAAAACAGAAGAACAGGAAAAACAGAGGTCCAAACAAGATGTAAATAATTCAAAGAAGCATTAAACATTTACCACCACCTGCTAAATAACGTTTGTCCTCATTAAATAAAAAGGAAAAATGTATGCCAATTTGTTAATTCTAGAGGTGTCAGTGGGTGGAATTTATCATCTTTGGAGGGAGTTAGTTTCACTGTTGTTCCATGTATTTTGGTCTCTGTGTTCAATTACCCTGACTGACTGCTGGTGGTCATTTTATAACTAACTGCTCAGTGATTGGTATTGTCCTTATGTTACTCCCTGAAGAAAAGCAACTAATCTTTTAATACATTACTTCAAAAGATGTAATAGTGAAATTAAATTCATTAGTTGATACAGGCAAATTACTTTTAACCCTTCAGTTTCTGGTGATACAATCTGTCCAGATGATAGTCCTGTCTGTGATTCAGCTGTCCTGCAGCAGGGAGTCTGTGACTGCCGCCCTGTGAGATAAATAATTGATTCCCTGTGGACCCCAGACACACCATGCTCAAGGTTTTTATTTACCACATACTTCTCCTCAGAAAAAAATGTCATTGATTTTTTACAAACTCATGATAGCTCTTCTGTGGCTCAAAGGTTGAGCTCCGCAAGATAAGAGGGTGAAAGGATGCTCCTCTGAGAAGGAATAAAAGGACAAAATAGGTGTGGAAGAGACAATAAGACGTCCAGACTACCAGAGCTTTGTAGAAAAACAAACCTCAAATGGAGCCATTCGAGTGTAAAGTGGAGCATATCAAATACCATGTGGTTGGTTCACTGGGGATTTTTTCATGCTTAAGAAAATCAGAAAAACCATGTGGTTCTATGATAAACCTCATACCAACTATTCCTACACTGCAAACAGGTTATTTCTGTTCCCTCACATACAAATCACATGCTATGATTTAGCTTTAAACATTAAAACCAGCTGATTCTCATTCCAAGGATGTCAAAAATCCCCCTTTGTTGGCTAATAAAGATACAAGGGGCTTTTCTAATCATGCACAGAAGCTCTTATATTTAGTCCCTTCTCCCTAAAACAAAACAACAAACATTGTTACATGTGGCTCCCTTTTCTGTGTAAACATCTGCAACGGACGTGACTGATTTCAGTCCTGCTTTTTTCAATCAACACACTCCCTCACAAATCAAACTTCCTATTCAGCCAACTGCACTGCAAATCATTTTCCAATCCTGCTCTAGCTGTAGGTGTCAGCTTGATGGAGTGACCTTAAATCTGGACCTATAATTCTGGGTGTGATATAAGAGAGGGATGTGATATAAAGCAGCTGACACTGTACAAAGATCTTGTAAAAGGAAGTGAAGTGTGACATGATGAACGATTTGCTAGCTTGTTATCTTGTTCACTTCACACAGGTAGTGGTTGGAGGATAAAAACTTCGGAAACCATATTGGTAAAATGTGGACAGTGACAGGAACAGCATGGTTCAGGGCAGCTTCAACGTACATTTAAAGTCTATGTGTTGTCAGTCATGTTGTTAAGACGAGGCTGCTGACATTTAGCACATTAGTATTATGTTGATTATTAAAGCTCCTGCGAAGCAATTTTGGTTTGTGTCGTTGTTGTCGCATCTTGCGGACAAAGCAGTACCGCTTACCTCTCTGCTGATTTTGTCCTGTACTTGTGTAAATCGTGTCTTTTTTTTAACAAAAAATGTTTGCAGCATGTAGTCAGTCACAATCGGACACCTACCCTGCGGCAGCGGATTCAGGCTTTAAAAATACCCATATACATATAATCAGTCATATCCGTTATGGGCTCGTTTGCTTTTGTTAGTCATACACAGGCGTCAGTATTAATGTTAGTCTGTTTCATAATCAGCTAAAACCTTCTCATAAGAGCTTTAAGCATTAAAGGGTCACCCTCTTCATGAAATCTTCGAAGATTCTATTGCTCCTAGGTAAAACATAATAGATAGAAAACATTTGGAAACTGTAATGGAAACTACTCTTAAGGAAAAAAATAACATTGCCCCTCTGGCTGTGTGCTACTTTCCTTTTTTAAAATGTGTGGGTGTTGTAAAGCTTTACTCTAGAATTTCATACTGTACTAATGCATTTATCATGGAGAGAAAAGGTTCTTCTAATGCAAAATGGTTATGAAATGTAGTCCTCAAAACTACCCAAAATGCATATAGAATAAAAATGTAGGTAAAGCTTATCTAGTAATTTCTCTAACTATGAACGGAAAACAGAATAAAGGGAGAACACTTATGCTCTCCAAGAAACTAGAAACAGCTCAACTGACCTCATGAATAAGATAAAGACAGTGAATTGCTCTTTTCTCCGAGATTAACGTTATGTATCGTTATGTAACACGGACCTGCATGTGGTAGTGTGCTCGGTTCAATGTGTTTGCCAACAGATCTCAGTGTCAGTGAGTTATAGGTGTCTCAGCGGTGACCCTGAAGGTATTACGGGGCTTCCTGCTACACATGCACCTGCCTCTAAGTCTGCTAATGACATTTATGACAATTACCCATCAATATCAGCAACCAAGGGGGGAGAGAGAAGCAGGTGTTTCTACTGATGGTGCTTTAGTCACTGTTTTATTGATTCGTTGTCTAATGAAAACAGTGGGCACCAAACGAAATGCCATTTAATATGCCAAGAAGTCAGCGCAGAGCGAGCGATGACAGTGTCATAAAAATAATAAAATCTCAATGACTTTGAATTAGGGAACGTTAAAATCCAGCCCAACCTTTTTCATTGTACATTTCTATGTACATTTCTATGTACGCCTACGTTAAGTTCTATATTTATATATTACATAAATGGCAATCGTAATATCGTAATATAGTATGAAGTATGAAGTTAGAACTGGAGCGTTTTACAGAGTGAGTAATGGCAGGACTGAGCTGGAGAAAATCATTGTCAAGTGTCGCTACTGCAACATCAACTAAACTGCTCTGATGCCATAAATAGCTTTCAACTGCATGCCATTTTCTTCATCAGTAGAAGGAACTAGCAGAGGCGTCCTCATCATAAAAGTACCCACCTATGACCACTCATCCTTACACGCTGGACGCTTTATACCTCAGTTACGTGAGCAACTAAGAGCTACTTCTTTTGCTGCTGAGGGTAAAAGGCTAACGGAAGCTACCAACCCTTAGTGAGCAAATATTTAGGGAAAACTTTTTGACACATTTGAAGTTCTTCAAAGTGAATTTAAGTCTGGCTCTTTAGCTGCTTAATGGTCGACTTTGTTCCCTTGCTAATTGCTTACTGTGTCCATCTGTTGTTTATCGCTAAGCAGCTGTGTAGTGTGTTTGTGATTTTTTTTTTGTCGCAGCTTAAAACAGCTGCTTGCTTGAACACAAAAATGAATCCATGAGCGAGAGTGAAACAATACAGATACATGAGCTGTAACTTGCTAATAAAAAGAGGCTCCAAGGGAAGCTGCAGCATCACATTAAAGATCTCTTTGCGTTTCAACAAGCCACCCCTTTCATGTTTCATATATCAATGTTATTTCATAATGTCAACGAATTTTGATACCAAAATCAATAATTATTGTTGCTTTGTTTTAAGCTAATCTGTTCTTGCTATCACAACTGTTGACAACTAGCTGACTTAAAAGTATTTCTGTAAAAGACATTATGAGTTCAATTACAAGAACACTTTGTTACATAACAGGTTTATGCATTTGTTCTTTGTTGAAGGACACTTTGATTAAAAGGCTTCATTCTCAGAAGGACATGCAGGACACAAAGTATTGTAGTAGCACCCAAGCTTTTCAAGACATGTGACAACCTAATGAAAACAGAATTCATTAACCCAAGAACCCCTAATTACCCCTGATAGCAATCACCATCTATAAAACTGCAGCTACAAAGGTCAGTCCTCTGACATTCATCCTTTTATCTACCCATGAAATCAGTATTATTTAACAGATCATTTTCATTTAGTTTATTATCTTCTTATCCTCTTACAAGCTAATCTGGTAGCTATAAATAGATTTTACAAATGCAATTAACTGTTTTTGGCAGTCTGAGTAGCCTGAAGGATAAAACACAACAATACCGATTCCAAGAGTTGAGCTACATTTTTCCTCACTCACCTTGATGAGAGCTTCCAGTTCATCAGGTGTAACACAGGGATGTTTCTGCAGGAACCTTGCCTTCTCCAGAGTGATACTAGTCTTCTGGTTGCTCTCAAACGGCTGCTCCAGGGCCCTGAACGCCAGACCACCACAGACCAGGTAGAGAACGACCACGATGAACACCGCCAGCACTGTCTTCCACTTCATCACTGAGTGGAGAGCCGCTGCCATGCCGTCACAGCTGGCGTCCATGCTGGCCACAATGCTGGCAGAACGGGAGGAGATGGACAGGCGTGGCAGTGGACAGTGACCGTTGGCCTTTGGGTCGATGCCCATCGGGTTCTGCATGGTGGCCACACTGGCCTGGACCAGACTGGACTTCACCATGCCAGGCTGGGCCTTTTTCGGGGGGGCCAGGTTGGTCTGGACCGCCACTGAAAAAAATGAGAGGATGGAGATGACTAATTTGTGTATTGTTAGCCTTGTAGGGCAAAAAAGCAGAACAGCTGTTGAGTGTCTTCTGGATGTACAAAAACAGCAAAAGTAGACACAGCTTCAGATGCACGACTGCAACAGACTAAAAAGAACAATCTGCATCTGCCTTTATCTGGGTAAGAGCAGCAAAACAACACAGTGCTGAAACACGTCTGATAATTACAGATGCACTGATCCACGTGTTTTTTCGTTCTGATCCGTTTCCAATACATAGGCCTATATACAGATGATAAATAACCTTCTGAGATTGTTTTTTACAACAACTCTGGTACAATAAAAGACAATAAAAATGAATGCACATTATGTCTCTTCATTTCCCACATGAAATTGAATGGTAAATGTACTGTTGTATCTTCTTCTATATGCCTGTTTTCATACATTTAGAAAGAAAATCATCCAATCAAAATGAATATACAGAATACTGTACAATGTTGGGAGTTCCTTCAAAGCAGTAATTGCTCCACAGGCTTACACAACACACTGAACGATGTAAACACAAGCTTATTACAACCATTAAAAACCTATAGCCTCCTGCATGAAGCATTAGAAAATGATTCCCTTTATTACCCTCAGCTAATAAAGAGATTTCACAAAGCCGTCACTGTAAGCTATCTGCAAAGATGCCTGCTATAAGGCCAACAGCTGAGTCAAAGCTGCAGAGAGACTATGTCACGCCAGTATATTGATATGGTGAAAATGTCTTTCGGGCCATACGCATTAAAGCCATTAGTGCTGTTAAATGGAGCCTCAAAACACTGCGGCAAACAGCTCTACCTCTAATGCAGAAATCCTGGCAAGTGATTTAAAGTAATGTATGAAAAAAACCTTACAAGCTTTTAGAATAATGGCAAGTATAACAATACCCTGACAGTGTTGCGAGGGTTGAGGTGAAATTGAGCTACCTTTTTCTGAGAATTAGGCTTCAATTTTTCAATAAGAAGGCTATGGAAGAGAAGGATAAGTGCCACTTTCAGTCATTGGCTTGGGGATGAGTTTCATACTAAATGTGTGCGTGCTTGTGCAGGTCAACAAAGTGGGCAAGCACCAAAGATGCAGCCAAATTTAGATCCCTTTTAAAAAGTATAAAGCGCTGAATAAGCTATTCAGAGCTTCAGCCTTCACCCCTGACGCCCCCAACTCGCTTAGATCAAGAGCTTGGCGTGCCTCTGAGCCATGGGCGGAGCCTGATGACAACAATGATGCAACTCTGGAAGGTAGGAATATAAAATGGATTTGTTTGACAGGAGGTGCTCTTTTGTGTAATGGGATAGCATCACTTATTGGATGTGCTAAGTAAAATTTCCACACACACACACACACACACACACACACACATACACCCACACACACACACACACACACACACACACACACACCACCCTGGTGAGTCAAGGGCATCCAGGAAGTGTCTCTGTCTCTCACTCTCACTGATCCAGAAGCTTTGAATCTTGTTAGTTCATCCCTATATCATGAGCAAATCAATAACAGCAAAGTGCTGTCACAAGCTTGGGAAAGTGCAAAACTGTCACTTTTAATTCACAGTACAGGCTTTTAAGGGCCGTGACTGCCTGACAATAACGAATAGAAAATTAAGACTGAGAAGTGAAACAGAAAAAAAGACGATGACCCTCCATCAGTATCTGGTGATGTCATTTTGATGGACGCAAAAGAACATCTTCCGGTAAATGAATTGCAAATTGGGACAAGTCAGTATAACTAGTGTAACTGAGACATTAATTGCTTTTCATGTCATCCCATAAGAGAGTGAGATTGAATAAATTAGCTCTATGCAGCAAGGCAGAGGCAGTAGGGCAGTTAAGAAATCTGTATCTGACTGATTTTACTACAGCTGTAACTGAAAAAATACAGGCAATATACATTACAAGAAAAGAAGTCATGAGTCGGTACAAATTTTGCACCATAAATGGAAAAAAACACAACTGCGATGATCATAATGTGGTTTGCGGTTCAAATTTCTGGGGCAGTGAGGCATTCATCCAAAATCACGTTTCCATACCACTGACTCTACTTCATATTGATTTTGCAAATTAAATAAGGCCTGAGTGGAAAGCAGTGCCTTTTATCTGATACTATCTCTCTCCTATAGTCTTCACTCTTGTCTCTGGCATGTCTGGGCAAGAAAATATTCAGCTTATGTAAGAGGTGTACATCAATAAGCCTAAAGAAATATCCCAATTATGGGTGGATATTGATGCTAATTTTGTTTTTATTGCTATATTCAGTGAAGCACAGCTATGATGGGTGTGATGAAGCATTTAGTTTGAATGAAAATAAGCATAATTTGACAATCTCTGGATAACATGCTAAATTATCCTTAGTACATGTAAGCTTGAGAGAAATGATTTTGGGTTGGCTCAGATAGGCTCTTGGCACATTTGGTCCCTATAGAGCTAGACAGGTTGTAGGCGTGAATCTCACCAGCTGAGCCTAAAAAAATGAAGCTTGAGATCACCATGAGTCACCACATTGAGAACTTCTGGTAAATTAATTGAAAAAAATAAAACATTTACGGAGGAATTCGCAAATGGGAAAATTGTGAACCCTCGTGTTTCTTTAAAAATATAAATTACATTTTTTATCAAGCTAAAAGACTAAGCAAAACTAATAATGTTAAAATGATATTGAAAATAATATCTCCATTAGAGGTTATAGGCTAACCCTCAATCTAACGTATTTTTAAGTTACACTGGTCTTTTTTTATTATTTTTTATTTTAACATGTTCGAAATAAACTAAACCAAACTAAACGAAATGATTTAGCCTCATGCCAAATATTTCGCGAGACACTTCAAATAAACAATATGTTTTTCTTTTATTTGCTTTTCCGGTTTCATCTATATTATTTCCGCCAGCTTGACGTTGATTCTGGAGCAACGCTGCCCACAGCTGAGCAGAGGGAGGATGAATGGAGAATAAAGAAATCCCCCCAGCTGCTTTGTCTTGTGTTTTTGGTCCTCTATTGACGTTAAAATCATACAACTATGAGAAGAACAAAAATACAAGAGAAATAAACAAAACAATGAATGCGATTTCCAAAGTATAGAGGTTATAGGCATTGCATAATAGAAGCTGGTGTGGTGTCATTTGTTGTGTCTCAGGTATCTCCAATAAATGCTGCTGGAATTCATAGTAACCCCATTATTACATAACCGAGCTTAAGTTATCAGACAACAAGAAAGCAGTATTTACCAACCTTGCTCAGGGTCCCAGTTAACTTGTTTCCTTGGGTTTTCTATTGGAAATTTCATCTCTATTTTTTTTTGTGGTTTTCAATCAAAACCTGACAGAATTTATCTCTGTGATAATATTCACAAAGAGAAAATTGCCAAATTACGTGTAATTCTTCTCCGGCATCTTCGGTACATCATCTTTTCGTGGATGAGAGTGGAAGTGAGGAGTAAACGCATCGCAAAACCGCATTGTCTGCCTCAGCTGCCCCCCCTCCTCTTTTTCTCCACCTCGTTTGGACGCGTGCTGCTCGCCTGACGGACTGAGACACTTGTGAGACATTTCACGGGGTTGTCGCACCCAACTACATCCCATCTCAAGCTCAAAACGTAAACACACACACATAGGGGTGGTTCGGTCCAGATTACACAGCCTGAGTGTGTCCACGAGAGCAACTTTACTCACGCGCTGCACCGGCAGAAAGAACAACGGATGAGGGATGCTCTGCGTCCTCTCCGTTCCAAAAAAGCGCACAACTACACCTGCATTTGACTCCAATTAGCTGGAGGAAATTTTCTTACATGCATCGGCAAATGTATATCAGGGTTCTCTTAATACTCACTCTTTTGTTTTCGGTAGTTACCCCCGAAATCAGGATTATCCTCTCATCGTTTGGCAACCGGCGACTGAGCACATGGAGCTGGGCGGCAAGTCAGAGATGTACGCCAAATCAGCAGTAGACTTTAACCATTACATCATTCGCATATGGGAAACAATGCATTATTTATGGACTTCTGTTTAGATCCACTAAACAGTCTAAAATTCAGGTGCATGTTTTAACAAAAAAATGCTAAAATGAATTATTTAAGGAAATGTTACACTGTAAAAAAAAAAAAGCAAGTTTACAAAGAAATGCTGGCCACTAGTTGTATCATTTGGGGCATATGGAATTTATGTCAGGAAAATAGCAAGCTATTGCAACCTTCGATATCAGGCACGCCAGACACAAGTCAATAAGTGAGGGGCTTGTTGATCATGGGGGACCATAGCGATTATGAGTCTCAGACGGTAATTTCCAGGCTCTGGTTAAATGATTATGTCTGGTTATTGTATTCATCAACTTCAAAGCTGTAGTCCTTCTCTTAAGACTCAACATGAAAGCAAAATTGGTGAGAGACAATAATAGTCATGTAGAGTGGCATAAATTACATTGAGGATTAAAATGACTTTACCAAACGTTTATAAATGTTTATATTATTATGTGTTTTGAGTGCAAATACAAGATAAAGATTCAAGAATGTACAATTTATTTAGACAGCAAACACAGTGGAGATGAAATTGGACTGGTGGTGGTTTAAACTTGGATGAGTAATTATGTGTCTGCACTGATTTGACAAAGTATAGTCATTTAGGAACTCTGATAATCAATTGTTTACAGTTACCCAATGGGTTATCCAAATACATTGTTTTTTTTGTGAAAGTCTTCGCCCTTTATTCCACTTAAAAAAAAAAAAACTTGTTAACCTTAGGCGAAAAAAGCAAAATGGCTTTACTCGGTTTTTGTTAAGGCTTACCATGTTCATCAAAAAGTCTGCTCTAAAAGTTATCTGCCTCACTACTAATTAATAGTTTTCAATCTTTTGTTGTGAAATGATGTGAAGGGTTAAAAGGTCTGTCAAACAATAGAAGGATAATGGGAGAAAAACAAATGCTGACAGAGTGTTCTCGTGGCCAGTGGGTTTAGTTGAATCAGATTTTATATTTGTTGCACTCTGGGTTTGCCTATGCGAGAATAACACCAGTAATGCAACGGGATGTGATATGTAACATCTAACAACATCATATATTTCTGCCTCTCTCACTTTTAATGCGAATACTCTGAGTTAGTGGATAGGTGTGGAACTGGAGAGTGTACCTTGAATCATGGAGATAGATTTTACTGTTTTGGGCCGATGAGATGTACAATATTTTCCAAGGACCCTGAAATTATAGCTGCTGTTTTATTACCTTTTAAATAACACCATTAGAAATGCAGTAGTATATATCTAAGTGCATGTGCAAGGACAATCTGTGTAATCTTGCAAGTCATTTGGGAGTCTCAGGGGCTCCATGCAACTCTGTTTTATGACCAATGACAATACAGCCTGGCTTTTCAGGCAGTTTGGGCTTCACACTTGCTCTATGTGTCCTTTTGATTCTAATGAGGCTGCAAAAATATCACACCCAGATCCAAACATCCCTGAACATTGAAATATTCATGTGGATCTTGCTTATCTGCTTATCATATACATCAAGGTAGTAATAATAATAATACGTCTGTCGTGTTTTGTTTTTGCACGTTTTATATCAGTTTAACTTGTTGAGATAGGTGCGTGGGTGTTTGCATTCGAGCGAGTGAGGTAGCTTGTTACGTTTTCCTTTTTTACGCATGTACGTGATGACGAAACCAGTCATAGCAACCAGCATGGTGACGGAGAAGCTTTACTTAGCCTCTCAGCTGCTAATAAGCTAGCCAGTATTAGGTCGTTACCTTTACGTTGCTGGATTATCTCAAAGCTTGGAAATGTTCAACTTTAGACGCACTGTATTATCATGTAGTGTTGGAACTCTGTCGTTGCTGCCTCGGCATATTTGTCAAGAAAATGGGATACGCTAATTGTAATTCTATCATGGAAACGAGAACAGGTACGCACGTATGCACCCACTATTAGCATTCGCTAGCTATCCGGCTACTTAATCGGCAGAGGAAGGCAAAACAACTTAAGTATAAACTCATGCTGATTGTGTGACTGTGTCTGGTCTTACAAATATATGACTTGAAAATCATCTAGCTAGATATTGGCAAGTCATTGAGTCCAAGTTAAACTTGTAAGAGGATAACGCTTGCTAATATGAAATACTTTATTTTATCTTTATTGCTTTGTCGGAGAAAATGATAACGACTTTCAAAATGGTAAAAATTCAAATGACCGTATTGCCTCCATTACTGTGGATCGTTATAGAGAAAATAGAAGCATATAAACTAATTAAAAATTAAATTAAATCCATGATATTTATTTATTTAAATACAGAAAAAAGTACCAGTAGTACAATTCTCTGACTTTACTTCAGACAGCTCTTCACAGCTCTCCAGAGAAGATACAGATAGTTTAAAGTTTTTATTGTATTATTGAGTCGTATATATATATGCCTGGGTGCATACGTTTTTAAATACCAATGCTGCGATAGCTTAATCAGTAAATGTGAGAAATAAGACTAATTTCCAATTTCCACATCATTTTTCAAAAGTTCTTAAAGCTTAAAGGGATGTCGTACAATTACTGATGTATCTGATCAACACGCAAAAACACCAAATGTTTGAAGTTTACAAAAATATTCAAAGTCAAATATAGTTAATCTTCCCTTTTAAGAAGCTTCATATAAGATGTTTTTCAGTAGCTTACACAATGAATTTTAATGAAGTTAAAATGTGCAAGTCTTTTGTGTTCTTTTCAGGGAGTGCGTCCTCTCGACCCGGGTCAGGACACACGAGACAGAAAAGTAGCCGTAAGTATGATCATACACTCACATATTGTACATTTAAATAAGGGCACATATTTACATTGTACTGCACTGTAATATGTGTTTTGTGTTTTTAGCTTTCTGCCCGCACTCTTCCAGCAAGTCGACACAGTCCATCATTAATGACCACATGCTATCTCATTACAAAAAGGTCTACTCGGCAAAAGGTGAGCTTTATGCGAAGGTTACATCAACTCCTGCTTACACAAAATCTCTGTAGCAACATATGTTCAATAATTTTGGACCTGGCTTTGTTCCACAGCTGCCATTGATGCGTCAGTACCCAAAAGCTTGATACACAGTGTGAAGTGTAAGTAGCTACGTTTCAAATGGGAAAGTATTGATTTCAACTTTCAACACATTTTTGTTGGAATAGAGAAGTATTTTTGGTCTTCTTTCGTTTGTTGGAAACACAATTCTTATTGTAGCACACCCACAACATTTTTTCTGTGTACTTTGTACCAGCGTTGAGTATTTCTGAAAGACATGAATCATAGTACAGGCAGAGGCCAAATGCTGCACTGACATTAGACTCGATAATCAATAGTACCTTGCTGTTACTTATTGCATTTGAGAACAGGATTCAACACCTCGTGTTCCTCATCTTTACTGGTAGAAGGTGTCGCACTTAACTGTACCTCATCATCAACTTTAATGAGGCTTTGGCTTTTCTCTTGTGCTGCCCAAAGTCACCGGAGGACACATTTTTCATAGAAAAAACTATTGCCTTCTATCTCATCATGTTTTCATTGCCTGTTTACAGACAATGACCAGATCAAACAGGAACGGTTGAGGAAAGGGAGTCGTCCTCAATCAGCCCACTCCTTACAGGGGAATAGCAGAGCCTCCTGTTCTTCAGCCCAGGTAAGAAATCGACAATGTGTTTGTCAGTGTGTCACATGTTTTAATCAGCAGCCATAGTGTTAGACAGTAAAAAAAAAATAAGTAAAAGCTTACTTGATTGTCCTTTTTTTCAGTTTTTCAAATGTCTACTCTCAATTTGTTTGTGTCTTTTAGAGTAGATTATCTGCACACTACGATGACAGTCACTACCTCTGCTCAAGAAGTTCTATGGTCTCCAGCCCAAGGTTCAACGCTTCCTTTCATGCCAAGGACGTAGTTTATCCATCAAATAAACTCGGTCCGCAGCAGCGGCATCACCACCGTCGTCCAGTTTCAGAGATGAAATACCGCAGCCCAGAGGCCACTTTACACAGAAGACAGTCTGCGTGTTCACTTGAACCTTCAGGAGATCAGAACTTCTACAAGACCTTTCAGGATCCTGTTCAGAAGACGTACAGCGGGGACTTGCTCCAGAAACATGCCCAGCACTTTACCCAAGACAAACCTTTCACCCCGAAGACGCTAAAATCAGATAAGAGCTCGTACTTGTCAGAATATCGCTACTACAGAGCACCACGAAGGAAACCTGCTGAAGACTGCAATAAGTCGAGGTTTATGCGACAGGAAACATACCATGGAAGGTACCTGCAAAAAAAATCCCATTTAAGGGAGCAGTAGATGTGTGTCTTTGAATTGTTCCAGCATCAGATACAGCCTGTGTTTTAAAGTGTTGAATATGACTTCTTTTTTTTTTTTTTTTTAGCACAAAAAACAAGGAATACACACAGGAGCTCTATGGGTCA
Organism: Symphodus melops; assembly: GCF_947650265.1. NCBI lineage: Eukaryota > Metazoa > Chordata > Actinopteri > Labriformes > Labridae > Symphodus > Symphodus melops. Next base: position 16,957,145 of record NC_136709.1, on the reverse strand, counting down.
TCTCAGGTAATTTTCAGGATTCCATTTGAATGTCATTAAACATTTTCTAATAAAAAAAATTCTATTTTAAGTTATGAAATATGTCCAAAAGATTTCAAATGAACATTTTGACGTGTGATGTAGTAACGACAGTTTATATCGTGAAACTGCAACCAGCTTATACATTTCATTTAGCCTTTTACATTACGGACAGTCTGGGTTTCAATTCAGACCTTCTGCCCTGTTCCTGCATGTCATTCCCCATTTCCCCTAACCCATTAACCAGCCTCATTGTTCAAGTAAACCATGAAACACTTTGAAACCATGTTAACAGCTATTTTAAACCTACAAGTATTAGACTGCAGTGACGCAACCGAATACTCCATGTCATTGTACAGCCCTTTTTTTTTTTTTACAGGGATTCCATACAGAGCACGAGTGGTCTGAGGATGACGTCAATAGCACATATTTCTCAGCATCAAAAGAGCAGAGTCGAGCACACAAGAGCAGGGACCATGAATCATTCCATTACTCATCCAGGTAAAATCACTAAGTTGGAATACTTTATTGTGTTTTATGTTTAATGTAATGCTGTAAATATTTCCTTTGTATTGACCTTAAATAGTTTACATTTCATCTTTTAGGGTCTCACAAGTGGGCAGGAAATCTCCAGCTGTGAAGAGTATATCTACAGAGTAAGTTGTCTTTGATCATTTGTAAGACTTCTGCAGTTTTTCATATAGTGGAAAGTCATACAGGTACAGTATGTGTTGATTTGACAATTTAGTTCTGATATATATATTTTTCAACAGGGAAGAAGAACTAATGTACCTAGAGTTCATCTCTGCTGTAACAGAGGATATCTTGTCCAGGGCGCACATTTCTGACAGGTTTGCCTCTTAAAGCTGTTGAAATGACTGTATTTTATTATTATTTTTTGTTTGCACATGTGCAGCCTGACTCTTCTACAGTAGCTATAAAGTGTCTATATATATTTTTTAAATAAATTGTTAATCAGTGGCTCACGCCTGTAACTGTGTGTCTTTATGCTCTGCAAGGATCCTAGATCGGGTGATCAAGCGGCATATTGACACGAATCGACATTATCTTGATGAAGTAAGTATATGACAGCAGAATTCCAAATAGGTTCTTTTTATTGTTGGGTTATAGCTTTGTGTTTCAATTGTATTGTTTTTTTAGGGTAAAATGCGCCACCTTCTGGAAGTGCTTCGTAAAGAATTTGAAGAGCCAACCAATAGTACAGAGATAGAAAAAAAAGAAAATGGTTTGCTTGATGCTCTTCTGTCACATCCGGAATCAAGGACAGAGGAGGGGAAGACCAAAGATAACAAGAACCTCTTTTCTTTCACATCATTTATCAGAGACTGTGATTCTCTACATCAAGCAGATCCTTTACTGGTGTCCACCCCCTTATGCTCCCCACAAAGGACTGCTTCAAATACTAAAACAAATGAAATGGATGATGAGAAGGAGTATTCTGAAGAGAACTTTAGCTCTCTTTGGCTCAGGGAGCATGTTACCAATAATACAGGACTCAGTGATGAGGATGTCCATCAAAATCAAATAGACACAACTGCGGCAAACAAAGAAACCAGCAATGACGGCCAAGGATGCACCACTGTGAGCAGTGACGAAGCATTTCGTGAGGACGTAGCTGAGGTCAGTTACGGCAGAGAATCAGAAGAGATGGAGGATCTGGGGAGAAGTTTGTCAGAGTCACTTCATGTGTCCAGCATTACACAACATAACTATGTGGAGGCTACTGAGCAACATTCAAATACAGTTGCTTCTTTCAGTGATGATGAGTTCTAAATTCTGCTGTATTCATATATTGTTTACAAAGAGTGTTTTTTTTTGTGTGCAGAGAAAAAATACTTACGCCACTGGTGTTTTTACAATTTACCCTGTGTGCTGTAGTTGTAGCTCTAATAAAGTTTTCCATTTATTATTTAATTTCACACAAGCAAAAGGTTCATTGACTTATCAGAAATGCCGTAAAACAAAAATATTCCCAATGGTAACTAGTATGTTTAGCAAATTGAAAAGGAACTTATAGTACTGCACTTCTGCCAGATTAGATGAACTAGTGGTATTATTTTTGTGTGATTAATTTGCAGGGAGTGTGTCCAGTATAATAAAGCTGCAGTTTGCATTTTTCAGATTTTTGACCAATTTCTCAGATTTGTTTGACTTGAGATATGCCTGGCATGTAGCTACACGTTGTTTACTGCCACCAGAAAGTGTCTTTACAATTGCAATAAATGTTCTATTCTTCAGCTGTATGTATTCACCACACTGCTTATTAAGACTGTAAGAAGTCTACAAACTAACAAGTCATAACCCTGCAAACAGCTTCAAAACTAGTGCTGGGATTATTTCCCACATGTAAGGATCGTGCACTCAATAACAGAGAGAAAATCGTTCTCGATTGCACAACATTGAGTTCACGATTACAGCTGTCAGTAGATAAAAAAGGTAAACAGGCTGGTCAGCGGCCTGCAGCTCTGTCTGGGCAGCTGTTCCGTTTCTGGCATTTTCACCGCTCGGCATTCCAGCTGTCTGATGTCATAGACCCCGAAACCCTCCATGTATTCCTCCGCCACAGAGGCACTACAATGCAATTCAAAGAGCGTACACAAGAGAGTATAGCTAATTATTTTCAACGTATTAAGTATATTGAACCGAAAAGATGCAATTTCATACACTTAAGTGATTATTACTTTTATTTATTTTGCCGAAGCAAAGTTAAAGAGTCGCGGATGTAGACACTTGTTGCTCCTCCAATCCCAGGAAGCGAAACACGCTCGGTACTTGAGTGAACTATCGGACCAAGAGGCATGGGGGTTAGTTTGGTTCAAAAATAAAATAAACCACAAACAAGCTGGCCGTCTTCACTACTGATAGATAACTGAAAAAAGTGGAAATCCGTCGAATCTTCATGGCGGATTCAATCAGGAGCGACACGTAGCTGGACCCACGTATAATGCATCTGACGGCTAACGGTAACGTTTACAAATGTTTGACCCAAAATATTTACCGGCGACGTCAGCTTCTCCAAAGGGTGCCGTCTATTAGCTGGAGCGCAAGTTAGCACGCTAGCAGTTAAGCTATTTTTTTAAGCGAAAAATTACAGCATGGATATCAAAAGTAACTCTAAGTAGTTATTAGTAGTTGGTTAAATGTTTGTTAGACACGTTGGCTCTATTTTAACCCATTATAGTGAAGTTTAAACTGTTTAATAAAATGAATGTACGGTTGACGGTGGATAGCTGCGGGGATTTAGTTGTGTTGTGTCCGACGTTGGAAGCTTTGGGTTGCACTTGTCAGTCTTTGGATCAGACTATAAACCGATACAGGATTAACTTAACCACAAGCTTGCAAAAATAGCTACTGGCAAAACCTAAATTTCACAACGTTAGTCTTTTTTTTCAAGAGGTTACAAAACATCAACACTTTTTTGGGTGAAATGCTAACTTAAATCCAAGCATTTCAAACGCTTACTTTATGACACATTTTAGTTAATCTGGAGTGGCATTATTTTAATGTGTAATTTACAATATATTAAACAAAGCATATTAGAATCTATTTAATAACATTCTTTACTAACACTTAAGTTGCTCATAGTGTTTGCGATTCACTTAGTTTAACATCCACTTCCAGCCTTGGTTGTGTTTTGTTGTGCTTTTCTAAAAACATATCTTGTCTCTTTTTCAGGCCTTTTGATGATGAACATTCACGCTGTTTTTGAAGGGGCAGCCCGGAGGATAATTTCTCTTGATTGAGGGAAGACCCCCCCCCCTTCCCTCCCCCTCCTGAAGAGGTGTGAAACATGCCCCTGCCATTTGGCTTTAAACTCAAAAGAACTCGAAGGTATACTGTTTCAAGCAAAAGCTGTCTTGTCACTCGGATACAGCTGCTCAATGGAGAGTTTGTGGAGTTTACGCTTTCAGTGGAGAGCACAGGACAGGAGTGTTTGGAGGCAGTTGCTCAGAGACTTGAGTTGAGAGAGGTATGTATGTACCGGTATATGTTTTCATTCAATACAAGCGCTGATTGTTCTCTCCTGTAGATCTCTAATGCACTCACCACTTCTCTACTCAGTCTTATCCACCAAAACATTGCAATACCACATTAACGTAATTGCACATGTGCATCAAGCACAGTAGACTCATACACATATTATGTGCAATTATGCTATTCCCCCTTCAAACGTCATATCAGCTCTGTGGGCCAGACGTGAATTAAGCACTGTCGTGTCTGCATTTGGTCACTACAGTCAGTCACATGCAGACAGTAACTGTTAATCATCAACTGACAGAGATGTAGGCTGGCATGCTGTCACCCAAATGCACCTCATAACAACAGTATAGACTGCTGAATGTGCTGGCAATCTGGCAGAGGAACTTGTCCTTTTATGACAGCATTTGTTATTCAGCTGCATGACGCACTAAAAGCTTTAGATCGGTCTGACGAGCAGTCCAAAAAGGTAGTGAAAGACCTCTACCTTGAATTCAAGTTTTCATACTCTGCAGAGTGTAATACAGTTTGTTTTTATGTCACCAGTCTTGTTTACACATCAGGTCCCGTGTTTGGAAAATCTAAATGAATTCAGCTTCAGACGAATGTTAGTGACATTGAATAAATGGAATAGTGCTATTTTACCCATTTACCCTTAAACAAACCAGTTTCCTGTGTCGTTGCATATTTCCCGTGCTACAGGTCATTTTTATTTTTACATTATTACGAAAGAAAACATTTGAAAGACAAAACAAATCACATACTAACTTCTATCTCATGTAAAAGAGTGATGTTGACGTGTAACTTTCAACTTGTGATTTGAGAGAATCACAATAGGGCTCTTTCAGCTAAGCCGTGTTGTGAGATGTTCAGACAGTCACAAGACTGAACAGTAAGTTCCCACGGCACTAGAGAAGATAGCACTTGTCGAAATGTCAGGTCTATACGTGTTTTGAATTTCATGTAGATAATTCAGAGAAGGCTCGCAGCTTTCTTTGTCTTCTTGCGAATGATTTCCAAATTCATAAATTCGTGTGCCTGATGTTTAGGTATCCTATAATGTACTAAATATCCACTACTTTCTTTTTTAGATAACATATTTCAGCCTGTGGTACTTCAACAAGCAGAATCAGCAGCGATGGATCGACTTGGAGAAGCCGCTGAAAAAGCAGCTGGACAAGTACGGGCTGGAGCCCACCGTTTACTTTGGAGTCGTGTTTTACATACCCGGTGTCAACCAACTGCAACAGGAGATCACAAGGTGACGTTTCAACAGCATCATGAAGTGTCGCGCCTGAGCCCCCAACCTTTTTCACCTTCAACAACTGCACTGACGTGAAACGAATGCTCATCAAAGTGGAGTTCATCCACTTGAAGTGTTTTTTGTTTTGTTTTGTTTTGTTTGGGAAAAATCTTCAGGCGAAATAAAGGTGCCAAATGGTTATGCTTAGACTCAAAGTAATGCCACTTCAAACAGCTGATGGATTCTAGTCATGTCGTTGTATGTTTCCCCATCCATCTCTGACCCAGACAGAGAGCTTTAAAACATGTGACAAATCATTTAAATACAACAAGCTTGAGCCTGAAAAGAGAAGTCAGCTGTTTCTGCACACTTGAACAAAGTTGTTGAATTTAGTTGTTGATTGCTCGTCTATTCTCCACTCTTAACTAATCTTGTTTTGGTTTTTTTTCCTCCACAGATATCAGTATTACCTGCAGCTTAAGAAGGATGTTCTGGAGGGAAGGATCTCGTGCTCACTTGAACAAGCTGTTCGTTTAGCTAGTCTGGCAGTGCAAGGTAATGTGAACATATAAAACCTGCAGGGCAAACAGATGCCCTTTTCACAAATGCACCTTTCAATTTTTTTTTAGATAATATCAGGACATTGAGGAACTGACATTTTAGTTCAGGTGTTTATCTCCCTTGTTTGAAGTGTTGGTGATCACTGCACTTTGCCCCATTCAACCCCAAACTGAATATGAATGTGGTCTGGGGTGTTTGTCGTAAATGTGAACCCCCCCCTGTATGAGCATGTCCTCCAACTGTTGCCCAGCTGGAGAAATCTCAAACGCTGCTGGCAAAGCTATATCAGGCAGTGCAACTCTCTGGCCTGGGTGTTAGCATTGCAAAGCTGCTGAGATCACTTACTGCTGCAGCCATGTTCGAATGACTGACCAGCATGCAGCGTTCGACATTCTTAAGAAAAGTCTTCCTCTAAGTGTAGAAGTTGTCATGCAGACTTGACGTCTGTGCTGCAAATAAAGCTGCTTGATTCCTATTTTTTGTCCCTGGGAGCGATATTTTGGAACGGCGGGCGGTTGCAGCTACTGAACAGTGCTGATGCTTGAGATACCCGACATTGTTGCGAGCGCTGCCAGCAGGAAGGCCGGAGCTGGTACCAGTTTTGGATGTCTACGTTGCCAGACGCTGAAGCAATTCCCTTCCATAACAAACGAGCCCCATCTCTCAAAAAGCCATTACACCATCCTGCAATTCTTGGATGTCTGTTTGGCCTTGTACTGGACACATTCAAATTTATACATGGGCATGTAATGAGGGTTATTTAGAGAGCAGTGTGCCATTTATTGTCTCTTTTTTTCTCCAGCTGACTTTGGAGACTTCAATCGATATGATTCTCAGGAGTTCCTTCAGAAGTTTGTCTTGTTCCCGATTGTAAGTAAATTATAATCGCATGGAGTTTGTTCATGTCTGTGATTAGGCAGCATTTTACTAATTCTTTTTTAAATTTGACAATTTTTTTATTTTTTCATTTTTTGAAGGACTGGATCCAGGATGAGCGAGTTCTGGAGGAGGCCACTCAGAAGGTGGCTCTTCTTTATCAGTCCTTCAGGTGAGTCCTTGTTTATATTCAGCCTGCCTGTTCTTTGTGTTGGTCAACAAACAGCATTGCAAGTGCAGTCCTTTTACATCTATTTCCCTTAAACCACCTTTTTTTTTTAAAAATCAGTGTAATCTGGATTTACTTCAGATCTGGGGGAGGCCAAATTTAAGCCACCTTTGTTATTTATACTTGAATGGGCTAATCGAGCTGGACTTACCAGATTACCAGAGCCGTTTTTTTTCCCACGCTGATCAAAATGTTGTCTTTTATCACAGCATTCACCATTTCCCACTTCATTAAAGTAAACTCAGCAGAATTAATTTGACTTATTTCATCACATTTCAACGGTTTTTGCCACTTTAAATGTTGCTTTTTGTTGTTGTCTTTGTTTTTCAGGAGATTTTGACATCCCTCTTTGTGTTTTTTTTTTTTCTTATTCAGGGGTTTATCAGCCCCGGAGGCAGAGATGTTGTACATGCAAGAGGTGGAGAAAATGGAAGGTTATGGTCAGGAAAGCTATCAAGCCAAGGTGAGTTCAGCTGATCCGACACTTGAACCTTGAACTGCACAAATGTTGACAGTGTTGATTTGAATGTGAGCGAATGACAAATACATCATTACTAGAACTGCATAGTTTCATCCATCTACTGTTTGGTTTTAAATAGGTTTTGATAAGATATGAAAACCTCTGTGACCCTAATGTCTCTTGTCCCCCCCCTCCTCTCTTCCATCTCAACAGGACAGCACAGGCACAGATGTTACACTGGGGTCTTGCCTCGATGGCATCTTTGTCAAGCATAAAAATGGCCGGCCACTTCTTCTATTCAGGTAAGTCTGGAAAGGAATAAAAAAAAAAAAAAAAAAAAAGGAGATGTTTGACTTTTGAAACAAAAGGCTTAAAGTGCTGAATCATGATCGACTTCCTGAAAAGCTCTGTCTGCTCACTTGTGACTCTGAGCACTCATTAAATTGAATCCGATGACTCTGATTGAGTTTTGTGGCACAGCTGTTCTGGAGAGAGGTTTTCCCTCCCGTAATGCTCCTCAATGCTCTCTCGTCTTGAATCATGAATGCTGCACAGGAAGAAATGAGTCAGGCAGACCGTGATAGCTAAAAAGAGCTGCGGGAGCATTATCTTCTGCTCTAACATTGTCGATCACAGCTGAACTCTGCCTTCATCCCATAATGAGTCCCCACAACAGTGTGGCTTTTATTAAACACTATTAACGCAGTCTCTTAAAAGGGATTTGTGACCGCCATGACATCATGTATTTTTTTCCCCCTTCTCTCTTTCTCTCTCCCTCTCTCTCTTTATGCCACTGCGTTCAAATTGGCTGTGTAGGTGGAATGAAATTAACAACATGAGTCACAACAGGTCCTTCTTTGCCCTGGAGCTCACCAACAGAGAGGAGAGTGTTCAGTTCCAGACCGTAAGTCTCTGCTGCCTCTGCACCTTCTTTTCTGTCGTCTGTCCCCTGGGACATTTCACGCTCTTATTGGATTTGGGAAAATTGGAACTTGCCTTCCTTGTGTTTTGTACCATCAGCTATCTTTACAATGCACCTATTTTTGTGTGGGAGTGGCTCATAAAGTTGCATACCATTAGCTGAAAGCCCCTCTGTATTAAATGTCCTGGCACGTAATGATTTTGTTTTCTTCCTCCTCTTGTGTAGGAAGACATGGAAACCTCCAAATATGTGTGCCGGATGTGTCTGGCCAGACTCAAGTTTTATAAGATAAACAAGAGCAGTCTGTAAGTTGTTTTTTGTATTTTAACAAGTCTCGCCTGGTTCCTGTCTCTTTGTTCTTTGTGGTCTCATGCACGTGTCTCCTCTTGGGGAGTAGCCTCACTTCCATCCTCCTCTCTCTTCAGAGAGGAGTGTGACCCCCTGCCTTCTGAGGGCTCCCAGAAGTCCCTTCTCACTCTATCCTTTCCTCGCTTTCCAATGCTCTCTCGTCCTTCTCTGCCTAATAAGGGGTGAGCCACCACCTTACATCAAGCAGATGCAGACACAAGGCCCTTCCTAGCACAACAAAAACAGGCCCTCTGTTCTGAGATGGGTCTTTGGGGGGGGGGGGGGGGGGGGGTAATGTGTGGGGAAATTTCCCTCCAAAGGGTTCTGTGTTTGTTGTTGAATTTATGAGGTGTTAATGAACCAGAGAAAGAATTACCTTAATGTGGTTCAAGCTAACCCCAAACTTCCACCAGATGTGTGTCTGATCTGGTCCGTTACGGCTCCGTGCACTCTCGTCCATCAGCAGCCACCGTTAGCGCTCTCAGTACGCAGCACAGCCGGAGTGCTGAGACAAAAGACTCCCGGTGTAATTTTATAGATTCAGTTGCGACAGCGCGATATAATACGCATGTATATACGTGGTATAAGACTTTATATAAACACACATACGGTCATTTTTCTGAACTGTCTAAACAGAGTGTTTTATTCTGAAAATACACCGGATGTTTTTAATGTTGTGCTCCGGCACCTGCCAATAAACAGAAGCTTGTGTATCTGCTACAGAGGGCTGACGGAGCAGAGCCAGTAGAAGCACACATTGAATAAAATGAAAACCTAAAACCTCAGCTCCGCTGCCGTAACAGAGCAGAGACGGAGCGAACACGCATCTGATGGAAGTTGGCTCTTATGGTGAAACTTACCAGTAAAAAAACAGAATGTAAGCGTTGTAAAGCTACGGCAATCTTTTTACAGTTCTTGATTTTAGGCATTTTTAAACATTTTAATTATGAACTTTGATTCTATATCTGTGATGACAACCCTGCAATTATTTTAAAACCCGACTGGTTAATTGGCCAGTCAACATTAGCACATCACGTGACTGCAGGTATCGGCTTATTTTATTTTATTAGTTTAGTTTATTCAATTTAAGTTTATTATTATGTTTGTTTAATCAAATGTATGTGTGTGTGTGTGTTTTCTCAAAGTATGTGTAAAGAAAAGGATTTCAAGTGGCTGTGTTTCACGTCGGTTCTTCTTGTTAACCACGATTTGTTTTCCCCACAGCCAAAGCCAGGCCACAGTTGTCAACCCAGTCAGACGGCGGTCCTCTACTCGATTATCTCTGGTAATATCTGTCCTCACTTGAAAGCCATTTCTGTTCATGATGATGTATGTTGACATGTAGCCTCGGTTATTTTATTTTTTTTTGTCATTCTTTGCTTTGGGGTGGAATCATTTAGATCACATGGGCTGTAACTAAATCTCCCTTTTGTTGGTTTACAGCCGAAGCCTCAGGGCTACATGATGCCCCCTCCACAAATGCACTACAACGGCCATTTCACAGAGCCGTACACATCATCACAAGGTACGAACTCTGTAAAGAAGTAGTTCTCAATTGAATCTTTATACAATCTACTCCTTTCTAAAACCTTTTTTGAAGCAAACGACCCACAGGGGAAAAAAAGCTGTAATGAGCCTTCAATGAATCGAAGGCGTTGAATGACGCTGCTCATTCTCGTAATGTAATAAGAACAACAACATTCCTAACAACCTTCCACGCCTTAAGAAAGTGAAACATTGATTTGCTCTTTTGCAGACAACCTGTACATGAACAATCAGAACGGCTTTTACTACCACTCCCAGACCAGCCTGGACTGCTCTCCTCTGGAATACACCAGCGGAGGGCGTTTACGCAACGGCAGCGTGTACAGCGCCCACAGCACCAGCTCTCTCACCAATCCACAGCACTACCTCCAGCCCTCCCCCATGTCCTCCAACCCCTCCATCACCAGTGACATCACCAGGCCTGACTACATCCCCTCGCACCGCCACAGCGCTCTGATCCCGCCATCCTACCGCGCCACGCCTGATTATGAGACCGTGATGCGTCAGAAGACCAGAGGACCGGGCGGGGGGATGCTGTTGTCCCAGGAGCACCGGCAGAGCCACTCGATGAGGAACCTGAACATCGGTAACTCCTACGCCTACAGCAGGCCAGATCCTCTGGTGTACAGCCAGCCGGAGATCCGAGGGGAGCACGGCGGCGCGGCCCAGCACCTCCACTATCCCTTCCACCTCGGCTCCAGCTTCCACGGCCCGTCTCCGTACCCCTACCCCACAGAGAGGAGGCCCGTGGTGGGGGCGGTGAGCGTCCCAGAACTCACTAACGTCCAGTTACAGCAGGCGCAGGAGTATCCGGCGGCCAACATAATGAGAACACAAGTGTACCGCCCACCGCCACCTTACCCGTACGCCCACCCTCGGCCTGCTAACAGCACCCCTGACCTGTCGCGTCACCTGTACGTCAGCAGCAGCAACCCCGACCTGATCATCACGAGGCGTGTGCATCACTCAGTCCAGACTTTCCAGGAGGACAGCCTTCCTGTTGCTCACTCGTTACAAGAAGTGTCAGAGCCCCTCTTCAGCGGACCCCCACAGAGGCCCACGTACCACGCTCAGAAGCGCAACTCCATCGAGATTGCCGGGTTAGCTCAAAGTCTGGAGGGGATGAGGGTCAAAGAGCGGACTTTGAGCTCGTCTGCAGCGGAACCTGCGACGCCTCCTCCCGTCCTGCACAGTCGTCAGCGTCAGGGCTCTCAGCTTGACGTGTTTCTTGAACGCACCAAGAAGGAGGACAGGGGGGGTATTAAGGAGAACGTGCAGTACGGACACAAAAAGTCCCTATCGGATGCCACCATGCTGGTCCACAGTAGCGGTGAAGAAGAGGAGTTTGAGGAGGACAGCGGGCGTCACACGCCGCTGTCCCAGGACGCAGCCGTGACTCTTCCTGAGCAGCCGCCGCCGCCGCAACCGCATCACAGCTTAACGTCTCTCTCCTCACTGACAAATCAGCAACCGACTCCCATCGAGCCGCCTCCTGCGTATCCCATCGGCTCCTCCCTCGACCCCGCCATAACCAGCTCCCTGGCCTACAAGGTTCACCCCTTGATCCAGGAGAACGAGCCCCTGTACCTGCTGTCAGATTTAAGGCAGCACAGGATCATGCCCTCCGTCTCCGAGGGAGACCTGAGCGGGCATTCCAAGCAGAAGACCAAGAAGGACTTCAAGAAGAGGCCCGTGTCTGACGTTCCTGCTGGGAAGAAAACCGTGGAAGGTTTGCCCCCTCCGGTGAGTTTGACCTCTCTGAAGCTATCCCAACGTCTTTAATAATATGCATCAAACGTACAAGTTTAAGTATTCATCTGCCATGTGGTTGTTTTGGGCGAGGTGATTTGTGTTACTGTGGTTTATTGTTTCACAAATGGAAATATTTCTATAACACTCTAGTTATATAACATTCTGTTATATTTTGCTTCCTTCACTCGGTTAAATAACTTGAAGTGTCTCGCCTGGTTTAAAAAACAAACAAAAAAAACGTCGGCTCAGTTGTCTGTTGACATGACACCACCTGTTTTGGCTTCAAATCGAGATCACATGAGCAGGGCGAGAGACACAGACAGTCTCACTTTAAAACATTGAAAGCATGTAGTTGGACGTCCCAGAGAGAAAAAAAAACCGGATGGGCGACATTTTTTTTTTTTTCAGGAAGCACAGAGCGAGGCTGCACCTCCCCGCCCCTGCCGCTCCGCTCCACCTGCTCTCCCTCTCTCTGTGCGTCTCGCACACCGTCGCCCTCACTTTTTCTTGCTCTTTCCCTAACACCAGGGCATGAGGAAAGGAGCGAGGTCAGAGGTGAAGAAGATGGGCCCTCTGAAGGTGGCCCACCTGAACGGCCTGTCAGTGTCCAGGCAGCCGATGCACGACGAGATCAAGGACGAGCCTGAGCGAGCCTCTAATGACGAGAGGGTAGGGCCCTGCACAGCTTTTCATTCTGTCAGCAGTTTGTTCCCTGAGAATGGGTTTGTAGCGCTTCAAGGAATGTAAAATGTAACCATGGCAGTGTGTTTGTTGAGTTTTTAAATTGATTTTTTTCTTTTAAAAAGCTCGAAGAAAAGCGTCTCGCCAGCAGCTGCTGCTTGTGTTTGTTTAAGTTCAGAATCATATTTAAAGAGAAAGTCTGAGTCAGGACGTTTACTCTGAGATGAACCTGTCTGCCTTGTTCATGTGGAGGCTCACAGCGTTGACTGTATTAGCGCTATAGCTCATCAGATTGTCAACAAAGATGTACCGCATGTTCTTGAACATTCAAAAAAAAAAAAACCTGTTAGTGTTCACTTGTAAACAGAAAATACAGACACATGCAAATGTGTAGATGCATCAAATATATTTCAAAGTTTGGATAGTAATGTATGACAATTTGTAAAACTACACAGGATCTGGGCTCCATATTTGTAGTTTTTTTTTTTTTTTTTTCTAGTAGGATATTTTTGTACGTCTTTTAGAAAGTGGTGTATCGTGATGCAGCAGCCTCCGTTCACCACAGTTTACAGTAAACCGTGCTCTGGTGTTGAAACACCACAGAAACAGAAACAGAAAGGCAGACACAAATGAGCTTGTGCATCAATCCCTCATGAAGTTCAGTGACAAACAGATGAATTTGTGATGCATTTGTCAAAGGGATATGTAAGCTACCAGGGTAATTCAGTCATTTAGTTGTCATTTAAGGTCATGGAGTGATTCCACAACGTTGCTCCACATCATTTAAAGTTGTAAGAAATAGAGCTTTAAGTCAGTGACGCTCGTGTCCTCACTGTCCCCCTGTGACTGTGTGTTCAGTGTAAAGCGTTGGAGCAGCACATGGAGAGGGGAGAGCTGCTGAAAGAGTACGAGAGCATCCCAAAGCGACGCCCATCAGGGGAATGCAACATCGCCCTGCAGCCAGAGAGCGGAGACAAAAACCGCTTCCAGGACGTCATGCCTTACGACGACACCCGGGTGGAGCTGGTGCCCACGAAAGAGAACAACACGGGATACATCAACGCGTCACACGTCAGAGTAAGAGAAGAAGACGCTTATTAGAACACTTACCTCAAGTCCTGCAGGTTTACAAATCCATTTGTCCCCCGAAAATGTTCATCAGGCCATTACACACAGGACGTTAGAGTAGGAGATCTTTGACCAAATGACAACATCCCAGATTGACAGAAATACAGATTTAAAGCACGTTACAGCCAACTGAATGGGCTCCTATGAAGACACATGGTATTATATTGTATCTGTCGCACTCATTGGTAGAACCTTGGAAGAGGTGTTTCTGTGTGCTGATTTATCTTTTTTCCTGATCCTGGTAACTTTCATTTTATGCTTGTAGTTTTTGGATCTCAGCTCTTTTTTTTTTCTTTTTTTTGTTCTTTTACTCAGTGTGGATAGAACAGGTGTTTACGTCTGGTCATTTTTGACCCCTTTAGATAATCAATTCCCGTGTACAGCAGACCTATCATTACAAAGATTTGAGCTGCACTTCATTTGAACAGCAAACATACAGTCATACACGAGTTCTAACCCTGGTTTTCCCCATTAGAAAATGATTAATTTATGACATTATCTCAGTGGCAGATCCTTTTCTGACCATGTATAAAACTAAACACATGGCTGCTCTCTCTGATTGGCCAGACTGTTTGATCCATGTGACACCGATGAGCTTCAGTTCAGCTCATTTCTGTTCTGTTCTTTTTCAATTAAATAAGTCTGGATTAAGGAGTAGTTTACATTGATGCATGTCTGCTTTGGTTGGACTGTTTGGTTACATTTATGGAAAGAATTTATGAGCATTCCGCAGTTGAAGCTGTGCATTATGGGAAGTGGTGTTTTTCTAAATGCCGTGCCTTGTCCTTTCAGATAACAGTAAGTGGACAGGAGTGGAGCTACATTGCTACACAGGGTCCCATGTCCAACACCTGTCAGGACTTCTGGCAGATGGTGTGGGAACAGGGTGTCTCTATCATCGCCATGGTAACTGCTGAGGAGGTGCGTAGTTATTTTGCTTTACGTCTCTGACGGTTCGTTGTTTTGATCAGTCGTCGCTCTCAGTGCCTGACACGTTTGAATGTCCTCCAGGAGAGTGGCCGAGAGAAGAGCTTCAGGTACTGGCCGCGACTCGGCTCACGACACAACACGGTGACGTACGGCCGCTTCAAGATCACCACGCGGTTCCGCACAGAGTCGGGCTGCTACGCCACCTCGGGGCTGAAGATCAAACACCTCCTGACGGGCCAAGAGAGGACCTTGTGGCACCTGCAGTACACAGACTGGCCTGACCACGGCTGTCCCGAGGACTTCAAAGGCTTCCTCAGTGAGTGGGACCACGATCCGTTTGTCCTTTCATGGTTATCATACTGAAACGATCAGAACCCAGGGAGCATTTTTCTGCAGAGACGACGTTCAAATCTGGTTAAAACATTATTTTTTTTTTTACTGACTACATGACACTGCAATCGTATTTCTTCTTCTGTGGACAATATTTGAAACGGCTCTCCGTGCAATGCCTCTGAACCTTCTTCTTTATATCACACAGGAAAATATGATTTAAGATTGAAGAATACAACGTGTTGAAATAGACTCTTTAAAAGGCGGGATTCCACCCTCCACTGCAAAAAGACGTTACTTCTGTCCTTCTTTCAAAACAGCTGAATTATTGTTTCTACCTCATTCATTTTTTTTCTCCAGCCTACCTGGAGGAGATCCAGTCTGTGAGGAGACACACAAACAGCATCAGTGACCCAAAGAACACAAACCTGCCTGTGCTGGTCCACTGCAGTGCTGGAGTGGGACGGACCGGGGTGGTCATTCTGTCTGAGATCATGATCGCCTGCTTAGAGCACAATGAGGTAAAAACGTCCTTCCTAACTAAAATCAAACCCGGTCGTAGTAGAGAAGCGCTTTCAGTTTTCACCCCTCATCCTGGAAAATCTTTTTTTTTTTTCTCTCTCTTTTTTCCAGGCGCTGGATGTCCCAAAGTTCTTGTCGAGGCTGCGCGCTCAGAGGATGATGATGGTCCAGACTTTGTCTCAGTACACCTTCATCTACAAGGTCATCATAGAATACCTCCGCAACTCCAGGCTCATATGAGTCCGAGTGTTTGTCACAGCCAGCATCATTCAACATGGCAGTGCAGTTAGTACACGTGATTATAGAATGGAGTTTGCTGCAGACTTGTCTCTAAACAGTATTATATATATTATTTTTTACACACATTATCGCTTGATGAAACCCCGCACTTTTACAATACGTTGCTGTACATACTGAACCAATGTTAAGCTGCAAAACAAGAAGTCTTTATCAAAGATTTGTATCAAAACTAGTTTATTTTTCAATTGACAAAAGGTCACTTTAAATAAATATTTTGGGAATGCTGTTGGGTAAAGATTTGTTCTCAGAATGAAGGAGTGTTTTTTTTTTTAAAGATATGACGACGGAGTGGGTCAGGTTCTGAAAATGTCCGTTTGTCTCCTGAAGGTTTGAGGGCAGAGTTCAGAGGAGTGTTAAAGATGTGTTGGATCCTGCATTTAGGTTTAGGAATATTTATATGAAACAGATGATGCTATTTATATTCCCTTTGATTCAGCTGTGCTACAAACAGCAGAGCTCCACAATCTTGAGATAGAAAAGTCTGGGTGTATTTTTTGAGATCTGACTTCATACGTCATGTTGAACACTGGATTGATTGATGGGGAAGCACAGGCTGCAGAGATTTACAGCTGACGAGAGAAGAAAAGGAATGAAGGATAACGAGTCAGGATTCAAACTGGAAACATTTTACACCTACACCTTTCCCAACTTTTTTTTAAATTTTTTTTTATAGAACTAAAACTGAGGGTGGTTTATGAAGTCGATTTAATTTAAAAAATGTATCAAGACAAAGTGCCTGAGTATCTGCAAAAAGGTTGTGTGTTTGAGTTATGTGAAGGACATGCTTCTCATTCATTCAGTCAGGACTCAATTCATTGCATTGATTTGTTTGTTTTTTTTATAAGCCAATCAAATTCTTCGAGTCCAATCCTGCATCAAGTTTAACGCTCGCAAACGACTTTGATCACGATCGATGAAGTCGTGACAGTTTTCATTTTGTACATGAAGGACGGAGGTTGACAGTATTTATACAGGACGGAGCGTCTCCTGTTAGAGCTTTCTGCCTGCCTTGCTTGTTTTCACTTTCTGATGTGACCCGCTGCAGCCTGCTGACTAAAACTGAACGCCGTAAACATTTGACCTGAGTGTGTCACGCCGGTGTGCGCCTGTTTCCTGCTGCAGCTCGAGGCTTGTGACGTTTCCCTTTGCAGAAATAATGCTTACAGGCGTTGCAGAGTTTACATGAAGTAATATCTTGTTTTTGTTTTCCATCAAATTGCCAACTTAATTTATAATGCAGCCAAAGTGAAGTCAGCACGAGTCCCTTGTTTTGTCGTGTTTTTGTCGTTTGTGTCAGACACACGGGCAGTGATCTTAATTAACTGGAAAGAAAGAAAATGTCTTGACTGAAGTTGAGATTATCTTTTACTGGATCATTTTATCAGCTCGTATGAATTTGCTTCAGCGTTTTCTGTTTTTGGTTTAAAGATACTGAATGAGTCTTATTTCGGAGTATGAAGAGACAGTTTTGTAGCCATGTGTTGTCCATGTACAGATATGTTGTTCATAATGTACACAATGTAAAATTCTGCTTGTATGAATATTGGTTATTGTACAAACGATGTATAAACTATCTATTGAACAAAAAACAGGTATGCCTTTTGAAAAAAAAAATGTAGAAAATCTGAGACAAGAATAAATCATTGGAAATAAATGGTTCCTTTTTTTCTATCCAGTTCCTCAAAACTTACATTTATTGTTCTTTCAGTACAATGCGCCACCTAGTTGGCTCTCCATCTTTGATTGTGCTTTTGTTTCTACGATGTGGCATCAGTGTTGAAAAAAGAAGGTGGACATTATTGGAGGAAAAGTTTATTTAATAAATTCAGAGTTACAGCAGCTGGTACAGAAGCTTTCAGGAGATGAAGCTGAGCTGGAATTTTCAAATGTAAAGTGAAAAAAACTAAACGTGCTAAAGTCTTAAAACATGGGAGGAACAGATGGACCTCAAAGTTGAACTTGAGACGCGTAACGTTTCCACAGCTTGTTCTATAACCCGCAGAAGTGCTTTCAGTCAACAGTTTGCATCAGGTAAGCTCACCTGGCTTTTCTTTGTCGCGCCTTCATAAACTCAAACAGTGAAGAGTCTCTGCTCCTTCTCGTCCGTGTACAGGAATCTGTGTTCGACTGCACGATTAAATCAAAACATTGATCATGTTTAAACGGAGGCTGCAACCTTTGAACATTTCCATGTCAAAACAGTGATGTAAAGAGACATCTGGACAACAAATGTTTTTAAGATATAAGAAACCTGTTGGTTCGAATCACACATTCCCGATATTTTTAACCCCTAATCTGCATCGCAATGTGGAAGGTAGGAAATGTAATTTAATACATGTACCTACTTGATTTAACGTTCCTACACTGAATCTTTTACAGCATGAACGAAGGTCCTCAACATTTTCAATACTGCATGTTTAATAACTTCAAAAAAAACCTTCAGATCCTCAGTCATTTCTTTACCTCAAAAGTGCTGCGAAGAAAAGCAGGCAGGCAAATACTCAGAGACATTTTTCAAATAGTGTCTGCGCCTCAGGACGATGCTAAAATAAACACTGATGATTCTTACAAACAGAAAGAGCAGCGATTGTACTGTACTGAAATGTTGCCACGATGTGTGCAGGAGTCATCCTGCAATATTTGATCATTAAAAACCAGAAATGACCCAATGTTGGGTGCCATGGACTTGTAATTTTGTTTCTTGTGATATCAATGACAACTGATTTTTTTATTAGTATCACATATCAAACTTTATAATTCTGGTATCATGACTATCCTAGTGTTGACTCTTCAGAAAATGATAGCGTTTGGATTTGGAACTTTCTCAGGGCACATGTTAAATGATCCAGTACAAAAACACACTCTTTTTAAAAATCACTAACAATGAGAATATCAATAATGCAAAATGGAAAAGCTAATAAAACTCCAAAAATCAAGAGAACGATTTGTTCTGCGTCATTACATCAAACTGTGTTTTCTTCTTTCGCAGAGAGAAACAGAAACAGAATCCAGTTCATGTGAAAAAGTCTGCTGTGATCTCTTTAAAAAAAAAAAAAGTCACGAGATATGAGAGCATAATCAGCAGAGGTTAATACTGGTACCGTCCTCTCTTTCCTCCATGTCCTCCATAACTTCCTTGTCCACTGCGTCCTCCTTGGTTCCGTCCACCTCCTCTCCAACCACCTCCTCCTCTTCCTCCTCCTCCTCCTCCTCTTCCTCGGCCTCCCCAGCCGCCTCCTCCATCTTGTCTTTTCTGCCAGGGAGGCATCTCTGGAGGTGGGGCCTGAATCTCTGACGGACGCCCTCCTCTGTCCGGGACTCTCCCCATCAGGATCTATGGATAATAAAGTAGAGACAAACAGGATGGTTGTGTGAGAAAAACCTAAAAAAAAAAAAATTGAATCTTTCTTTTTTTTTTTATGTGAAAGGTGAAAATCTTTTACTTTGTTGACAGCACAGGTGGTGTTCTCCCTGCTGGAGCCGCTGCTGGTCTTCACCACGTTGCAGATGTCCTCTCTGGCCGCCAGCAGCTCGGCCATGTCCACGCTGGGCTGTGGCCTCAGAGAGTGTCTCTTCGGCTGGTAGGCCCTCGCCATGCTGTCCACCTTTACCTGACGAACCACACACACACAGTTATAAGAACAGGCTCTACCGCACACATCTAGAAGATCTTTGTTTTGCATCATCACTGACATCCCTTTGAAGACGCTTCGGGGTTAGTGGCGCAGTTTTTTTTATGAAGACCTACCTTTGCCCTGTCTGACCACCCGAAAGACTGAACCGTGACATCCAGACGTTTGATCAACATCCTGCGCCGACACTCGTACTCTGAACACAGAGCAGAGTTGATGCTCTGCAACTTCTCCTGCACAGACACAAAAAAAAAAGGTATGTAGTCCGTCAAATTCAAGTACGCGTTGAAGTTTAACACGACAAGCTATCTGATATGGAATCTTATTTAAGATTAAGTTTACCCATTGTTCACTGGACAAAGGTTTCCTCAGTACTGGGTTTCCAGCGGTCCCATCAGGAAGATTCGTGACTAGTTTGTCAACCTAAATAAACACACAGGACTTCATTCACTTACAGAAATAGGCTTTACCAACCTTCCAACTGAAAGCCAGCCGCCTCCCACTAAACAACAGTAAACAGAGTTTAACATGAACAATAGTCCCACCTTATCTTGGACTTGAGCTAAAACTCCTGCTACGTCTTGTCCTCTGGGCTCAGGTAGGTTCAGGTTTTCACAGATTGACAGGAGCTCGCGACACACCGGACTCTCTTCTCGATGTTTATCAGAGACTCCTCTGCTGCTCACAATCTGAGCCGCCTGGAGTTCAGAGCTCAGAAACACTACACAAGGGAGAAATGACATCACACTCTTTAAGTTACCTTCTGATCAACTTAGCCTGAGAAAAATGTTACGATCAGAGTTAGGAGAATGACGGATGACGTACAGACACACTTGAGGTGATCTTTTGCGATTCGCACACTGCCTTTGAGAATCCCTGAGACTACATCTTCATAAGGACAGTGCAGCTCCTTCAGCAGACCACTCATCTCCAGCTGAAGACTGTCCATGTCGCCTGCAGGGATTTATGGACGTGAGGTTACAAGACACAGCTGGATGTTTTTTTTTAAGACATCTCAGGTATGTATGGATGAACGTGGCTCACCTGGGTCGGAAGTGATGCTCTCCTCCAGACCACATAGGGGCTTTAACCTGGACCCGAGCCACCTGCACAGGTCCACATACTGAGCCGAGGACAGACCTCCCTCTGCGGCTGTGAGCAGAGCCTCCTCCTCCAGCAGAGGGCCTTCATAGCTGAGGAGAAAAGACTGTTTTATTAGCAACAACACATCTACTCGCTGAGCGGTCACATCGCTCTTATCTTCTGACAAACACAGAGAAACCCTCACAAAGCCAAAAATACAAATCTCCATGACAACAGTGAATCTTCTTACCCGAGCTGCTCTAACGAGTCCAGGATGTCTCCCTCCATCGTTCACGCCGGAAGTTCTGCACATTAGTGAGATACTACTTAAAACACGAGCACACAAACCGGCGCATAATTAATAAACAACACTGCTTCATCGACTTCCAATCATTACTTTTGCGGCTCAAAAAACGTAGCACGCCTTCACGTCGGTCCGGTTCTTACGTGAGCTGGAGCGAAACAAACGGGGTTCATTTAATGGTTCCGCCTTATTTTTGTTTCCGCTCTTAAAAGTCGATTTTAACCTCCTCACATACTCCTGCAAAATGTGATAATCATTAAAATGTCTGTGTGAGGTTTTTTTAAATTTAAAAAAAAATAATAATTCGAACTAGATATATGAAGAAATAAATTATGCGTGTTTGGCAGTGAACTGTTTTCCTCCTGACACGGATTATTATTTACATTTTAATCTTATTCTGAATATACAATATTAACCAGCTTTATATATACTTAAATTAGCAACCTACTGTTCACTTATATAACTACCCATGAATATGAAAATTCACGGTTCAATTCACTGTTTATTCATTTATATCATCTTTCTTATTTATTCACTCTTTACTGAGATCATTCTTGAATGATATATTCACTTGTTCATTCACTTATGCTGCTTTAGACTTTACCAATAATTTCAACACAACCTTTCTCATTATATCTCGTCTTTCTGTTCAAATCGAGCTGAACTTTTCATGCGCACAAAGCTTCAAAAACATTTTTTACATAAATAAACGTTTTTATTCGGATTTTTGTAATGATGTGCGACAGAACTGCTGCCAAACGAAGTATCCCATCTATCCATCTTTGTACCTACTGTCTATATCTATGGATCTATATTTCTATATATCTAGTATCTATGGATACTTGTCTATGTATTTAGTATCTATAAGTCTATGTATCTAGTATTCATGGATCTATGTCTATGAAGCTAGTATCTATATGTCTATGTATTTTATATCTATGGATCTATAAGTCTATATATCTAGTATCTGGATCTATGTTTATGTATCTACAGTAGTATCTGGTATTTACTGTATCCATCTTTATTTGGGGACTTAAATCAGGGTGTAAGCATGAAGTTGGGGAATTAATTAAATCATCAGAATTTGAGTAGAAGATTCTTCTTTATTCAGTGTCTGAAGTCACTTTTTGTGTGGTTGGAGACGAATCCTCATAAAATACATTTGTTTGGGTCAAAAAAGTAAACAATTTTCTGTTGTTTCAGGGAAAAGGGACTTTTTCTATTTCTTTAATGTAATTCAGGCTAATCTAAAGTAATCAACTTTGACTCAATGACCCATAATACAATGCTGCGACATCTACTTGAAGCCTTTGGAGTAAAGCTCCAAATATAGATTCATTTCATTAATTTTCTAATGAAGCTTTGATACAGAAAACATGTCCAGCAGAGCTTTCTTATAACTCAAGGTGAACCAAATAAAAGGTTTGCTTTTGTTTGGTCAATCTTTTCAGGTCTTCTATCAAGTATAGCGCCACGTACTGGCAGGAAGTGAAGAAAGAAACGGGTTGTTTGAGTTTTATTTATCACAGTAGACTGAGTTTGTTTTAATCATGCATGGACACAGTCTGATGTTTTGTGTCTGAATACTCGAGAGCTCCGGTCTGCAGCCGTGTCGTCACCTGGATGGAAGGATAGAAGCCCATTGAAAGCCGCACAGCAAGAGATTAAAACTCACCATTTTATTATGATAATGTTATTTGATATGTCAAATTACAAGTGTATGATGTAACATAAAAACAGTTACAAACATATGTATGCATATTTACATTATATATTTATGAAAAGTAACGAGCTACATCTGTATAAAGAAAATACAACTATGACATGAGTTATTGGGACTATAAATTTTACATCATATACTTGGTATTCTCACACCATGAGAGGAAATACCTAGACGTGTAGAAACCAATAGAACCAGAACGAGAAACGTTAAATTATAAAACGGAAACAAGGATGGACGTGAGGCACTTTTTTGAGGTTGTCAGGATGTGAAAGCCGATGGCACTAAGGAAGAGAAAAAAAGAAGAAGAAGAAGATGCACAGGAAAGGAAAATGCACAAAAGAGAAAGTGAAAGAAAGAAAATAAAAGAAAACAGGCAGTGTTTACAGAATAGTTAAGAGTAGTACCATTTATACTGCAAGTTTCAAAACACAAATGTCTTCCACTATAAGAACTAATCACATAAATGTTACATCAAGCGCTGTAAGATGAAAAAAAGCTTACATAGAGTATCATCAGTGCACCAAAGCATTGGAGAATTGAAACATAACCACTCAACTGCTGTGAAAAGTAACCTTTTTTAAAACAATACACTGAAGAGAAACAGGTTTATATAGCTTTTTTTCTTTCTTTTTTTTAAATCTACACAATGTCAAGAATGTACACTGGTATGCATTCCCAAAGATATGCACGATGTTTCCAAGATTGAAAGAGGATAAAAGACTAGCAGCAAAGTGGTTAAAACTGAAGTCTTATATAATGCAGGTCAAAAAATATATATATTAAAGCAGACAGACACATGTTGCATATATAATACAGTACATGACAGGAAGTTGCACTGTGCTGGTTAATGCAGAATGAGAAGTGTTATTTCAGCATTCTCTACACTTTGTATAAATGCACGTCCTACATTTTTTTGCTTCTCAGCCAGCAAGTTTTTTTTTAGTTTTTTTTTTTTTTTTTTTTCAAATCAGGTTCATCAAACCTCGGTTCAAGCTTGCAATAATGCAGAATTATCCAATTACAGTGGGAGAATATGAGAAGCAACCAAACATTTGGTTACACACCAACCCCGCACGCACAACAAAAACACACACATACAGTAACGCTCTCGCACACACACACACACACGCTCGTCATCACACAGAGCAATCAAACTTTGAAAAACACGCCGTCATGTTTCGATGCTGTTGGAGATTTCGGGTTTAACAGTCGTTCATAGCTGATTTTCTCTGTCAACACAATAAAATTAGTGATTGTATCTAGCAGCTTTATATGTATGTATTTATATATATATATATATATATTTATATATATCAAACTTTTGAAACGAGTGGACTGCCACTGACGTACCGTGTTAGCACTATCCTTCTGTCTACCGTACAAAACTAGAGAGAAACTCTATTAGAAGCTCAATAGTCATCTCCGTCGCAAACGTCCTCTACTTTTCAATGTGAAATAATACTAAAAGGTGACCTATGTACATAATGCTGTCAATTGAAGCTACAGTATATGCTGACAGCAACGATAAATACAGCTCTATCTTTAACATTTCAAAGACAAAAAAAAAGAAAAGGCTGGGATTATTACCAGAACTTAAATATAGTGTTAAGTATTTACAGGTGTTTTGGAGTTTGGTACCAGGGGTTCTGTCGTCTACGTGTCCCGTCCCGTCACTGACTCAGTCTGCACAGAGGTCGATGTGTTTCCCATGGTAGAAAGTTTGCATAGAAAGTAAAGGGAGCGTTGGTCAGAGCAGGGTTAGGGAAAGAAGTATGTCTTAAAGTCGTGTCACTGTATTGTTTTTGTTTTTTGTTTTCCGAGGCGATTCGAAGAGATTCATATCTGTAAGCAGATGGAACCAAATCGGCTGTTTACAAACTGAGGTGAGTCACAGTTAGCCCTCGATTCTCAACATGCTAACACCTAGGCAAGGGCTGTTTTGTAGTTCTGCACGCAGGCTTCCAAACTGAACTGTTTTCCTCGCTTTTCGTTTGGTTCAGACTTCTCAGTTAATTTGAATTTTTTATTTTTTTTGGTGGTTTTTTTAAACTACTTTGAGCTGGACAGGGGATTCAAACGCAGCTAAGACTCGGACATACACACTACCTTGTTTCCTAAAAAAAAGATCTTAAAGGAGAAGTTTGACATGTTGGGGAAAATATTGAGGCCTGCTGTTAGCTTCGCTGAGTGTTAGCACAGGTAACGCGTGGGAAACAGCTAGCCTAGTGCTTATCAAATCAAACATTACATGGTGTTATGTGGTTGTTTGTTTTAACTGCGGTTTAATGATGGAGACGTTTTTACATTGTGACTCCGCAGCAGGAAGTAGTTCCACACATAACCACCTGTTAAAGTTAAAAGTGTCATTATTTAAACTTCGATGTTTCTATAAATAAAATACACAAGTTATAATATGTTACTGAGTGTGCTCTGACAGAGAAGGCAGACTCTGTTACATTTGGACAGAGCTAGCTTAGCAGTTTCTTTGTTACCGTTTTATTTAATGCTATGCTGAGACAAGCAGCTGCTGATTGGACAGATGTGGGAGATGGATCCATCGCCTCACACGACTTTAACCAACGAGTCAATTTCCCACATTGTCAAACTCCGGCTTCACAGATCATCTCCTGGTTTACTACGGAGGGCGAGAACGCACGTTTTAGGAAAGAGGCGGCGCTCTGAGTCGAAGCCTTGATCACATCGTCAGTGACGTTACACGACATCATACCAACAGTGCATAGTAAGACTTATATGCACACACACACGCACGCACGCGCATGTATAACATCAGTTTGTTTATAAAAAGCTAAGATACTCAGCTTTCTTGCAACAATGCATTCGTTCATTCATTCAGGGCCGAGACACGAGGAAGGAGTGGACTTTAAAAGTAACAAAAACACACAATATGACGAGAAGATAAAAACGTAAACAAAATAAAATAAAGAATTGATTCATGGGACAAACAAAGAAATCTGGAGAGGGTGCTGCAACCAAAGCTTGGAGAGCAGTGCTTTAAAAGAGGGCGTTTTCCCCCTCCATGCCTAATTGGATGTTAAATTAAGTCAAGTGTATGTACAGACCGACTTTGAATCAGAGGGATTCTCGATCAACGTAAAGCCTAATTTAAGTGCCTCATCATATAACCAAGGAGCAAAGTGTCCCCTTCACTCGCCACGACAAAACTTGCTGGTTGAGCAACATTTCAGCCGCTGTTTCGAAAATCATTAGAACAGAAGTGAGCAGGAAAATAAAAATGATCAAACAAAAACACCCATTTCACTACAGCAGTGAAGAACTCAACTTGAACTCAAATTCACCGGGGTCAATGTAATCGTATTGGTTCTTATGCATTTTTTCTTCTTGATTTTGGAAAAAACTATTTTTGGGGGGGGGGGGGGACGCTGTCAAAAGTTTTTGAACTTTTTCCCTTCTAATCATTGAATTGATCCCTTTGCTTTGGAATGCAACCAAATGGACAAAAATCACCTCAGGAAAGCCAGGTAATCATTTTTAAATGTTAAAAAAAAAAAAAAAAATCTATAGTGATACCAAGATGTACCTTCCAAACCAAGCTGTTAATGTGTGACTTCTTTCAACATTTGATTGAAAAGAAAACAAAGAATTGGCCATACATCCACTGTAGCAACATCTCTCGAATGTTAGAAGAACTCCAAATATGGCGGTTATTGAACCACACGTATTTCAGATGGTGACCTTACTCCATTTGGGGGGGGAGGGAGAGAGGGGGAGGAATACCACTTCTAGTGCACTTTTCTCTGTCTAGTAATTACATAGTCAGCAAACGCTAAAGCCATGAAGGAAAGGCCACTGTTACCCAACTGCAAATTCACAAAAAAGCAAGAACAAATCCCTTTTAGCATACTCAAACAGCAAGTATTTCTCTGAACGCAGAATAGTTTTGTGTTCTTTTTTTCTTGTCATTAAGTTGTCGCTCTCTGTACAAAAGACAATTTTCCTTCATAAAGTTACACGTGACTTGGAGTAGAGTTCGGACATTTTGTGGCCTGGCTTTGTCAATGCATGAGTGTGAATGTGAAAGAGGTGTGTGCGTGTGTGTGTATGTGTGTATGTATGCGTGAATAGGTGTGTTTAGTAACATCTCCGAGTCTATTAATCTTGACTTCTCTTCTTCCCCTCAGATTAAGCTCCTAAACTTTTAGCTTGTTGCTCAGAGCCCCCACAAAGCATATGGTTTGTCCTCCACCGCTGCTTGTCGGCGACAAACGCAAACTGAAATCTCCAAAATCCCTCCGAGCTGGGGATCAACAACATATCACCCCGTCTGAGAGGGAATGAAAAAAGGATGCCGGCTTTTTTAATTTTCCGCTTGTATCCACTTTCCGTGTTAGCTAGCTTTGAGGGTGTCCCAGAGCCCGGCGTCGGGTCACCCCGCGGCCTTGTGCTTGCCCCCGCAGCAGCGGCAGGCCTCGCCACAATGGTGGCAGGCGCGCAGGGGCAGGTAGCAGCACATACAGGGGGCGATGAAGGAGAGCGCCACCAAAGCCAGCCATCGCAGGCAGAACTGCTCGTCAGATGTGTCACATGAGCACGGGTCCGAAAAGTCGCCCTCTGAGTCGGACATGCAGTGGTACAGCATGCTCTCGGCGCACAGCATGCAGCTGACTTTGTAGATGCACTGCTTGATGGGGTCAGGGGCGTCTTGGCACTGCCCCCGCCAGTTGTCTTCGTGGTTAAACATCTCCCGACAGTAGATGCAGCGCGAGCGCTCGCCGTCCTCCCGCCTCCGCCTGCCTTTCTTCGTCTTGAGCACAGGCGACGGCTGAGTCTTGATGGCTGTGTCCTTGCCCAGGCCGAGCCCCATTCCCGTTCCGATGCCCATTCCGGGGCCGGAGTGCGAGTCCCCACCGGGTCCATCGGGGAAGAGGTACTCGCACTTCTTACTGTCCAGTTTGTGGAAGGTGGAGGGAAAGTCCAGGTCCTCGCGGTCAGCCTCCTGTTTCCACATGACAGGGTGACGGTAGTCCTCGTAGCCTCGGATGAGCACGTCCTTGCGTGGGTTGATGCGAACGATCTCCTCTTCGTCCATGTGAAAGCTGACATGACGAGACGGTTTGAAGGAGACCTGCGAAAAAGCAGAGAGCCAGAGTTAGTCTGAGAAAGAAAACAATTCATTCACAGCTTTTCACTTCTCGAGCTTTCATCGCGGAATTTAAGACTCTCTATTTCTCAAACTTCTGATTCAACGTGACTGGCTGTTATGTAGCGGAAGGCAGACCTGAGGGGGCAGGTAGCGGCGGTTGCTCGAGGGGAACTCGTCGAAGGGTTGCGCACGGACATAGCAGCCCCTGAATGGCTCGGTGGAGACGACGTTGTTCAGGGGAGAGAAGGGCTCTTTCACCGGCGTACAGATGGAGGGGGGGTCATCACACACCTGGAGAAACACAGAAAACACGTCAGGTAAATTAAGGACACACATCTGAAGTGAAACCTTCATTTCTTTTCTAATCTCTGTGACAGCCAGTTACTACATGAAAAAGAGGCTGAACATGTGAGAAGAAATGGAGCCCAACACATTGATCATTCTAATGTTTTATGCCACCACTACATTTACTAAAAGCACTGACAGTTGTGTTCAATTCAGTTTTCTGACCACAGATGTTGTGAGTCATGCTGTGTAGGCTGCGTGTGTGTGTTCGTCTTTTATCCACCAGGGGGCAACCTGCACCCAAACTCCTGACTCAAGGCCCCTTCTGTTGAGAGCTCAGAGTACCTATTAGCCTTGTTACTGTTCCCACAAAAAAAGTACGCTAATGCAAAAATGAAGAAGAACAACAAAAAAAAAAAAGAGGAACATTCAAATGTGCAAAAATGGCAGCATGACAATTTTCTCACCTCGTCATTTCAAAGGGGAAGCTTACTGTTGGCAGCAATCAGAATCCAATGTCTATAAATAACTTCCTGTGAATGCAGCAGTCTACATCAAACAGCTTTAAAAATATGAACAAAAAAAAAAAAAGTCATCTTCTGAGAAAACAACTTATATCCAATCGAAAAAGAAGAAACACTTTGATACTGCTGGAAGCTAAAATCTAAAATCAAAAGTGATATTCATGATTCATGCATGCAGAGGTGATGAGTGATGGGGGAGGATACTTGGTTGTTACATCAAGAGTTTTTTTTTTTATCTGAGCACCAGCAGCACATCACGTGTGAATTACATGGAAAGCTGAATAAATGTTGATAAAGTTCGATGTCATGAAATCACAAGTTGTACCTTCCTTACAGGTTACAGACAACTGGACAGACAACTACAGTCAGGAAATCATTTCACTGAAAAGCCTTCCATAAAGTTCCACTCAGAAACACCCGTGGACACACTCGAGCTTTCTTGTACAAGTTGAATCCAAACGTATGTAAAGATTGTACACACTGGCTAGCGGTCACACTTTTCCCACACACGCCCCGACCTCATCAAGGCAGGGTTAGTCCTCCTCTCTTCTCCTTCTTCCTCCTTCTCTCTCTCTCTCTCTCCCTTCCTCCCTCTCGCTGCCTGCGTGTGGAGGAGGCTGCTGGCTCTGGTTAGTCAGTGCCGTGTGTAAAGTAGCCCACGCTAGTCCTTTAACGCACAGCGGAAATCTGGTTTGCTCCCAGCTGCTGCTACAGTAATTACTGTCCTGTGGTTGCTAAGAGATGCTTCCTTTGACTTCTCTTTTCCCCCCTTTTTTTCCTCTTCATCCCCCCCCCTCTCCTTTGCTCGACCCCCCCCCCCCCCCCAGCCAACCTGAGACTGCGAACACATGGTGTGTGTGTGTGTGTGTGTCAGTTTTCTCCATCTCTTCCTCCAAACATACCAAGTGGTGTAACACATCGAAAGCATGTGCAGGGAGGGGGGGGGGGGGGATGTGAAGAACAGGAGACAGTGGAGGGAGAGAACAGAAAGAACAGAACAAGAAAAAATGACTTGTAGTCGTGTGTGTGTGTGTGTGTGATAGAGAAAGAGAGAGAGAGAGAGCGAGAGGCCAAAGAGTCTGCCGAGGGAATGTCATAAACCAGCTCCAGCTGGAGAAATGAAGCACAGAACTTAAAAAGCCAGATGACAGCTGTGTGTGTATGTGAGAGAAAGAAAGAAAAGGAGTGGGGGGGGGTTTGAAATGGGAAACAGACTCCGGCTTCCTTTTAAAGCGCTCTCCTAAGCCCCACCATTCAAAGGCATGCGTGGGGGCCAATGTGGAGCTGAGCTGACCCTGGAGATGTGGCTGGGTGAGAGAGGAGAGGAGAAGAGGGGAGAGGAGAGGAGGGGAGGGGAGAGGAGAGGAGAGGAGGGGAGAACAGAGGATGGAGGTGTTGGGAGCCAGGGACAACCTGGAACCACACCAACATCAGGGATCCATGCACTTCCACCCTCAAAGGCGGGGGGGGGGGGGGGGGGGGTTGACCTAATACTGAACACATACAGAGCGTGCAGGATCTGTGCATCCCGCAGAGGAGAAGGGAAGAGATGATATGCAGGCATTTGATGGTTTACATCTGCTTCTCACAATTTAGGAATCAGGCTCCACTTAAATGAGGCGAATCCTGAATCGTGTTCATCCTCATCTTTGTCTCATTAACATCAAATGGAAAGAAAGGTAGCCAAGTTTGAGGCTCGTCCTCATATGTCCCTGTAAGCCATGTTAAGGTTTTGAAAAATACATTATTTATTATCTGCTGCAAGGAGTGCTACGCCACTCTCATGTCTCACGGCTAAGTATGAAGCTACAGCTAACAGCTGGCTAGCTAACCAACCCAACAGCACCTTCTTAAGGTTGTAGTATTACAGTAATATAACTTTAAAAGTACGCTTTAAAAGTGCTGGTTTGTAGAATTTGCTAGCTCTGGACAGTTTAGCCTTGTTTCCAGACGTTATGCTAACCAGTAGCAGGCTGCAGTTCTCACACTGATGGAGATATATGTGCGAATGATAAACACACTCCATCAACATCCAAACGTTGTGTTTTGAAAATGTCTTTGACTTAGTGAGACACAACAAACCAATCCGAGAGTGAACCGGCCAATCAAACCTCACCGCACTAAACTGATAAGAGAAAACGTCCTGCTGTGTTGAATCAGATGCAGGTGTTTTCCTCCGGCATTGTGCAAAAAAAACCCCCAAAAACTATGTTCGGTAAGACTGTGGCGGTACGGCATAATTCCAGTCAGTGGTTTCATCACAGCTGAGAGTGAAGTCTGCGTCTCTTTTTTTTGAAAAAATAAAAAAAATGGGTGAAATGAGTCGCATGTGCATTTAATGTTTGCGCTGTGTGTGAGCGTGTGTTCCTGAGAGCTGCATTGAGAGGTGGAATGTGGTAAGCTTTCGAAGGACATTGAAAGCGGGTGTCGAGCCTCAGTGGGCAGGATGTGGGTGCACAAGTCCATCTTTAACACATGCACATTTACACACACACAAACACAAGGGCATGCCTGATCAAACACACGCGCACACACCCCTATGTTCGCAGCAATGCGAGGTTGTCGATAGTTCTGTAGGTATCTGAATCCTTACGAGGTTCGATGGTGACCTCACTTCGTGATGAGACTCAACAATCCCAACGAGGTCACGGTCGTCTAAAAGGGAGCTGCAGTGAAGACTTGATGGAGTGTAAAGGCAGTCGGCTCATATCACACCTTGTTGTGCCGTGGTATTTGCTAGTTCTGAGGCTGCAGCTTCACTTCTCTTTCTATGTAGCCCAGGTCTCCGACCGCAACATTCAGATGCCAAATCACCATGGTGACACCCTCGGTGGCTCACTCACTAAACCTTGTGAACACCCCTTTCTACACCCCCCCCCCCCCCCCCTCAGTTGCAACCCCCCCGCTGCCTAGCAACAGTGGTGCTATTGGATTTCCTGTATGTTCAGCCTGATTCCTTAAAGAGGAACTTCACTACAGGAAGAGGAAGACGCCTCTCCCTCCTTCGCTCTTCTTCCACTCCATCAACACGCAGGATTTAAGATGCAAGGTCAGAAGAGTGATGACAAACTTTTTGCAGATTGCATCAGACTTGTATAATCTCGAGTCCCCGCTGTGTGTGTGTGTGTGTGTATGTACACCAAAAAACTTGCATGGGTGAGAATCACACGGTAACTCACGGTACACATGACCAACTAAAACTGACAACTGACTTATTGTAAGACGACCATACAATGGGACATCATGACTCAGCCAGTCATCTGCATCATTCATACCGCTGTCAACTTCTTCTTTGGCCAGTTAATGACCATTCACGTTACCCTCATTCATGACACAAGCGTGTGACGCAAGTATGCAATGAGTTCAAGCAAACAAAAACTTCCTTGGCACCAGTGATTCAACAACGACACGAGGAGTCGTGCTCCGATATATTGTCGATGAGATGTTTCGTCCCACTCCTCCAAAGCACAGTGTAAAACATGACTAAGGGTGAATAAACACCTCCCTGACAGTCACCTCGTGTTTCACAATGGCAGCACCTCATGCAGGCTTGTTGTATGCACTGTAGTACACTGTGAGGTGCAGAGGTTACTTCCCCCCCCCCCCTCAGTGCAAGTGTCCTCCATGCAGGTGTCTTTTCACCTACTTAGAACAGGTGAGGGACGTCCCTGTAACAGGCCTGATATCTTACACAAATAAACATGGGTGTGTAGACTTGAACTATATGCCTGCTGCTGTCTCTGCTAACGAGAAGCAGGCCCTCCTAACCACACAGTCATAGTCAATAGATGCAGGGTAAATATACAGCAGATGATCTATAACCGTTTTAAACTGTCACACTGAGAGAGGCCCAGCTCATAACGAGACGCGTTCAGCTTGGAGAACGTCAGTTTTGAACGAGCAACTCCCGAGGCCGTAGTTCTAACGCCAGCACTGATTGAAAGAAGAGTGACAGCTACCAAGTTAGATAGATAGAGACAGCCAAGCCTGCTCGAGCATTATTTCGCTGGCCCGCACCCAGCATTACCTCAGGGTCTGGCTGGCACTGGTTTAAACACCTGTAAATCTCCAAGAACAACTGTCGGAAAACAAAGGCAGGTGTCAGCGCCTGGGTGGGACACATCAGACATATGGCTCAGGTTCCAGTTATGACCTGCCTCCTATTTAATAGGGCGGGACAGCCAGGTGATAAATCTCTCCTTTTAAAATCTCCTGGTTGCACTTTGAAACGACAGCGTTCAATTTCCTACTCGGCAACACAAAGATGATTTGTGCATGAACAAATTATTTCTCTTACAATCAGTTTTAGTCTTGAGCTGTCAAACTAAGGAAATGAGACTCCTCAGTGTCTGAAGAAGAAAAGCGTGTTTGTTTGCACACTGACGACACTCGTTTCTCACTCACCGGTAGTCCATCCTCGGGTGTGTCCCCTTCTCCAAATGACCGACAACCTGGAAGACAGAGGGAAGAACAGAGAAGGGATATATTAGAGGTCTTTTTTTCTTCTTCTTTTTTTTATTACTAAACTAAATCAGAGAAAGTTACAGTTCAACTTCAACGTTTTTAACAACAAAGAAAGCATCAGAAGTATCAGAGCCTAAAAATAAAATTAAAAAAACCCAATTCCATCTCAACATTGTGCTAAACTAATTCAGTCCTTGAGCCTGTCAGTGTGTTTATGCCCAATGCAGAAAGGTGTGTGTGTGTGTGTTTGTGCTTGCATTTCTCCACTACAGAGAGGAAGATGCTTCCTGCAGCACGACTTTGGCAGTGTTGGGCTGCAAAGCTGCCCGAGCCATGTGCCTGGCGTTGCCATAGCAACAGAGGACTGCAAGACTGATACACACACGTGCGTTCTCTCTCTCTCTCTCTCTCTCTGCCCCCCCCATCCCCAAACCTCTACACACGCAGCAGAAGGATGCAACAGGAATACAGAAGAACCTGCCAGCCTGAGCTGAAGAGAGGCATTACACAACAACTTTGCAGAGTGTGAATGCGCCATAGTAAACTGTTTTGTCAGTCTGTCAATCAACCTACACTCCACTTGAGCACCTACGTGCAGGGGGGGCTTTAACTATTGGGGGTCATAACCCAGATAGGTTTAGAACCAGTGTAATAGAGTATGACAAAAATCTAAAAATACTGACATGAGAAAGGATATTTAATCATAGCGGTAAATTAGCCAACTAACTTTGCAGCAACCATTCAGCCCTGACCTGTGATGTGATGTACAACTGTTATCCTTCAGTTCTTACATTGTTGTGTTTACAATTGCCCATTATTCTTTGCTCTCCTCTTTAATTGAAATGTTCATGCAGAACTATTTGTAACACCAGATGTGTTCAGCTTTTATCTGGACTCCATGTGGACTTGCGCCCAGGAAGTTCAAATCTCAGATAAACGCTTGTGGGGAAGAAGTGACTGATGGCCAGCCGTGATAAAGCTTTTATGATATGTTCTGCCGTGCCTCCTTTGTGCTCCCCTGGGTTCCCAGGTCCAGAGCGTAAAAAAAGAAAAGAAAAAAGATTATAGCTCCCGAGCCAGCCAGCCATCCTCTTGTGTAACACGCTGCTGGGTGGCAGATTGCTGAGCTGGCGATTCTCCTGCTAATTGGATGACTTTGCAACCTCTGGCACTGTACTGAAAAATAATGCTTATCAGGACCCGAAGCTGCCAACTAAACTGTCAGACTGAAGTCCAACCATCCAAAAAAAAAAAAAAAAAAAGGGACAGACCAAACCGAACTGTTAGACTAAACAGTGTTTAAACTTGGAACTTGGTAACAAAAAGCCTAACCTGGTCGAGTTTTATCTCATGTCCCAACTCCAACCCCCGTCATTTTTACAACCCTCCCTCCCCCGTCCTGTATCACCCACTGCGTGGGCATAGCATTACCCTGATAGTGCCCCTCAGGAAGTGAAGAGTTTATCTGGGCAGCTGGGTGCTGATAAGATAACACAGGAGGGGTCATGTTTGGGTGAGTGAGCAGGTAGCAGTTCGGGGGAAGTCATTGACGCTAATCAACGCTATGCATCTGTCCTAGAACACATGCTAGGTCAGCCGTTATATGTCAAGAACAAAAAAACAAAAAAAAGCATCAACACAGGTGGTGGATGCGAGCTTACAGAACGCAAGCCTGTATTTATGTACTGGATAGCTGATGACACACAGTGAAGCACAATCTCTTTGGAGGAATTCCCAAACCACACACATACAGCCACCAGGAAGTCATTCTGATGCACACATACTCTGGTTGATGTCCTCGATGGCTCGACGAATCCCCCGGTCGAATGCTCGGGCGTCAGCCGGGCTCTGGAACGTCAGTCCAAACTTCTTGTCGTTGATCCGCCAGTGGTGGAAGATGGGGTTGACCTTGTTGTATATGAGGTTTTTCTGCAGGACGCACTCCAGCACCACCTGGCAACACACAGAGTTTAAGAGTAAGACAGTTGGAGGTGTTTTAATTGTAACATCCCACAACTGAAACAGTGAAGGAAAGGTCACGAGGAGAGACCGGCATCTAAAACCGGACTACATTTAAAACCTGGGGATTCAAAAATAGAAAACTATTTTTAAAAATCCTCCAGAGCCCAGCAACTCGAATTACCTCTTTGGATAATTTGTAAAACACATTCCAAATCCTGTTTTTTTTTTTTTTATAACAGATGATGATAAAATTGGACAGGAGTGGTGGTGGCAGCAGAAGATGGGGGGGGGGGTTGTGTATGTTTTGGAGCCAAGCAGCCCAAGTGTGTGTCAGAGAGAGAAAGGCAGTGTTTCCAAAGCCTATTATTAATCAGGGCTACTGGGCCGCCTCCCGGCTTTCCTCTAGGCAGATTAAATGAAATGAGAGACGGCCATTACAGTCTTTGAGGTTTTTTAACCGACGTGCACGAGAGGTGGCTTAATGGGGTGTGAATGTGTGAGCGTGCGTGGGGGGGGGGGGGGGGGACTCCGGAGCGCTGGAGCTGGTGTGATGAAAAGCTCAATGACCCAAGCGCTGCGACACTTGTGCATCTTTACGATCGCAAACCAATACTGCATGTGGGAAAGCAGATGGCACCCTTCCCCGTCGATCTGGACAGGAGTCAGGAGTCACGCTCGCTTTAAGGGGCTGATACGTGGCAGCTGTATATGAGCTGGATGAAATGTGAGACGTGTGTCAGAGAGGGTGCGCACAGGTATACATTTCCTCTAAAGCATCGGAGGGAAAGCTGCTTTCGCCCTCGTTGGCAAGAAGGAACAAGTGCACACAATTTTTCTGCATGAAGGTATGTCTACCAGTAACTGTCCTTATGCCCCCCTCTTCCACTAAGAATGAGAGTAAGACGTTTAGCCTACAAGGGGGGGGTCGAGACAGAGGGGAGAGGACTGGATGTGAGAAGGATGGGGTGGGCAAGGGGAAAAGGAGGGGGGGGTTGTTCTGCTGATTGTGGAGGCGAGACTGAACGGAGCCGGAGCAGGTAAGGTGAGCGCACAACAGGGCCGACAGGGAAGGAAGTATCACGGTTGCATGGAAAGGACGACATTTAACACCACATTCCACACTGCGCTCAGAGAAAAGACAGAAGGAGGAGCTAGCCCGACAGAAAAAAAGAGATAGAGAAATGTAACTGAGACATGGGGGGGGGGGGGGGAGGAGATAGACGGGGCAGAGGTGAGATGCTACAAAGAGTAGGAGAAAGTGCGGGAGCTGAAACGGGAAAATCACTTGAATTTACAAGTGTAGAAATTGAAAATCGAGCAACGCAGCACACGCTATCAGACACGACGTTTGAATAATGTTTTGGGACCGATTTCAACGCCAAAAGAATATTTTATAATCTTATCCGTCTTGGATTGAAGTATTGATGTTTAAGCATTTAAAAGTCAGACACAAATAGAGAAAAAGAGAAAACAGAGGCATGAAGGTGTTACGCAATAACTGAAGCTTCTCAAGGCTTAGTAGGAGGCATTGATTGCAAAGGATAGCAAATGTTGCCCTTACACCACACTTACAGCAAATAAAGCCATATATAATACAGCAAACAATCACTCAATCAAATGGACTGCCAGAGGAAGTCACAGATTAAAAATGACAGCAACTGTCGAGAGCTATTCCAGATAGAGTCATAATCAGAGAGCCAGTGTGGGTTAGAAATCATCAACCAATTAGATCTGTAGTTTTTTTAGAGAGTAAGTGAATCAGATTGAAGAAGGAAAAAGAGAGAGAGAGAGAGAGAGAGAGAGAGAGAGAGAGAGAGAGAGAGAGAGAGAGAGGAGAGGAGAGGAGGGCGGGCGAGGAGGAGAGTGATTGGTAGCTATATGGAGAGCCAGCTGAGTCATCACCAGCACACTCTGTGCCGCATCACTGCGCTTATAGACAGATCCTCTCCACCTCTTCCGTCTCTCTGGCTCCACCTCTGTTTCCTGCTCTTTGACTACACGCATCTCATCTCTTTCCCGATTCATCACATCCTCTGCGCCCAAAACATCTCATTTCTACCAACCGTGAAAGTGAGGCCATTCAAATGTCTCTTTCTTATATTTCCTCGTTTCCTTGCTCAGGTTTTTGTCAGGGATCCGGAGATAGATGGGATGGCTATCTTTTTTTTGTTTGTTTTCTTTTTTAATTCTGTCTGAATTCTTTTAGACACCTTACCTTTTTATGCGTTTTATACAGAACAAATCATACTGAACAATCGTTCAAACGTTCAGAAGCAAGGCCTCTTTTTTTCACTCGTACAACATAATTATTGGTTCTTCATTCACCCCCTGAAATCAAAACACCATCGTTACCGTTTTAGACAACACTGTGGTAACAAGCAGATATTGCCCAGCACTTTCTTCCGCCTCTTGCTAACATATTCTTATGTGGTTTTTGTCTGTTTTTGTTGTGTTCATGGATTCATCCTCTGCTCCTTCCAATGCCCTCAGACTGTTGGTAGCACTGTGGTCGACGCCAACACCATGGCACTGGGTGGCATCCCGACAGACCTACATATGGCGGGGTGTTTGTTGTGGTGGCTGAGGGGTAGACTCTGGCGGTGATACGGGTGTTTTACCACATCCCAGAAGAGATGCCGGGGTCTCTGAGCCATGTCTTCACTCAGTCTGAACAAACAGCCTTCTCGTTACGCCCTTTTCCTGTGCCACACACATGCTTGGATAGCAACGCAGAAAACACAAACACGCTGTAAACACTAAACACACATAAAATGTGATCAGCCAAAGAGGACTTCATAAAAAAAAGAAAAAGAAAAAAAAAAAGCCGTGCTGGAACAAGCCTCTAATGTTGGGATCATGGTGGCCTCCTTGCTCTCCTGATATCCAACAAACAGTTGTCTCTCTCTCAAACACAGATTTACACTCTCATTATCACCAGAGCAGGATTATCCCAGTGCATCTACTGGATCTGTTCTACATCTCCAACACAGAACGAGTCTGTGACATGAAGGTCATAAACCTGACAGCAACGATCCGTGAGGATTAGGACGACAGAAACAGACTGACAGTGTACAGTGTTGTGCTTGTGTGTTTTCATGCTGTACATGATGCAAACAAAATGTGTCAAAACTCAAAATATCAAGAAACATTATCTGTCAGTAACGAGCAGAACTTTAAATTGTGGAGGATTTCACTCTTCCACAACCTGGACTTCATGTTGCATTCACAATCCTGAACTTTACACTGTGAAGTGTGCAGTGCAGCGGAAGACTTGCATGGAAACTGTCCAAATAAAAATCAATTGACCCTATATTCAACCCGTTATTGATAGCTATCCACTATCATGCTGTGTAGCTACAGACCTTGATGCATCATATCAAATTATACGAACTGTGAAGTGTTTAAAACCAAGAAACCAATGTGGGGCGTCACTGGGACTATGTCCACGTTCATACAGTCTCTGCTCCATGGGGTTATTAGGGATTTTTTTGTTACATAATTACAAGAGGAATATTTTCCTGGCTTTTTTCACAAAAGCAGAAATGCTAAAAAAAAAAAAAAAAAAAAAGGACAAATACTTGGGCACTCAGTCAGTGTTAACTTCCGGCCCTTATTACAGCGTTTAGGTCCCTTCTAAGCTCTCAGTGTGTTTCCCACATCCCTCATCCCACATTCTTGGCTCCTGAGTAATCCGTCCTTCTCTTTAATGATATCATCATGCATCACAACATCACGCAGTTTGCTCCTATTTTCAGATACCTGCACCATGGAGGATAGCCAAACAACCACTTCCTGTGTGAGTGAGTGTGTCAGTGAGTAAGACAGAAAGAGGGGGGAGTCGTGGAACGAGGTGGGGGTCAGGGTGACCTCACAGGAGAGAATGCAGCATCTCTTGTTTTTGCATGAAAGATTTGACACAGCATAGCATAACCTGAAACATTTATTTTTTTAAAAAGCTCAAATCTGCTGTTATGAGCTAAATGGTTCTCTTACCAGTTTGTCTTTGAGCCTCTCGCCCTTGATGTGGAACTCCACAGAGGTGGGGCTTGGACTGGGACTAGGGCTTGGACTAGGACTCGAGCTACAGGGGCTGAGGTTAGTGCTGCTTCCTCCGCTGCCTCCGCTGTGGGTGCTGCCGCTGTCCTCTCCCCGGCTGACCTTATAGACGGTGACACAGCTGAGGCCTCCGCCCCCCAGGGGAAGCCACCCACCGCTGGAGTCATCCCGAGTCATGACCACTGCTCTCACGCGCGCATAACTGTCACTGTGGAGGAGGGGAGAGAGGAGAGAGCAAGGTGAGGAGGATGCAAAGAAAATACGAAGAAGGCTTTTCGTAGACACAATACGTAGTGATCAGCGTCTAAAAATGTCTACCTTGATATTTTCCTGAAGGCTCTTTTAACTTGGATTACAAAACATCCAAAAGCAAACAGCCTACATGAAATATCAGCCCACATACAGCTGAGTTGTAGTACAGTACATGTAGCGTAGCCTACACAGAATGGTCAGTGAATGTGTAGTAAGAAACAAATCTACAGCCGGACAGATGTGATAAAAACCCGTCAAGGATGGAAGTGTCTCTACGTAGAAGCACAGAATTGCCAAACAGTTTGAGCGGATGCTAAATAACATAAAACAGACGAAGCCTTGAAGGACGTCTGGCTGCTTCAATAAACTATTGGTAACAACTGAAATCTGCATCAATATGAGGGAGCAAAGTCAAGGCTTAAACTGCGGCCGTTAAAATGTGTATTTGGCACATGATAAAACAGACTGTTGAGGTCTGAAGCTTGTCAGTGTGTGTTTAACCACGGACAGAGGGTGACTGACCATGTGGACATGTTCAGCCTCTGGACTCAGACGGATTTCAACCTTTTCCCCTAAAGCGCCTGGTTTCAAAGCAGACAGAAAGAAGCTGATCTTAGTCGAAGTGTCTGAAATGTCCTAACGATTCCACAACTCTGCCTAACTGTCTGTTCATGTCGTCTGGGACTTTGAATAGTGTGTAATGTGATGAAATAAATTCAATTATAAACTCAATTTAAGGGAAATGTGCAAACAGACAAAGTGTTGTTTTTTTTTCTACAAAGCAGGAAGAGATCATGAAGGGGCATAATTGAATAAGGCTTTAGGTTTCAGTGATTCACTTACAGCTGATGTGCGTGTGTGAACAGAAAGGCAGAAAGATGTACAGAAATTGAGTTTTGAGATTCTGCTTTTCCAGGGAGCTTTTTGTGAAATCTGTCCAGGGACCACAGATGAAATCAAAATGAAAATGAAAACAGAAACATTTAATATGCATTGTCCCTGTAAAATAAAATAAAAATATGTCAAAGGAAACAAACTAAAGCGTGATGACTGAAATGTCAAAGAGCTAACAACTTTGAAAATGTTAGGTTTTTTTTTACAGATGGGAACGATCTGATCTGAGGTCAGTATCTGGTCAGAACTTGAGGTTATTTACGCATCAGATATCGGACTGATGATCCCCGCCATGTATCAAGTAACATCGTTGGACACTTTAAACATTCTCAGCTCACACTGTCTCACACTTCGAAGAAGTACAGATTGAACTTCTCGTGCCCACAAATCGTCTCCATCAAGCCGTTCAGACGACATGGAACAGCTCAAGTCCGATTCTTCAGTTTGAAATATTAAATTCAACAACCTCTTAACTGTTGCTGCTAACCGTTCATATGAGAAGTCAGCACAACGTTCAAATACATTTCCTTGGAATCGTTGTAGTTTTTACGAAATGTTGTTTTGTCGTCTTTTTGCTCTTGGGATATAAAGTGCCGAGTTCACCACAGCTTTGTGTAACCTCACACCAACAATAACCATATTAAGTACGGTAAAAAGGTGTTAAAAAAGTAGATCGATAGATTGATATTCTACATTTAAAAGTCTCAAAGAATGAAAGCAAAAGTAAATAAATAAAAGGTCCGCATGGAGTCCCATGAACTGAATGAATGCCCACATTTTCCCAGTTATTACTGTGCTTTATCACACCATGATTTCCTTCAACTTGTTTTTTGTTTTTGTTTTTTTTAACTTAACTTCATAACTCTATTAACTGACTTCACTTGGAAGTAAGATTTTCAGCTCATTAGATAACACAGACTGCAGCAGGCCACCGGAAATGACAAAGGTCAGGGTGTGCTGAGGGCAGCATTTTGCCGAGTCTCTGGGTAAAACATTAAATAGTAGAGAAAATCAGAGCGCTGACAGAAATGGGCAAAGGAGTTGAAGAGTTTGGCTGCCGGATGTTGCCTGTGTGACACTTTGCTCTCAGGCCAAGCCAGACGACGTCACATGTTCTGAAACATCTAAAAAAGAATTTTCCTTCAATGCAATTGGGATTAAGGGAGAAACATTTCCCCTACTTGTCACATTAAATGAATGAAAAAGTTAACCACGGCTTCCTGCTCGTTCTTCCCACTCACTGCCTCTCCTCTCTTTGTCTTGTCCTTCCCTATAAAACTAACCTTTGGCCTCCTGTCTTCCACACCCTGGGCAAACCTCAGTGTCCAGGTTATTGGTTAGTAATTAATCCAACAGCCAGAGAGCATTAAATCTGGAGACAGTTTTTTTTTTTTTTTTTTAATCTTGTAAATGCTTTAACATCCTGGAACCTGGAATCAGTTGACCAGTTCCAAGAAACCACTGATGAGCAATACAAACAAATCTTAAAGAACAACAACAACAAAACACTGCTTTTCGGAAAACTAAACTCTTTTAGTAATAATTATCTCCCAGATGACAATGACTATAAACTAAAAAAATAACTATCCCCCACACATGCCTCTTACAGCTTTCTTAGACACAGCTTTACTGTTTTTGTTTACTCTTGCTGTGCTGTCTGCAGCTGAGGCACGAGGCTTTGAAATCCTATCGCAGGATATCTGCTCAACACCGATCCAAACCGAGTGGAGAACAACAACAGTGACAAACCGAAACTGTAACGCAGCCTTTTAATGACGCGCACAGTGACAGGAGCGCTCGCATGCACATACTCGATGCTACCCGTGTAGCAGTCACATGATATAATATAAACATCCCTCCTCGCCTCACCATTGGCTCACAGTGAATTCTCTGGGTAATATCCTGCTGCGTTCTCACATTAGTGTGCTCGGAGGGGGGGCTGGCAGGAAGAAACTCAGAGTGAAGAAATGTGGCTGTCTGCGTTCACACATGCAGCTCCTCCGGCAAATATCAGGAGTATGAAAGTCATGTCTGATAAATATTACTATTCTTTATTTTTCAAGGAGACTTAAAAGTATGGACGATCTATAGACCAGG
This sequence comes from Symphodus melops, assembly GCF_947650265.1. Classification (NCBI taxonomy): domain Eukaryota; kingdom Metazoa; phylum Chordata; class Actinopteri; order Labriformes; family Labridae; genus Symphodus; species Symphodus melops. The sequence goes on along the minus strand of NC_136709.1, from coordinate 16,914,903 downwards.
GCTCTCCAACCTTTTTTAGGATGAGAGCTACTTTCAAAAAATAAAACAAGCCGCGAGCTACTTCTACTCCCCTTAGTTTTTTTTTGTATATTAATATTACTATGTGCTTACCTTGAATGAGATTTCTGACACTGCATGCTGCCGACCAGGTTATTATAATCTGTTTAGAAAGATCTAGAGTTGTAGTAAGTAGATACAGTTTGCTATGAGTGAGGTTTTGTTCATGCACAGGGTAGATCTTTCTTATTTTCATCCTCTTTTTTTTGTGTGAATATTTTAGATTTGCTTGGCGAACTACTTATTGAGGGCCTAGTAGCGAGCCCCTTGTTGGAGATATAAACACATCCTGACAGCTGTTAAATGGAAACTTAAATAGTATAGGATGAGGTGACGGTCGAGCCATCAGTGACATTGTTAAATGATCCAGTTAAAACATCTATACATGCCGTTCTGCTTTTGAAGCAAGACTTGCAAACTCTCATTGGTTCAGACTGAATAGCTATAAAAAGCTTCCAAAATGTGACATTTGCTATACTGTGTGTCACACTGCCTGTTCGGGGTTGATGGTTTGCCAATGTGTCTATATTTCCAGCAAGCTTTTTAAGTCACAGTGAAAACAAAATTGGACAACACTGAAAGTCTGTCGCTCGTTATTATAGTCCTGCAATCCAGGGACGTCTTTAAACAGTCGCTTTGATTATTCTGCCACCAAATTAGCAAACTGATCCAAAAATAAGCAACCACTCTGCCAATCAAAAAATATGCTAAAATAATAATAATGGATGGCAGGGCTGGAGCATCACCGATACAGAGTTTATGAAGCTACCAACATTCAGAATCTAACAAAGTGAGCTCACAGTTCTCTTTCTCACACGCTGCCGGCCCCAAACTGAGACAGACTGCTCGTGAGAGGCTTGCACAAAAACACAACCTCAGCGAACTTCCCTCTTGCGTCCTTTCCTGGTTTGCACTTCTTTACAGCGCCACAGACGTAGTGCTTAACCGATCATGAGAACCGTCGCCATGGCAGGAAAGTGCTTTTTTTTTTTTTTTTTTAAGCCGAATAACAGGCAGTAAAAGAAGGAAATACTGCTGCTGTTACAACCCTCGATGGCCCCCAATAAAAGGATGCGGGTGATGGGTGCAGGAGGGGCTGTCAATCAGACAGGGGTCCCCGGGGTGAACAGAAGGCAGGCGGTGGTGTCGCTCAGCCATGACCAGGGCACAATGACCAGGACCTGACCCTTCAGACCTACCATCACACACATGCCAGCAACCATGGGGGGGCAGAGAGGAAGTGAAGTGGGTTGTGTACGTGTGATTTAAGTTCGAAACATCCAATTCAGAAAAGATAGTTACTGTAGTTGTTACCAAACTGGTAATAATGTAATCTGAAACTTGAAAACAAACAAGTCAACCAAAATCTACAACAAACAAACTTCCTACTTTAATTAATTATATATATATATATACACACATACATAGATACATACATTTGTTTCTATGCTTATTGGAAAAGGACAAAGACTATGATCCAAAAAGGTATTTGACTGCAACTTGCTTCAACATGAACACACACACACACACACACACACACAGTTCAGAGTGGGATAGCGGAGACAAAGGCCTCCCCTCCACGCCCCTTTCTGAGAGCACAGTCGGCTGGACACACAATTGAGAGCGGAAGCAGATCAGCTGGCCTGGGACTGTGGGCGAGGGAGGGGGAGAAAGGACACCCCCCCCCCATTCCAAATTATTCCAAGTTATTCTGCTGGATGACTGACTTCATTTCCGACCGAAAGCAGGAGAGACACACAGGGGGGGGGGGGGGGGGAGAGTGTCACGGAGGATTCAGTGTGTGTGTGTGTGTGTGTGTGTGTGTGTGTGTGTGTGTGTGTGTGTGTGTAGGGGTCAGGGGGAGTCGGGGGTGGCAGACATAAGTTCCTGCCTATATTGTAATAAGGCTTTTTTCATTCACAGAATAATAGCATCTAAACAAAGTCTACCGTTTCCTAGAGCTCTTTAAACTTCATTTACAGGGAGAGAAAATCGATCACTCAGATTTGAATGAAAGATAAGAGTTGAAATGAAGTGTAAAAAAATAAATGAAAAGGAGAAGAGAGGAGAAGGCGTGATGGGGGAGCACGTGCAGAACAGGCCTGGGCCTGGAGGCAGGCTGCTGCAGTGTACGGTGGAGAAGGGGGATCCTGGGACAACCATTTCCGAAGTTGACAAAGTGGCCGTTTGTCTGCTGCACCGGCCCATGGCTCTCTGGGCTCCAGCATACCATCATGCTTTGCTCCTGTCTCAGCCTTGGGCTTCCCACCCCAGATGGAGAGTAAGGGGATGAGGGGGGGTATTGAAAGCAAGACAGAAGGGGGGGGGGGGGGAGAAGGAGGATAAGGAAGAAGAGGAGTGCAGGAGGAGAGGAGAGACGAGAGAGAAAGGATGTGGCCTGAGCCCTGGGTGCTCGCCAAGTCACCCTCCCTTCCCTCCGTTCCTTCTCCCCCCTTCCACCCAACCCCTCCCCGGCTGCCTCTCTCTACACAATGGCCGCTTCTCTGCTGAAATTTCACGTTATTGGATCCAGGGCCTGGAGTTTTGTCCTCCCACAATGTCCAGGCAGCGGAGCATGCTGCAGAGGAGACACACTCTGCAAGCTAAAAGCTGGAAAACCATTCCTCCTTTCATTAGCATCAGAAAAGGGGAGAAAAGCTCCCCCCTCCTTGCCCCCCCCCCCCCTTTTTTCCATTTACCCCTTTTCCTCCCCATCTCTCCCCTGTATCAAAACCGGAGGAAGGCTGTCAAGCTCGGTCAAGCTCCACTGGACCACTTTGGTTCGTAGGATTTTTGAAAGGGGGGGGGGGGGAAGACAAATCATTAAAATATCATTGGGGGAATAAACACAAGCTACTTATCCCAATCCGATTCCGTAGATTATCCGCGGAAAGGAAAGCAATAACGAGGAACGCAGAGGGGGGAATGGGAGAGACGTCTTGAAAAAGCTGGTCTGCGTGTGACTCATCGCTTTGCTTACTAAAACGTGTGGCCGTCTCCAACAGCTTTTATCAGAGAAAAATTACACTAATCACACATTTCCTTATCGCCTTTCAAGTTACCTTGAACGCACTCTCCCTTACATCCAACGTAGATCAACTAAAGTCCAGCCTTGTCCGTGTTACAGAAATATCTGAATGCAGTTAAGAATTGATAGAAAGTTCAAGTCAGGAGATTTGCCCTCCGGAACAAACATTTAGAGGGGGCTAGAATTGGAGCTGAAGCTGTAAGGGGGTAAAAGGTGCTGCCGTTTCTTTCAATGTGAGCACGCCTCATTGAAGAAATGAATTACATGCAATCTGGGACTCGAGCGTCGATTCCTGCAGTGCATCTAATCTGAATGGTGCAAACTAGCTGGCCAATTAGCCACGGTTCAAATCCCTTAAATAACCAGTGGCAAACTCAAGGGCACAGACGTACCCACAACAAACAGCAACATGACCCAACATGGATGCCGAGCAAATTATGACATAAGACCCGAACAAGACACTTATAAAAGGGACCGTCTGTTAGCCATTAATAAAACGGAACTAATAATGGGACAATGGCGACAGGGACACAAACAGGCGGCCGGCATCACAAGCCTGCTTATTTAGCTACAGTGAAAACTAATACGTTGGCTATAGAAAGAGAAGTGAAAGAGATATTTGCCCTATCTCCTCTCAACACCTCAGGCTGCTGGTGAGTCATCTCCCTCACAAGAACATTCAGCTTAGCTACCAACTGAGTCAGGAGAAAAAAAAAAAAAAAAAAAAAAAAAAAAAAAAAAAAAAAAGAGAACAACCCTTCTGTTGCTGCACCACATTTCAAATGAACCACCATCCTTTCACAGCAACGCCATCGAATATGACGACAAATTCCCCCGATCAGAGCCACCTCGCCACAGAGTGGCGGTGAGTGAAGCCCGAATCAGAGATAGACCCAAAACCGAGCTAATGAATGTCAAAACTTCTCAGCCTGACAGCCTTTCAAACACTCGTTTTTCTAACCAAACCTTCTATTACTGGAATGGGCCTGCAACCCCAACAACAATGTTTTAGGTGCCGCTGCGCTGTGGCGCGATAAATCAAAAGAGTCCCACATGTGTATCAAATGCCAAAAAAGGTTTCCCAAACATCAATCACAGCCACATATTGAGATGATCTTAATTTGAACCGCAAGTATTTGGAAAATTAAAACCTTGCGCTTGCCATTACCAGAAGAAGGGAGAGGGGGGGGAGTCGGACCACAAATTTCGCCTGCTGCGGCGTCTCTGGTCGTCTTTGATGTAAAAGCCGTCCCCAGAGACTTGACGTCAGTCCCTCTGAAAGTGACGGCGGGGGGGAACGCAACCCCCCTCTGGCTGTGGGAGAAACAGTCACATACGTCGCGAGAGACGAGCGACCAAACCAACGTGTGAGCCGACGGTTGTGAAGGGAAGTCGTTGGACAGAACGTCGTCATCGTCGCAAGCTAACCTGTTCATCGTTCAGAATCAATGACACTCACATTAGGTGAAGCCTCCGGAACATATGTTAGAATCAAGAAAATCTAATCACCAAAAAAGTCCGTTCAAAATCCTAAATATAGCCACTGGACAGGACTAATCATGACCAAATATATCTCACTCTACTACCATTTTATCTTATTTCAAAACGTGTCATTAACCCGTTTATTTGATTACATAAAGCTATTTTTGCTTTAATACCCTCATTTAGGAACTAGGCCTATCTCAACAAGGAACACATACACATGCCAAATGTTCCCAGAGAGTGTGTGTACGTGCACGGACGCACACACCCAGAAACCCCTTCCTGTTTTCAAAGTGTTTGGAAACTCAATCAAAGACACAAGGTTCAGGATTTACATCTGTGTCCTTTTATGTCTGCGGTCCTCGCAGGAAAGAGCCATCTCTCGGCCCAGCTGCAGCAAAGAGCCGACAACAAGGCCCGGCCTTTATGCTCCCCGCATGCTGCACCGCTGCAAAACAATATCCACAACTCAGGCGCTTCAGTGTTAAAACGCACTTGGTAGCATGTGGCCCTTGAACGTCAGAGGCCAGTTCTTGACAAAGAAATTAAGACGTGCCCCGCGATCTGGATGGTGGGATGGAGACCCCAAAGTTTGTAAGTGTAAACAGGCTTTGTTTATGTCCACATTTCTCTTAAAAAATGATCGATGACTTATTTGAAATACTCGGCGTAAACACTGCTGACATTTATGCCAGTTTATGCCCACTCCTGAAATACTTGGAGAGGAAATGAAAATTATAAGAGGGAAGTGGCTCGGGTTTAAAATACCCCCAAATCCAGGCATAAATCTGACCATGGGAATGGAACAGTGCACCACTAATACACAAGGCTTGCTCAGTGTGTTGGCCTGTGGTGGTAACAGACAGTCATGGCCTCTGGGAGCACAGAGAATTATTGTCAGAAATCCAAAACAAAGTAAGACCACTTCTGATCTTATATATATTGGGTGACAACTCCAAGCAACCATTAGTAAGACGATGTAACAGTTCTCTCTTTAAAGATATCTTAAAAAAACAAAAAACAAAAACACATTTAGTCTGTGAACCGCTGTAGTCACAAGCAACACTTCCCTATAAGAATACAGAAGCAAAACTAAACTTGCATTCAGCTGAGCAGGCCAGCCAAAAGGTAACATGTTATGGTTTGGACTAGTTCATCCCGCACAGCTAAGTGTGCCTGTCCATTTGTCCAACAACTGGCAATAAGCCCCAAATAATACAGTCTGTATATGTATATATAAAGGTCCAGGAAATGATTTAGCTTAACATAAGGGCCACAGGATACAGCCAATTACAGAGGCCGTAAAGCACTCTGCCCAACAGCTGAAGAAGCTGTCTCCTTTTTGTCGTTTCAGAACACGATGGGGGTTGTTTGGGAGGAATGCGTTTGGAAAATAAAAAGCTCTGCAACAGGATTAAGAGTGCAAAACAGCCCTCAGGTGATAAGATCATGACACCCGCATAGGCAGATAAAACGCTGAGCTGTCAAATCAATCACGCAGATAGGAAGGGGGAGCGAGGAGTCACCTGACCGGACAAAAAGACAATAACCACAGACGTGACGGACTGTAAAACAATAAGGATGTACCCTCTGAGTTAAAGGGAACACAGGGGCAACTGAACTTCAGTGAACACAGAGGTGAGGGATTGATTTTCTGTAGGCTAACACAACTTTAAATCAACGTTCTCCCGCACTTCATCTTCTAATGTACAATACACAAATAAGGAGGTACCTGTACAATGGACCTCAACAGACTACAGCAGTGGTTCTGATATATATTTTAGATATATGCAACTTTCAATACAAGCTTCTCCTCCAATCATGACCATTATCTTTGTCTTAAATTCCCACAAGCCTTTCGTGACGGCACACCGAGAGCAGACGCAGACCAAAATATGACAAGGCTGCTTTGCCTTCTTTTCATTTCAGCCTTGTGAAAATAGTTGCACCAAGGCTAAGTAGCATGTTCTCAGCAAAGGGTGTGCTGTGTGTGTACAACAGCTTGGCTTACCACCCATCAATCAGACTAAACCACTTCAGGACACTCCTTTCACACATTTTTTTTTTTTGGGTGGGGGGAGGGGGGGGGGGGGGGGGGATTTTAGATAGTGATTACACTGCAAGTTACACAAGAGCAGACACTTCATTAGATCGGGTAAAAAAAGGTCTCACAAGAAGATCGGTAATGGTTTCGATCTTGTAAACATAAAAAAAGACAAGGCAGGTTTCTTATATTGTTTTTGCCAGAGAGTCATGAACGATCATTTTATCAATGGAATATAGCACATTATTAAATGTTAAGAAAAACATGAATGATTTCATTGTCAATGTATTCTTCCTGTTCAACATGTTTCATCTCATGCTACGTTATTAAACATGTATACCTGTGAACCATGTGTGCGCTTCCCCAAGGAGGGGAAAACAAAGTACTGTATTGTATGATTTTCAGTTATATTTTGTCACAAAAAAAAGGATCAAATCAAAAAGTGTCTTATTGTTGATTCCTGTCATTATCAGAAAGACCATTTCTTAAAGGAAAATAGCTCCAGATAAGCTCTGTATTCTGTCCACACAATTACTATGAATCACACAAGAGTCAGATTGATGGTGGAATCATAGCAACAATGTTAAGATCACTTGGCCATCTTAACTGCTGCCATCATGCTGCGAGAAAAAGACAGCATATAGTGTAGGCTGCACAGCTACAGCTCTGATGAGCCATAGCCTATGGCAGCAGTTCCCAAAGTGGGACCTGAGGGCCTTGAGAAGTCCATTAGGTCAGTGCAGGAAGTCCCAGCGAAATTTCCAGAATGCTTCACTGTAGTTTCTGACACAGGGGTTTAAACTTCATTGAAATAGCAGCTTATAACACGGGCAACAAAACATGCTAAGATATGTTACATTTTAGTTATGGTGCATTGTGACTGATAGCACAAAAAAAAAACTGTTTATAGATTTCCTTTAAAATAATATGTGATTCATTGTGGACGAGTCGTTTCATTATTATACATTTTGTTGAGGCTATATATATATAAACAAAGAAATGACACTGTGTGACGTAAAAAAAACAGAAGTGTAGTTCAAGGACAAGGCCTCTATGCATTATATCAAACAACCTCTTAGAGGCCAGATGGAATGGGGAAAACCATGGGTGTGTTTCTAGCATTAAACCATGACACTGTAAATGTAAGGGGCATATGACTTTCTCTGTGACAAATCGATATCAAGGAAAATCCTCTGAGATAGTGGGGGGAGAAAAGGTCGCCTTTATAGCCAACATACGCGGCGCTTTTGTTAAATAAGCGACTATTTATAGACGACATGTTGCGTTTAAGTGCGATGCATTGTGTAGTCAAAAAAAGAAAAAGGCAGGAAATGTGATCATTGTGTGATCGTCGGTGCAATGCGAAACAGTGTACAGTGCTGTGAATGGGCAGGCAGGTACTTTATGAATGGAGGAGATCATGTGACCGCAGCACCTCCCGAAGCAGATATTTCTCACTGACTGTCAACAAGCGCACACAGGGGATCAGCCCATTAAAACAATAGCAAAATGCGACTGGAAATGGGCGCGACGCTTACAAAAAAAACACCTCACACTTCACATTACAAATATAGACTGTGGGTTGCGGGATATGGGGCGTGCGCGTGACGCCTTTTTTTTAAAGCGTTTTTTTTTTTATGAATGGAGATTGTGGTATGTAAATGAGTGCGATTGAGAAAAAAAAAATGGCATCTACAGCTCCTCATCGTTGACATTGCCGCAATCAACTCCACCAGTTTTCATGAAAGAAAAGGTTTTACTTCAACACAAACGATGTTCTCCATTACAATCGTTGATTATGATCGAAAATAATAATGGCGGACAACAGTAACATACGGATATAGACGAGTCAAAGCAAGGCTTTTCTGATCGTGATGCACTTAAAACAGATAGGAGATGTATTCCCCGTCATATTGTACACAGAATTAATACTGTGTACATGACAATGACGACTGATCACCGACAGACTGCCTTACAGCTGTCAATCTGTAAAGCAATAATGCCTTTACAGAATATATCCTGTCTTGTAAAACCAATGAAATACCGGACACCATAAATAAAACGTCCCTGTATTGTTTCGTATAAATATACTGTGGCCTTTATGTTCGCTATTTGAATCAGATAATATTCACAAGATGCCTTTTTAAAAAACTGAGGGCCTTACGTTAAGCTATTTACTTGTCAGACTATTTAAATCATAAATTTATAATATAATCCATATGAATATATATTACCGGAATGGCTTGCAAAACAGTGGAAACAAAGAAAGATAATTCTCCAATCGTTGATGTGAGAAAAGTCAGATGATGAAAGAACTAGCATGGCTCGGTTATATTGTCATCGTAAATTGGAAGTTCATAACTTAAAAGCATGTGCTCACATCTTAACATATGTGATTCCTACAGTTGTGTGTTATATGTGTGATTAATATGGAAATGTTTTTTTTACTTACTCGTTGTTTGGATTTGTTGAATCTTCACTCATTTTTTTCCTCACGGGGATCCAAATCCTAGCAATAGCATCGACGACGCAGTGACGGCGGGATAAAATACCACAAAAATCACCATTTTTCCCCCCCTCACATATAGGAATTACCCCCCACTATTTCGGATAAGCAAGTAAACGGTGTTACAATGGGGCATGCCTAACTAACTAAGCGTCCCTTGTGACGGCCAAGTGAAGCTAGCTCAACGTTAGCTTTCTCCGCCTGGACGTTAAATCGCGAGGAGGAATGACAACCGTTGATTCATTTTGTCCTCCCTGGAAGTAAATTCCGACCACAACAAATGGGCCATCAGCATCATCCTCCTCCTCATCAAAACACGAATTCCCCCCCTTGTGTGCAAAAAATAAAAAAATAGATCCTCAAAAAACGTAGAAGATGTTGTAAACTGTAACGTCTGGCTGATTATTTATGTCTGGCTGTCGAGCATCCATTCGCCAACTTCAGGTCCTGAACAACACTTGAAAAAGCGCCGTGGAGCGTCGCTCCGTCAACGTGTCCGAGTAATCTTGCAGTAAAGGCATCCAAAAAAAGAAAAAAACGTGGGTAAAAAAGGGGGTCCGTGAACGATTTTCAATGTGAGCAGTACAGTCGTGTGAAGTAAAAAGCATTCAGCGATGAAATCCCCCCTCAGAAGTTGGTGGACATCTGCTTTAATCGAACTCCATTTTCAACTCGGGGGGAATGAAACATCGGAAAACTGGGCGGATGTGTCGACCCTCGCTTGAGAAAATTAGATCCTTCCGCGACGTAGTAAAAACACAACACCCTTGCGAGCTAAAAATCCTCAACCAGCCCACTATTACACGCCTATTATTAATGAGTAGCGTGTAGTCTACTAAATATCACTATGTTGTAGCCGTAGGCAATCTATTCGCAGTGTTTCCTTCCAAAGTTGACCTAAAGTAGTCCCCGCACTTCCCAAAAGAAGTTTCCCTTCAATCACGCATTGATACAAGAGGGAAGCGTCTGTGTGATAGCACGCAAAGTAGAAAATAATCTGGAGGAAGGACTTGTGCTGACACTCACAGGCTCGGCCATTAACAATTTCTGTTGTTTTCTTTCATTAAGCAGCTTCACTGTAATCCACCTCCCACGAACCACTATCTCAAACCTCAATGTAAGATTGTAGGAAACTACTTTAAAACATACACAGCTACGTGTGCTCCTGCACGTGGAAGTAAATTACATCTCCTTCTAGAGTAATGTGTATTAACCATCTATTGTTTTTTTCTATTCCAATATTATTTTTATTTCATGTTGAGTCCTACAATTATTACGTATAGGTTTAATCAAAAGCCACATGTAGGGCTAAGAAAAGCTATAAAAGATGTTGTTTTCTGAGACATTGCTCTTCTATTTTACTAAAGGGGGGGGGGGGGTCAAAAGTCCAGGCACAGAGTTATGTATGCACCTATGAATCTTATTTGAGAAGAATTTAAAAAAATGTAAAGCCTTGCAGAGTGAATCAGTGGCCTGGTTGCGTAAGACTTAAATGCTATTGGATTTCTGTGCTGTGTGGAATGGCAAGAGATCAGGCTAAATGATTCTGCCTGGTTGTCATAGTGACAGCATGTTGTGTGAGAAGTTTCTTTGTATTGCTCTGGCTTTTATACAGCTTGTGCCACAGCCCTATGTTGAAGCCATAAAACACATCCCTCTGTGTCACTGTATATAGACAGCCCGTGAACCACAGGACAATCGCACATGTAGCCCTGACAGTTATTACCCAGATTTTCTGTCTGAGGTGTACTTCTATCCTCGGAGCAAAAGGTTACAGATTTTCTCTCACCAAAAAAATCTGATGTAAGCATGCCATAATTGTTATGCTAGCTTATTCACACAAAACAGTCTGCATCTAATGAGTTTAACGTTGGGTAATGAAGTTACAGAAGGTTCTCTGTCTGCATTTTACTAAATGTGACGACTTGTCTTCCCTTTTTGAACTGGGTAACCATTGTTACAATCAAGCCCAAATAAAGTGTCCCTTGTTTCAGACAGAGCAGAAGAAAAAAACAGTGACCATGAATTTTCCCACTAGCATGCCTGTATTCTTTAGAGTATTCAGAGTTCAGGAAGTCAGCCTTCTTTCTCATCTCACAAATGTCGATAGCCCGAGTGCATTTCCTGTGTTTTTCACACACTGTAGTGTACTTAAACAAGGCAACAGGATGTTTAACTAACACAGGCATCCTTTGGCTCCCCTTGCTAAGTGCATTCAGGGTCATTTCAATTCTCTTCAAGATGGTAAACAAGCTGACATTCCTATTGCCAACAAGAAACCACAGGATAAAGGATGTTTGTAGATCAACACACTCGTCATTCAGCAGAGTCCAACACAACAAAACAGAACCTGACTTGACTTTCAGGAATATGCCTCAAATTCTATAGAATTCAAATTGTTGAGTGATTTGGGCTATATTGTGTTTTTCATTCTACAAAGAAAATGAAACGTTTTCTATTTAACTTTTTTTTTTTTGCAATTATCAAATAGCATTTTTATTTCTAGAAAGTCCCTCTTTCTGACATTGTGTAGCATGTTTTCAAGGGCTATTAACAAATGGGACAATAAAAATACAATTCTCAGACATCCTTGGGGGGGCTATTGAAATTGAATTGTCGTAAAGGATAGGTAAATTAAAAAAAAAAACATACAAATAAAACATTCCCTCCATTTTGACACTTTTAAGTCAAAGGTAGCATGGGAGATTTGTTCTCAAAAATGCACCATAAAAACTTGAATCAGATGACGTCCATAGAACACAGGTGATGTGATCACCAGCTCCCAGCAACCTCTGGTCACAAGAGAGGAGAAGTGAAGGCCTCTCTTTGTACATCATCTACCGAGAGGAAATTCAGTGTCTGTGTAGTTGCCGCCGTACAGTCTGTTGAGACCTTAGGGCAGTTAGTGAGAAAGACCGGAGATGGTTAATAACAGTTCTAACCCCATGGATCCTCTGCCTTAGTTTTGTTGTGCATGCCTCGTTTTTCTACAACATTTTCTTGCAAAAAGGGTTTTTTTTTGTCAATGTTTGCTTTCTATTCCTAAAAAAATGTGCACCTGTAAAGTTTCAGTTTGTCTGCGGGACATCTAGCAGAACTACTTTGTGTTCATGGAAACTCTAGCCAAGAGGTGTGGCTTAAACAAGAGGTGCTGATTTTTAAAGACCTGGCAGCTGAACAAAACAATGCATACCTATGATTAGTGTGGGCCTGGCCTCGGAAGCCTGCAACTTTTAGGCACGCTAATTGCAGGGTGGTGAGCAAAAAAGGTGTAGCGGCTAGAGGGGAAGGAAGTGTGAGGGCCTTGAGGCATGTTTGACTATGTGCTGTGTACTCTCCTTCTCACCCCGTCTCTCTTTCTGACTCTGTGTGTGTATGCACATTCGCCATGTAGAACTGAGGAACATTTATTTTATTGCTTAATCATACTCAGATACTAGACATCTTTGTTGTTGATTGAGCAGTATGAGGGGATTTTCTTTTCCAAGATTTTGTTCCAAGAATGTCTTAGAAGAGAGATGGATGTGGATAACTAGATGAGTAATGTGTGTCAAGCTGAAAGAGTCAGTCTTGTGACCATGCACAAAGATGATGGTTCAGATGGAAGGTCATTAAGGCTGCTGAGCTCTTGACAGAAACACATCCCTGAAATTGTCTAAGTTCTGCAAATGGTTAGAATTGGAAGTATGTGAGCATCTGAAACTGACAGTAGAGTTTTGGAGGGGGAGGAGCGAGTCTGCTGTGCTAATATTTAGAAACAACAGAATGAATGGTGGAGAACTGTTTGTTTTATCCTTTGTTTTACAGCTTATATAAATCCTGCTTTTAATGTAACACAAGGGTAAGGTGGTCAGTTACATTTCCTGTTTGAAACTAGGATTGATTACACTTAAGACCTCTTTAAAGTACATTTGTACTAGTCACTAATGTCTTAACTGCAAAAATGGAGAACTAAATTAGTTTCAGCCGCAGTTAGGTTTTGCACTGCTCAAGACTCTGTTACTTCCTATTGTTTGCATGTTGTGCGTGGGCTTGATTGAAACCTGATCTCGCTGGGGAAGCTGTGTTTAGGGTGAGGTGGACAGGCCTTTGTTGCTGCCTGAGGGGTGTTTATTTGGGCGGCTTCAGTTGGCTTCCCTGTAATCATCATCCAGCCCCACAGGATAGAGGGGATTAATGAATATGTTGGAGGGGAAGTTACAGATGACTATTTACTATTCTCATGGGGATGAGAGGGAACAGCAGGCGAGACGCAGGCAAAGAAGAAAAAGTTTGCGTGTGTCCGGTGTGTGTGTGTGTGTGTGTGTGTTTTTTGACTCGGGCAAAGACCGCCGGAAAGACATAAATGCTGTATTATAATGAGCTTGTATTGGTTTTTCTATATTGGTGGTGGCATTTTGTAAAATACTAATTGATTTCATTCACAGATTTGGACAAGGGGATTGATTACATGTGTTACTATACCCATACATGTCCCACCATGTTAGCTCGCTTAGCATCAAGAATGAAAAAGGGTGGAAACGGCTAGTTTAATGTGTTGTTTAAGGTTTAATTTTGTTAGACAGTCACATCATTGTACATTGGTGCAGTGGTTAGCACTGTTGCATCACAGTGTAAAGGTTCCTAGTTTGAATCCCATTTCAGAAAGGGCCTTTCTGTACAGAGTTTGCATGTTCTCCCTGTGAGTGTGTGGATTCTCTTCAGGCGCTCCAACTTCCTCCCACTGTCCAAAGACTTGCTCATTAGGTTAACTGGTGACTCTAAAAATTTGCACGAGTGTGACTAGTTGTATGTCTCTGTATTTTGGCTCTGTAATTGTCTGGCGTACAGTTCAGGATGTAACCTGCCTCTGGCCCATGACAGCTGGGATTGGCTCCAGCCCCCTAAAACGGGAAAAGCGGGAAAGGAAATGGATGGATTCATTGACAGTTTTGTTAACTTTCCTTTCATGCCAGAAATGTATTGAAAAGATTGATGCCTTTTCCATGTTAGCTTAGCAGAAATACTTGAAATTGGGGGAAACAGCTAGTTAAAGCTGTCGGTTTAATAGTTTAGTCTTTGCCACAAAAACCACATCATAATGTGTTCGAGTGAAAATACGATTTTTAAGCAAACTAAGGACAAAGATTTGAAATGTCTTGCCAAACTTATTCAATGTACAGTTCAGTTTTTGTCAAATAAACACATCACAATGTATTTGTGTGATGAAACACAACTCTGCCTCAAAATGGAATGTATAGCCTCTGCAGACGTTCATTTTCTCATACTCACCACTTGCCTGGAGGAGATAAAAGTGTGGATGAATCACAACTTCAAACATCTTAGCAGCTCAAAAGCTGAAGCCGTTTTAGTCTGGACTCCACCCACTGAGTCCAGTCACCCCACAAAACCAGTATACCCTTCTGGCCAGAGAATTCGTCTTTCATCAATGATCACCAACATGGTGTAAAAATGGACCCTCCATTGACCTTTGAGGCGTGTGCAAGAACTCCCTCTACCACCTCAGAAACCAAACTCTGCCCATCACTCTCTCTACAAGATGCAAAGAAGCTTGTCCTTGTATTTGTCTCCTCCAGGCTGGATTACTGTAATGCAATCGATGCATTCTTACTCATCAGTGCATCCATGTTAATACATACATCAAGGAACTCCACACTATGGATGGGTCATGATTTTGAAATAATAAAAAAAATGACATAAGAAGAATAAAGCATTTGTCTCAGGTGATTCAACTGTAACCGTATAGACAGTAGAAATGCTAAGAAACCAACTTAGACAGTTTAGACGGTTGATTCTTAAAAACAAAATAAGTCAGCGGCATATAGGACTACTTCAGAGACATGTGCCCTTAGTTTGGTGGCATGCTCTATGTACCTTTGAATTTCCCAACCATAAGGACAGAATAAAGTTTTTGGAATTTGAATGTGCCAGTTGCTGGACTGTTTATGTCAGTCAGCGGTCACACCGTGTGGAATTACTGCTATAAATGTATATATTTTTTTGTCTTTATTGATAAAGTAAGCGCAGCAAAGGGATGTTATCAAATAAATGTGTACGTTTCACCTGTTTGTTTGTTGTATGTATTGAAGTTGTTCACTTGGTACCCTATCACAGAAAAGCGATGAACATATTGTTGCAGATAATACCAGGACTACTGGACTAGACTTTGCTTAACACAAAGATTGGAATCAGTTGGAGACAGCTTGCTAAAATTGGTTCTACTAAAGTTTAGTCTTTGTAGAAAAAAATATATTGTAATGTGTTTATGTTGATTTAGAGGTGGTACAAAGTACATTTTGTTAACTTTACACAGGGCAATTCTTTCCCCTGTTTACAGTCTTGCCAAGCCATGCTAAGCTAAGTTTACCATCTGCTGCGTCTAGGCATTAAAGTAACAACAATCCTCTCAAATCACCCACTGCAACAGAGAAAAAACTCAGAAAGTATTCCTTGCGTCTAAAATTAGTTGAGGCTATAACGTTGTTATAATCCATTTTAGCATGTTGTAAATAATTTCTTGTAATAATTTAGTCTACATGCACTCATTTTTCAATACTGCAAATATGAATGTAACATGGAGGCCTTCATATTTTTCTTTTACAAAAGGATCGGAAAGAAAACTATTCATTTTTTCACTGGGCGGTTTTCACTGCAATGGATCCATCTGCATCAGATGAGAAGGAATCAATGACTCTTAAACCTCTGAGTCAGACATGACTCCTCTTATTACTCTTTGGAAGGGTGTTCGGATGTCATCCCAGCTCCATAAACATCCTACTGTACCCACACACATACACACATTTTGCTATGTAAATGTAGTAACAATAGCTGTAACCCCCTCAGCTGTGTAGCTCCCATCCCTGTTTTTCTCTCCCCAAAGGCCTCCTCCACTTAATCCTCCCGCTCATCTGGGAACCACCAGCACCCCTCCATGAACAGACACATTGTGCCCAGATTATTTGATTGTTTTCAGATGTTGAAGCTTTCCTACACAAAAAGGGAAGAACAGGGTTTGTCCAGAAGCCCTGGGCTACATGTCCAAAGAGATGGACAGACAGGGAGGAGGAGAGGTGGGGAGCAAGGCGGGATCGATGCGGGGCTCAGGGAGCGGACACGCGAGTCAGGAAGTGACCCCTGCAATGCCAGATTATAAACAATGTGCTCTCTCAACTTCTGCAGTCCTAGCTGTGGAACATACCACTTCTGCTACAGCCGAAGGGGTGGCGTTTGTAGGAGGAAGGAAGGATGGTTTCAGCCCTCTCTCTCTCTCTCTGTCTCTCTTTAATGCTGCATCCATTCAGCATGTGGCGGAGGAGGAGGAGGGAGTAGGTGGGTTGGGGGTAGTCGGGCCAGGAAGGCACTTCACTGATGAAAAGTCGCCACATGGAAATGGATGAGAAGTGGGCTGAGGAGGGGGTGGAAGGGTTGAGTGGGAGAAGGGCGGGAATTGGCTTGCACTGCCAACAGACATGAACGGGGGATGTGAAGGGGAAGAAAGGGAGAGAGGTTAAAGGATGAGAGATGAGGAAAGGAAGGAGAAAAAAAGGGATGAGGATAGTGAAGGGAAATGCAAGAATAGGGGAAGTAAGCGGAACGGTAAGGGAGGAATGCCAAAGAGTAATGGTCTGATTCACGGCTTGTCAAGCATGGAGTCCCGTGCCTGTCAAATAGCATGTAACCAACAACCCTTTTCTCTGTCTGATGCTGGAAGAGTGTGGAAGGGAAGCAGCGCGTTAACTCTGAATGGAGCTTTTGTTCTGGGGTTGTTTTGCCCTCACATTTGCCCAAGCTTGCAGATGAAACTGACTTTGCATGCAAGAATCAATGTGAGGTTGTACTTTCTCTCTCACCATTCAATCCATCTCTACATCCGATTTTTCTCAGCACTTCGACTTTAAGTTGCCTCTTTTGAGAACTAATCTTACCATTAACAAGATTCAATGATTTCTATCTATGCTGGTTTGTTTATACAGTATATCAACCACCTAGGATGCTCTAAATTGTATTCTTGTCCAGGAAAGAGAAAAGAACCTCAGTAAATCTACAGATAAATGAAAGAAAAAGACCCGGATGGACACACACACACACACACACACTCTCCACCCACGTCTGCACTGTCATGTGTGACTCACAGTGCATCGCAGCAGCACTGTATGAACTTCAAAAAGAGGCTGGCTGTACATTCACAGTGTATTCAACCCCTGGTCTTTAAATAGCTCAGCCTCTTGCAAACAGAAAAAAAGTCCATGCATTAGAAATGACTGAATCATACAAGAATTAAAGAGGCAGAGAACATCTATGAGTGCAGAACTGCTCAGACAATGTAAGAATGTCTCAGTTCAAACCTGTGTATTAAATAAAGCCAGGTATACATGTGTAGGAACAGAAAACATGTACAGTTTATACTGTACATGATTATTACTGCAGATTACTGTTGGTGGCTGTGCGATTAAAATGTTTATGAGGTAATGTTTTGAATGCAATGTGATTATTATGCTGCATGTTTGGCAAACATTATCATGTACATGTTTGTTCTCTAAGATCACCCTGCACATATGGCTACAAACTTACATGCCTACACCAATGAAGTCAATACAGAGGTGCAAAGAACAGATTTTCCTTGATTGTCCACTCGAGGCTGGCTGAATGGAAGAGAAATCCCCATCAGAGCCCATGTTAAAATGCCCATTTTTAAATTAAAAATAAACATGTTTCACCCTTGTAAAAAAAAAAAAAAAAATCAGTTTGGTGTCTTAGGCTCATTTCCTCAAACACATCCGTTTTGAGTTTAACACTAGGCATAAAAAAGGAGTATGGCTTGTTTGACTGACAGGTGGGCCGGTTTGTACATTATCCAGGAGAATGGGCTTTACTCTAGCAATGTCCAGACCTTAAACATGTTGTCTCGTATTGTTTTAATTGTATGCTAAGTATACAGTAGATGATAAGCTAGATGAGTGTGTATCAGCAACCTAGATACTTATTCAACCCACCTCAACCTCAAATTTTTGACTGCTTCTCCATTCGCAGGAATTTAGTTTGAGTCAATGATTCAAATATCGCGACTACCATATTTGGACTTCTTCTCGCTTTCAGAAACCAAAGAATGAGAGGGTGGACTTACTCACATTGTTCCTTCCTGTCAAACTCCTTGCCTGTGTGATACAAACTCGCAAAACTCCTCTTTTTGTACGGAAGTGTTTGCTTCGTGAAATTGTAAGATTGTAAATATATATATATATATTTACAGCAGTAAATTGCCTTATCTGGCAATAAACGTTCATTTAGTTGCAATACCTAATATCTAAGTGAATCAATGCACCTACAGAAAGCAAAACAAAACAAACAAGCTAAAAAATACACAAAAGGACACAGGGACGATAATGAATTATCGAGCCCCTCTACCAAAATAAATTCTCACTAATTGGGAGAGAGGAAGGGACAAAATGTATTGGCCTATAAACAACCATGGAAGAAGAAGAGAAGAGTGTAACGTAGAAAAGTAAATTATGGTCTTTTTGATGTTCTGGTCACACAGAAAGTGAGTTATGTGCAATCATAACAACAAGACAGTGAGAGATTCAGATGCAAATATGTCCCTGTTACATGAGCATGTATTGCAGAACTGTACGTTTTTAAAAAAAAAGTGTGTGTGTGTGTGTGTGTGTGTGTACTGGAATGCACCTGGCCTGATAGGCAGGAATGCTGAACACTGTCTCTCGCCCAGGGAGGCAGGGCTGGAATGTGGCCGAGGCCCTATTCTTCTCTTCACTGCACAGTACTGGGGATCTGCAGGTTCACACACAAACACACACATGCACACACGCCCACACACACACGCACGGTTGCACATCCAGTCCTAAGGCCCTGGCAGTTCTTGCAGCCAAAGTTCCACGTGCACCTGTGTCTGTGTGCAATATGTGAGGGTTGGGGGTGTAAAAGTGTTTCCTGCTCAATCATGAACGTGTACGTCTAGCTGTGTGTGTGTGTGCACGTCTGTGCTTGAATGACCAAACATTCTAGAGTGCAACCTGAGAGCAATTAATTTTTCCTTTCTAGCAGGCACTGTGTAATTTTCATTGCTTCACGCATTGTTATTAAGTCGTTCCATGGTGCTGCAAATTCCAACCAACAAAGTGAGCTTACTGCGCCTTTTAAAACTTGCCAGATCAACTGCCCCCTTCACTCCTTAACGTCCCAACACACCTCACTGACAGTGAGGGCCTCAACAGCACACACATCTTTAAAAAAACAGTCTGAGGAAACCAGTCAATGTCTATTTTAGTATTTAGATGCAAACACAATGCTGATTTTCCTTTACAAGCCAAAACAATATTTTCATGCAAAGAACTGTTCTAGCATGGTCGCACACAATTATCACCCCTTAAAATGGGTTTGTATTTACAATATACAAAAACAGAATTAAAGTTAGATTTAATTTCGATCCAAATCGGAGTATGTCAGCATTTTCCTCTCTTCTAGCTGTAGTGTGCTGTGGCTTCAGCACATCATGTAGCACTCAGATCAAAGAGTTAATTAAAGAGCCTGGGAAGTATGGGGGAAGTTGGCCTCTATGGTTTATATGTCTGTCACCCGCCGGCACACACGCAAGCCGGAAAACTAGGTCTCTTAATTGATTGGGAGTAATTAGTCTGTTTCCTAGAGTGAGTTTAGCTTGCTAGGGTCCTGCCAAATGTGGCTATTTGATGAAGTCCAAGCTACCACTTCTATAAAAAGATGTTTGGATAGTGATGACAATCTTGTGAATTAAACACAAATATTATTTTTTCTTACCTAATCTTGCAATTCTAGCATTATACAAAACCACAAAACTTGGTTTCTGTAAGTTTGTCTTCACGGAATGACACCACCACATAACCAATCACATGCTCCTGGTGAAAAGTCCCTTGGCTTGATTTTGGAGAAAAGCAGCCAACAGTGGTGCACTCCAAATTCACCAAAGTTTGTTTTCATAAAAAAAAAAAAGAGGAACTCAGAAAAAAAGACGGTCCACATAGTGCCGTCATTCAGAGCCAATTTCCTGCATGGCGGTCTTGAGACTTGCAGAGCCAATTGATTTTTGCATTTCCTTTTTGATCTCTTTCATAGTACCAGCCTCTCTAGATTGTTTTTCCAAAATGAGATAAATAAACAGGATACGTGTGTTTAGTTGGAACAAGAAGGGGGAAGAAGACTTTGGGGAAACAGGACAAAATGTAGGTGAACGGGAATGGAGGAAACCGGGAGACAAAGGCGCCAAGTAGGTGGGAGTAATTCGACTATTAGAGCTTGCTGCTAGACTTTGACTGGGGCCTGGAAGCCAAGTTAAACTAGTTCCATTCACACGGACAGTGGCTTTATGTGGGCTGACAGTGGCACTTCACTGTATGACAGAGCCCTGGTGTCCCATAACACGTTTTTTCTTTGGCATGGCAGCCTGCTCTATTTGTCAATAACAGTTCTCACTCATTCGAATTCCATTGTTTATTGTTTATGAATGCAGAGGGGCATTGTTTTTTTCTGTTTATATGTTAGTATGTTTTACAAGATTATGGTTATATGTAGTTATGGTCAGTCTATATGAAATGTTACCTTAGCTGGCGTGCTTGTATGTACTTGTGATGGATTGTTTGTACATGTGAACTAGGGCATCACGTGTAACCATGTAGGTGTGTGAATGAACAAGCTGCAGCACTGTTGCTAGGTGAAACTTGACGTGTTGTTGTCTGTGCTTTCTTTTGGTCTACACTGCCATCAAGTGGTTGTAGATAGTACTGCAAATACTGTTCATCGCGCAACAACGTGCAACAATGCTTCAGCCATGTCTGTGATTTAGACTATGACGTCAAGGCCTTTTCCAGATGGAGTTCAAGAAAAAAAAATTACAAAGAGAGAAACAGCTAAGATGTAGGCCGAAGTCTTGCAATTTATTGTAGGGAGTTAATGTCACTTGTCACTAGAATATTCGCTCATCAGATAATTGTTTTTACTGTGTTCAAATGAAAAAAAAAATACAAAAAATATTATTAATGCAGTCCCATAATAAAGACAAAAACATGGCCTAAGCAGAAGACAGTGACCAAGCGGTTTAGATAAAGGTGTGTTGAATTCAAAACACACAGGTCACAGTTTAGTGAACAGTTGTTTAGCACTCCCAGTGGCTGCTGATGTATACTTCAAGGACAGGATCTATTCTATTCTATTCTTAACAGAGTGGTGTCATTTTTTTACATTCTGCCCTGACTCAGAAGAAAAAAAAATGGTAATAATATTTTAACTGAGCAGGATTGATGAAAATATTCAATATAAAATGAACGTGCCAAAATGCAACCCTGTTAATGTGTGAATGAGCTTCAAACTCCACACACACGAAAAATAAATTGGGGACCGCCACTCTAGCGCATGCATGGCCGCTAGAAGGTTGTTTAAACACTTGATTTCAGCATGGATGTATGCTTTCTCTTAAGCGAGTTTAACAGGAGCCAAGATATCTCAAAAGTGTTGCTAAACCTTACACACAATGGAAAAGAATCATGAAGAAAAAAAACATGCAGCATGATTTAACAATGTTCCAGTCATTTTCAATGCAAATGTATCACATGCTGCCATATCTGCCATCAGACAATGGATCTTTGACTTCACTAATACTGCACGTTTATTGTTGACCAGTAACAACAATATGCACACTAATTACAAGAACATTTTTTTTCTATAGGCATATTGCTTCCCATTTTTCTGGCTGTGGCAAGAAACCGTTTTTAACCACATAGTTCATCTCACTTTAACGTATATAACAACGTGATTAAATATGTAGGCGATACTAAACGTGAATGAGCTGAATTATCAGAAAATAGCTAACTGACTTCCGCGTCACATGGGTGCACTTTTATATGATTTATGTAGGCTATGCAGCTCAAATGTGTCAAATAAAACACCATTGTACAATGTATTGTCTACGTTTCTATGTTACGTGTTTATGCAGAGGGGAACTTAAATTGATTGCGGCGTCCACGTGACCTTTGTCAATAAGTTATTCAATGCACCGCCCGGCGACCGCGTAAAGTAGCCAAAAACAAGCGCGCCCACAGGGTCACGGGTCACGGCGCATCAAAGTTCAATGAGGGAAACTGCGAAAGAAAAAAAAAATAATAATAATAATAACAATAATGATAGCATTCCAGGCAGATTCAAAACAGTATAAAAAAAGACACATTTCGGAGAATTGAATTTACAAAGATGCTAACCAGAGGAGTCACCCCAGCCAGCAGTAAGTGGTTTATTGGTTCATTGCGCTGCACCTGCTGTTTTTTCCGTATTAAATAGTTGTCTAACTAATTTAAGAGTCCTGTCTGACTAATTCAACTCCATGAATCGTTTTAAGGTCGGTTCATGTTTGAGGCAAAGTGAAGTCAGACTTTTCCCCGTGAGCTGAGCTTTCCCGGCTATCCTTTATGTTTTCTGGTTTTTGCTAAATGATTCTCAAAGTGAGGTCCCAGGACCCCCAGGGGTCCGTGAACCATAACTTGGGGGTCCGCCAGCGGAATAATTTACAAAAAAATGTAGAAGTGTGCTTTGTCATTGAAAAAGCACATCTACAAACTGGGACCTCTTGCTCCAATGAAATCAGCTGATGTCCAATACTCCTACACTACTACACTTTAGTTTTGGGCAAATAGACACACTCTGACAGTTTGAGAACCCCTGACCTACATCAGAAGTTGTCATACATAGCTCTTACTATTTCAACCTGTTCTATTCATATCAACCAGAGTGACTAGAAAAACTCCTGTGTGTCTATAGTCTTTAAACCATACAAATACGGTCACATAGATGGACACACTACAACAGGCCCACATAAATATAACTACATTAATTGTCATATTTAGTCACTACCATTTAGCCAGCCAGGAGTCAGTTATACATGTCATATTGCTCATATTAAACATGCTTTATCTTGTGGTGATCGTTCAAGACGAAGTGCACAGAACTTTTAAAGAAATGATTTGGCTGTTTTTTTTCTCCACTGCTTATTTATCTAGATTGCTTAGACTGTGATAAATTGGACTGCTTTAATATTTGATCATGGCTGAGCTGTACGCCTTCTTCTATTGTACAGCTCAATCAGTACAGTTTAGTTGTACAACATTGTGTGAGTAAGCGCTCCGCGTACAAACACAAATTAGAGAGTGGAGAAAGATGACCTTATCAGAGAAAAACACACATCTGTGTTAAGAGAAACTTTGTGTGAATTGTTTCACGAGTACCAACCCCCCCCCACCCCCACCCCCCACCCTAAACAAGTAAAGCACACGACGACTGTCTCCTCAAGGCGTGTCACCAGCGCTTTGATCACCGTGATGTGTTCACGCTGTCACCACGAAGGGATGAGTGTCACTGCCATTTAACACAGCAGCTTGCAAAGAAACGCTGCAGTGTGCGTCTCTGGTATCCCACAGGATACATTCACACTTGTGTTTGCACAGTGCACACACACACACACACACACACACACACGATCTATGAATCCAGCAATCAACTCTGTAGGTTTGTGTTATCTTGGCAGAACATGTATTCATCCCTTCAACATCCAAACTTCCCTCATAGTGTCATCACACGTTGACTTGATCAGCTTGATGAGTGAAATTGTGTTGAAGTTGTAAACTTTGTTCCAGGAAGGACGTGCCAGGTGCAGAGGAACTTATCACTGCCGTTCAGACTTGAGGGAGAGAAACGTGTAACCAGGTGAGCTCTTTAAAGAACGAGGTGCAGAGAGGATTTTAAAATCCTGTGAATCGTTGACGCTCGAGTCATGCATCATTCCTTTTTTTTGAATTCTCAAGTTTCCTTTTGGTCTTTGCTTGAAGTCGAGGTAACAGCGACCGCAGAACGCTGCTGGGTTTGATTTCAGGAGGAATATATTCGAAGCCTTGATGATTATAGAATGAGTATTTTATGAAGTTGTTTTGAAAGTACAAAATACATTTTTAAAGATCATTTGGATCAGTAACTCGTTTTTTTTTGTACTGCAACAGCAGCTACAGTCTCCTTCTATGATAGCCTCATCCTTACATCAAATGAAGGTCATCAAGTTTATAGCAGCATCAGTAAAAAGTGAGTTAGTGTTTACAAAGGAAAACACAAGGAGACAAAGACAGATTCAATAAAATTATTGAATCATAAATCTGTGATAGACAGAACATAATGCTTCCTCAATTAAATACACAGCAACAGACGTGTAGGCAAGAAAAAAAGCACTATTTTGTGTTCTGTTTGTTCGGTATTTTTTATCTACCTGCCACCTCGGCCGGTGAATCAAAAAGTTAATTTGGGACCCTGTCGGTAATACGGTGAGCGTCAGCAGCTGTAGAGCAGAGGTGGTAGGTTGTAACAAGCAGGCGTTACCATGGTAGCGACGAAGACTACAAGCAGGTTTGTAGCCGAATTTTTCGTAGGAACCACCGGCGCCATTTCTTTCGGGGTTGGCCTACAAAAATGCGTCATCACTATACCAGTCTACGGAGAAACAAGTACATCCCCATCATTGAGAGACAGCAGCGAAGGAGGGCCTTTTTAAAAACAAAGTGAAAGTGGTCAACGTGAGGTGTGGGTGGAATCACCAGCGGGCTGAAGTACATTAGGCTGCAGTGGACGGGTTGAGCGGCATTCAGCAAAGCTCGCCGCTGACCATGCAAAACCATTTGTGACTGACACAAAGCAAACAAGATGTCAGTTTATACACAACAATAAAAAAAACGTCATTGTGAGTAGGGGGGATTAAAGCAACGTCTTCCAACTCCTGTAGTTGGAGCGCTTGTGATTTCAGTTGCATTATGGCGGATTATTTGGTTTGCCAAAATGCAAATACACACATGGCATGGCCGTGCAGCTTCATTGTTATGACAGCTTCTCTCTATGGGCCAGTATTTGTTTACTCAAAGGGGGACTTACATCTTTAAGAGGCCAAAATCTTGTTTTGTTTACCCCTGGGGCATTAAGACTCAAAAGCAGTCAAAACCATCACAGATTTATGATTTGGTCCATCTGAGCAATAATTAGTATTCACATTTTAAAACTGCTTAATGGTGCTGGGAAAGTTGTTGTGCGATTTTCGCCTCTTTGTTTAAAACTTTATTGACTGAAACCACGTTACCCAATCTGTCTCCGTTTATGTTCAGTAATATATCTATCACAGTGGTTTGTGGATACATAGCAGATGCCTTTACTGACGGCTATGGAGAACTAAATGACAAAATACACACCTACTGAGTCCAGCTTTAGTAACATGCTCGTCATTCATCTATCGGTGATTTATTATTGTTTGGAAATAAAAAAGTGACTCATCAGTAACATCAGAGATGATGACAGTTTTATAGTACTTACTGAACGAAACTCAAGGAAAAGTGTATAGTTGTGTCATCCTGGACAAAGATATGAAGGGCTCTCAGCGCTGCTGACTCGAGTGAAAAATACACAAATATAAACAAATGTTGTATTTATAGGAAATACAAAGTCCTTTAAAGTGATGAGAAGGATGAAGCACAGATTAGAAAATGCTCCCAGGGATTACATGGAAATACATCGTTTTTCTTTGTTACTGTGCTGTAGCCAAATGTCTGTCTGTCTGTCTGTCTGTCTGTCTGTCTGTCTGTCTTTGTCTCCTTGTGCAGACGGCACGGGGATACACAGTCCTGTTCACATAAAGTGCTTCAGTGTTTGCACAACGATGTACCTCACCCAGCAGGTACACAAGATTTCGATCACATTTCGTTACGTCCAACCATATCTGTCTTTGAGATGAGTAAGAAGTAAGGCCATGCACTGATGTCCTGTTAAAGTGGACACCAGGTCCTGTTTTCACCTCCTGTTGGGTGGCGGAGTCGGTCCTCTTAGAGAGGCAAGTTTGTCAGTGCCGTCCTCTCTCCATGCTCACACTCTTAGTCTTTGTCTCTCTCTCTCTTTTTGTGTCCGTCTGTCTCTTCCTCTCCGAAAATTACTGAACAAAAAAAAAAAAAACCCTCAAAAAGTTCAAGTTAAGACAGAATTAGGTGTTTACAGAGATGATGATGTCTGAAAAAAAAAGGCTGTCCTTGAAATGCGTGTTCTTCTAAATATATGTTTCGCACCTTTGACCCAGAGACTACTGTAATCAAGTGTGGCACACCAGTTTATCTCGCTTCACCACAATTTTAGAGATTCAGAGTGGGAGTTTCTGACACAACTTTAAAAAGGAAGTGTGAAGAATTTGTTTCTAAAGTTGTTTGAAAACTGAAATATCCCTGCTGGCTGACCTCCACCCGTCACAGAGATCTGGGCATGTATAGGCTGCATAAGGAGAAAAGGGCAGGTGTCCTTGAACAGCAGGCAGAGGCTTTCACACTGCTCTCCAACTACTCTGCATTTCCAGCTTTCATATGATGGCCAACAAAATACACAAACAGGCTCTGTGGTTTTTTCAGCAATAAAGACCATTTGAAACTAAAAACAAAGTTGCCAACAGCCTGTGTCATGACTGAAGAGAATTAGTACAAAAACCTTGAAAAGAAAAAAACGTGCTTTGTTTGGCAGCAGGTTTTTGATTAGGATACTGAATAAACAACATCCTTCTGTGCTGAATGAAATGGTGACTGATGGTTCCATATCTGTCGTTCCTGCGTCATCGTTTGTCAGACTCGTACCTTGTACTGTAAGTCAACACACGGCATCAGCCGACTCGACCATCACTCTTTTACAATTAGTGTGTTCTCACACGTCGAGCAGAAAACGTTTTCTTTACTTTACGTCCTTTTGTTTTCTCTCTCCTTAGCTTCTTGAGAACCCCGAATTATATATATTACAAAGCTTGCTATACACATTTAATTAAAAAAAACAAACAAAAACGAAACAAAACAAAAAACAGCATAGAGTGAGAAACACTGACAGAATTCCACTTTTTAGATGTGTCACACCAGTCAACATTCAAGTATCAGACCTGGTATCAGCTTCTTAATGACTCAAATTGCTTTAGTTTATTTTATTCTTAATACCTCGACAGTAAGCGCAGAGCTAATGAATGGCTTTTTACATCTTTATTTGACTTTGGTGTTTGACAGTGATAGAAAACGTCCACTAGAGGGCGCAATGGATTAAAATGGAAGAGTAAGACTTATTGTTCAGTTTCACCTTCTCAAGATGACAGCTGTAGGAACTTGTCACTCTTGACAATCTTCTGTTCAGTGATAATTCATGCGATCCGATGATAAACTTTTTCCCTTCCGGTTCATTGAGTAAGGACAGTCGAGAAGCAATAACTTTGCAGAATAACTTTGAGTGAGTTGTGGATGAAGTGTAAAACATGCTTGCACTTTTATACTATTTTACAGATGATAAAATCCTACTTTTCCTTGTGTCTATGGAAAAGGTTAAAAATGAGTCAATGATTGGGATGTGTTGGTGTACATCTGCACACGATGGAAATGTGATGGTGAAGTTGGAGGCAGGTCTCCCTTCACTGGGAAAATAATCACCAAAAATGGGTGATTTTGAGGCTACGATAAGATTTTCTGTAGTTTAGTTGCAATACAGATGCAAAGTAGGCCACTATCTTATAAACCATACATTCAAGCATTGTTTAATCTCACGACTCTTAAGTGTGCCACGACGTCTACACGGGGACAAAAAACCCTGTGCTCCCGAAGAGCAGAGCTCTTGTTGCGACTGAGGCGGTGGCTGCGCCTCTTGCTCTCTGAACTCGGCTGTTTCAGCTTCGACTACAGTCTGGGGGGGGGGGGGGGGGGGGGGGGGAAGGATGTTGGAAAAGGAGCGAGGATAGAACAGGGAAAACGCGCCAGATTTATCAGAGGAAGTTCACCCTCTGATAAACACATAGCTACACATCCCACTGGACCCACTGTCTGAAACGGCAGCCAATGCTAAACGTGAGCTTGTCTGAGATGCGGCACTACAAGGGGAGAAACCGCATGGAATTCATGTTTTGTCCCTAGGTTGTTCGTTTGAAAGCTTTAGAGGATTTTAATGTGCCTCTCTGTACCCTCACAGTTTCCATTCACGGGGCTCTCCAGACGCGGTGCAGCTCTTCACAGAAGACATGCATAATCACGGCGGAGGGGAGGGGATGAAACAAAGGAGAGATGTGTAAAGCATCATATACATATGGCACTTTATATTGTACCCCTTTCAGGTATTCTTATGGGTGTTTTGGGTTTTAGGTTTGATTTTTTTTTTTGCGTCGTTACACACAAAGGAAACAGCCATATCTCACTACTTCAAAGGGGCCCTGGCAATTCCACATAGACAGACCACATTTCAGCAGAGCATGCTGTGCTGAAGCTGCACTCTGCTGCAGACAGACAGGAGCTGTTATGAAGAAGAGGAGACCACGGCTTCTCATTAAAAACACTACGCTTTCCTCCACAGATTACACTACACAGGGAAGACCCCCCCCCCCCATACACACGTTTTTTTGCCACGTCTGCGGCTGAAAGATGCAGTGTTACATGATTGGAACTGTCAAATAAAGCATACAGTTGGAGAAGTCTCAAAACAAGTGTTCACACACAAAAAAAGACAAAACATTTTTAATGGAAGTGATTGACAAGCTGTTTACAGAGAAATCTCATCTCTTCTTGATGTTCAAAGATGTCTGGGCTTTAGTGAGGGGTTTGCCTGCTTGCTTGTAGGTTGACCGGTGAATGTGTCCTACTGGTTAAAAGGCCAGAAAAGTCCAAAGTTATGTATCCAGTAGTTACTACATATACACAAAGGCTGCATACCAATATGAAATGTACTGTATTCTCAGGGAACCCACTTTTGATTCATACTTTTTTGAAGCCTGGTTGATGATTTTCTAATTCATGCCTGGATGTGATTGCTTCTCGTGTTTCTAGGTCAAGCATGGAGCTTCTGACCTTACGATGATCTCGCTCCGTTGGGACGAACACACTTTCTTGTAACTTCGATTTTAAACACGCCCGGTTTTGAAGCCACAGCCACACAGTTGCATGCTTGGTCTACAACGTTTGCACATAAGCTTTCTACACCGAAAGTGGTGTATCACTTTGAGAGGGGAACATCAGATGAAAGAGGTCTATACAGTGTATATTTCACCTGGAGCCAGGGAAGGCTTTGGAAAGTGCAGAGACATTTATTAGTGAAGCCTGGGGTGGTGCACTTTCATTTCCTGTTTTTTTTTTAAAGAGATAGAGTGTCTTGGTCAGCACACAGGCTCAAGTGAGACTTTATTTCATGTTTTTGTGAGCTTTCGAGGACAGCGCAAACAGAAGATGCACTAAAATTGCTTCATATTTAGGCTGAGGATTTACTTTCAAGGTTCACTTTGCTGTCATGAGAGGTAAAAAATTTGCAGTCCTGTATTTGGGGCTTAAAACATGTTGAAAGGCTCACTGGGTCTTACGTTTTACTTTGTTGAAATAGGGTTTGAAGCTTAAATTATAACTGAGCCACTTGGCCAGGAACATTAGATCTGATTTGGAAAACTTCAGTCGTGAATTTACTCTTGAAATTCAGAAAATGAACCAATCTGATGCAAGTGTAATTCATTTAAGAACTTGTTGTTGTTCATGGAGGTCTTGCTACATCTCCTCCTTTGTTGGCTGGTTTTGACATCTTTCTGATGCCCAGTCTCTAAATCTTGGACACAGGTTTTCTCTTCTACTTGCCCAGGTTGTCTTCTGGAACTCAGAGCTGAGCCGTGTGCATAAATAAAATCCTGTACCATACCGTGACATTATCTAGGGCAGCACTACTCGACAGTCAGTGTCCTCTTTCAGTGCCTCTGCCTCGCTGTCAGACTGTGACCTGAATTTGCGGACTGCGTGTAACAGTGAGGTTCGCACTCTGGCTTAAGCTCACAGTTACAATTAAGGCATAAAACGCGTTTGAGCGCTCACACGCACAATGCTACGCGTGTGTGTGTGCGCGTCACTGGCCTTCAGAATAAAAGACAAGAGATGGTCCTTCTAAATCCAAAGGTGCATTTCCCGAGGCAGCCTCTGGATGGCAGTGTCAGGCTGTGCTACCTGCCGTCAGCCTCAGCCCTCTCATTAGTGAGGTCTTGCAGGGCCCCCTCCGACACGTCTCATAAATGTCAACACCAATACAGCAGGGGACAGTGGGCCTGGATGTAACAAACACAGACGCCATGAAAGTCCACTCTGTCTGTCAAATCAATCACAGAGGCAAGCCACAAGCTGCATGTTCACACCTCAAACACATGCAAACTGGGAAACTACCTGCAAGTCGGCATTGGTCAGTTTAAAGGCACAACGAAAGAAATCCCTCCGGGGGCTCGTTGGAATGATTTAGATTTTTAAAATTCAAGGTGGCGTTTGTAGCATGCAGCGCACAAACTTCGGCATCATTCCTTATAATTTTCTTTACGTGTATCTCTGCAGCGTGTCTCCTGACGTCGTTGTCACCTAGCAGTGGTCAGTAAATCCCCTTCACAATGCCCTCCATCCCACCCTTTCCCCTCCCAACCTCTTCTTTTCTCCTTCCTATTCTCTTTTCCATTATCAAGCCATGTGCTGCCCGTTCTCTTTTTCCATTCTCTTCCAATCGGGCCACAGGAGCAGGTGGATTGGAGATAACTTGCGCTGTGCTTTGTTTTCGCCCTGACACTGTCATTAATCATTGCCCAAGCCACACTTCAACATATAATAATAAGGACTGGCTGCTGTGTGGGGGCTGCCGCCCAATTGCCTTTCATTGTGCGGATGCCAAATTGGAGGTGAACAGCCATAGCCACACACTACTCCCTTGTCCCCAGACTGTCTCATCATTTAGGTATTTATCCATCTCAGCCTTGTCTGTGGAGCTTCTCTCTGCCCTCCCAAGAGGCCCGAGATTGTTAGAGGGAGGATCAGATTTGTTGCTCAGGCTTTTTTGGCTTTGATTCTGTGCCTATAAGTTAGGGATTAGAAGCAAATTTCCCACAGGGCAGTGCTGGATTTGCTGGTGTTTAACTATTTAACCTGCCTAAGACCCGTGTGGCAAAGGAGTGAGGGCAGTATAGTTGGAAGGAGAGGAAGCAGGGTTTAGGAGGAGAGACTGGTCAACAGGCCCACAGAGACCGGATGGGTTAAGCCCGAGCCAGGCCAGCATTGGTAAGAGAGGCTTCTTTCTCCCCCACGTCTCCAGTGGAGCTGTTAGAGTACCAGTGTGTGAGGGAGAGACTGAAAATGCTTCAGAGGTTGTATGTTTTCGTGAATGGCTTCCTCCAGGTTCCTCAGACTAATACATCTTATAAGGTCCTCTTTTGGTTACAGTCCTAACGCCTTGTATATCATCAACAACACCTGAGAATCAATGAATAATAAAAAAAAAAACAAGGATTAAAGAAAATAAGATAAAAAAAGTAAAATACCTGTACACATGTTCTTGTTTATTCTGATTGCTGATTTATACTGGGTGTTAGTTTGCTCACATTGTACACATTGTTTGAAGGATCTTTAAATGTTGGCTTTAAAGGTTGAATAAAAAAAAATGATATCACACTTTATTTTAAAGTATTGAAATGAATGGGCACTTTTCTCCTTCACCCTCAATTAAACAGGTATGCTCAACCACCACTGCAAAAAAAAAAAAAAAAGGCCAAAAAACCCAAATACAGTTGACCCCTCCCCCTAAAAGTGTTGGTTTAATGAACACATGAAGTGTGTAATATGAGGGTTCAGAACACAGATGTATGTGTGTTGGTCGTGCTGTACTCAAAGCGGCACCTTGTCGCTTGTTTTGGGTTTTTGCAGTAGCCACCCTTTGAGGGCTGTACTCCTGAACAGCCAGGGACGTATGAAGATCCCTGTCCTGTCAAACACAATCCATACGGATTATGATGATCTGAGGGGGGGAACTTTGGAGCCTTGAGCACTAAGGTGTGCTCTAAGGGCCCTGCCATCTTTACTTTGGCAAACAAGGACTCAATCCTGAGGTGGCTGTAGAGAGAAGGCTTTTTCCTTTGATCACGTCCATCAGCATCGCCGCTGACCTCCTTTGCACACTGCACAGGTGTGTCAGTACGGGATGTTAGACAGTCACATGTCAACACGGGCTGTACGATTGGTCGGACGTTGCTACTGAGCACTGACGAGCTCTCTTCTTTAGGGGTTTGTGTTGGTTGTGCTTGCACCTGCAGGAAGGTTAACTTGCTTTACTGTTAAAAAAACCCCCAAAACCCCCATACAACTATCCATAAATAAAGTATCAGCATGTCTTTCCCCATCACTTCAGCAGTTTGACATATATCAGCTCTCTGCTTTATACTTGTAAATGGACTCATTTTACTCCTTGGATCTCTGTCTGTACATATCTTGTGAACTTGTATATCATTGTGACTCGTAGACAGTAAAGAGCTCCATGTCTCCTCTGGTGCTGTAGAAATATACTGCAAACTGTATTGATCTTTAATTAAAGAAGCTCTTAACCTTGGCTGGGCAGAAGACCCCCAGGCCAGCGAGTTAATTAATGTACTAATAGTCATAATATTTGTGCTGTGCACGGGAGGTACATAAAAGATTATCTATTGTGTGAGCAGTTTATCAGCCCAATGATGCTGGAGCCCCGTGCTGTGCGTATATCAATATTATGGGCAGAAATCTGCAATACAGACAGAAGAAGAGGGAGTGTCTGTCTTTTAATATTTCCCCCCCGCCCTGGTTCATCAGCAGTTTTCGCAAAAGGCCCCGTCTCACCTCCTGGGATTCTCCTCTGATCGTAACCAGGCGGCGTCGATTGGGCCTTTGCAGGCACTAACGCTTTGCTGCCTTGACAACACATAGCAGCTGTAAGCCCCTTAAAAGATTCCCTTCTTCTTCTTCAAATGAGTCAGGGGTCCCACTGCACTGTTTAAGCACGCACTCCCAAGGAGGGCGTCTCATCCCTGGATCAAAAACCTCGTCGCACTGACCTTTCAGTTGCTCACACCAAGCACCAAACCTCTCATAAACAGGTCCCACTCAATGGAGGGAGGGAGGGAGGGGAGGTAAAGGGGGAGAATGTGTGCGCGGTGGCCCAGACACACTGTGATATCACCCTTTATAGCTTTATTGATTTCCTCTCAGGATGCAACTATTAACATTGAGCTGCAGTGGTGGCTGATGCTGTGTCGTTCTCTGCAGGTAAGACTGCTGGCTCACACCCCCGGCCTTGTGAATTGTATATAGAGGGAGGGAGGGGGGTGGGGGGGGGGCACAGGGGAGGCACATGCTTTTATAATTAAGGTCAGCTGGGAAGCATTACAGCATTTGGAGGTGTTAAAACGGGCCCTCCTCTGAGAGTATGTTGGCATTGCCCACGCTCGTAAATTAGCCACGCTCCCTGCTGATGTTAGGAGCAGGAGACTGGGAGTTGGGGGGGGGGGGGGTTGGATTTAGGTAGATGACTGGATGGAGACATGAGGCTGGATTTGATGAATTTTTTTTTGTCCCCTGCCCTCCCAGATCACTGCTTTTACATCGTATAAAACAGAGCCCTGAACAAAATGTTGCAATTTAATAAAGTGAAGTCGAATGAGTCACTGTTTTCTTTTTTTAAATTTTCGATATTAAATCTGCAAAATAAGATAAATTATTTGTATGAGTCTGTAACCGATCGTTGAGGAACTGTCAGTGTCTTAACATTATTATTGTTCAAAGTAAGAACATCTACCGCCCTGTTTAGTCTTTTTTGCATCTTTTGGGTCTCTCTCATACTTTGTGTTGCTTTCGGTCACAGCTCTACCTCAATTGGTTGGTTGCAGATGACGATGTCATCTGCTTGCGTTCCTTGTCGGGTGGAAGGTATATATATATATATATGTATATAAATTAAGCCAATTTTAGTTTCAGTAGATTAATAATTTGGTTTGATAGCCTACACTGTAACTTAAAGTCTGGCTCTTTGTGATTATAAAAGCTGAATCCCAGGATTAGTAACCTGCACACTATAGTGGTGCACTGCATGTACGTATCGGGGCATGTCATTCTGTTTTTCACATTCGCTCAAAAAACCTGTTGCTCTTTGAATTTCTTTGAAACAAATAGGCAGGTTTGTTGGCAAGATGCTTCAAGTTCGCCCCCTGAGTTTACACACAAGGCGTCTGTGGGGTCACCCTGACTGTCGGCGATGTCAGCGAAACGATTGTCATGTTTCCCTCTTTCTGTGCGCCGCTTTGCTGACAAACTGTTAGACGTAGCATCTTCGCGTTAGCATGCCACGGCTCTCGAGGCATGCTAACTCTAGCTACAGGTCTGTAGTCGTAGCTTGTGTCTATTGGTTACGTCCATTATATTTTGCTGGATTATTAATATTAATTTAAAATGAAACAACTTGCTTTAATAAATGAGATATCAATATTAGCACTAAAATAGAATCTAAATAATAAAAATCTCCCCTTAAAGAGCACAGAAACTTCCAGAAAACTGAATTAACAGCCAGAAAAAAGTTCAATCACAGGCAGGTAAGTCAACAGAAGCTCCCACAGAGCGAGCAAAGGTGTGTATGCGCTCCCTCTCTGCACCAACACTGGCTCCAATGAGGCGGGCCAAACAAAGACGGGCCCTTGACATTCACAATGGGGACACTGTCAGCAAGGACAAGGGAGGGGAGAGGGAACAAACAGAACACAAGAGTTTCACAAACAACCTGTCATAAGGCATTCAGCAGGACAGGTCCGACTGGGACACCCGGCTCACACCCGGCGGGGGAGGGGGGGGGGGGGGGGTGAGGCACGGGTCACCTCGCTGATGCATAGTGAAGAGAAGTATGACGAGCTGTAGGGGTGAAAGAGAGAGAGACGAGAAGGAAATAATATCAGGCTAAGTTTCCGTGGCATCTTGATTATACTGAAATAGGCTCAAAGGTGAAAGGTCGGGTTTATGTAAGATAGTATTATAGGTGTAATGGAAACATTCAGGCATGTTTTGTAGCAGCAGATAGATAGATAGATAGATGGATGGATACTTTATTGATCCCGAGGGAAATTCAAGGCATTCAGTAGCATGAATGAACATAGCATAGCATGTGAACTGATTTTCCCAGAAAGCCATTACGTTCTGTAATGTTGAAGCATATATTCATTCAAAAGCTTGCAAACAATGTAAACTATTTAAATCTTTCTCCAACTCGTTGGACTGGACTGACTGCCATTTAGGTCGACCAAGAGTTCTTTTGAGACAGCGCTTTTAATCTAGAGCGTCAAATTCCACTTCAGAAACCAATGGGTGATGTCCATGTTCAAGAGTCTATGGTCTTCATTCTCTGAAATATACACATTTGAGTAAAAACACATTGATTCATTTAATTATGGCTCATTGCTCTTCTATAAAAACTCTTTATAGATGGTATATGGTTTTGATTGATAGAAGTAGAACACAAAATTGAGAACTGGTTTCTTCTAATGACAGTCATTATTGCTCTTTTGATTTTGTGGTATTGACCGGAGCTTTCAGTTGATACTTCTCTCCTGATTTGACAGCCTGTAGATACCAGTCATCACTCTGACCCTCCTGAGACTAAACTGAGTGCCAAAAAGCTGACAGAGGGCGAGTAATCAGAGCATGTGCCACTGACCGTTGTTTACGTGCGCTAAACAGAATGGACCTATCCGTCAATGTGTTGCTACTTTTTCTCATCAACTTACATCTCTTTGCTGATGTCAACAGAGGAACTGGAAAAACACAATTATTCACCCTACAAAGACATGCCAAGAAGCATTTTTTAATGACAGACTGACGATACATTTTATACAGCATGGAGAAAACAACGTCAAAATGGGTTTAAATATAAGAGATCAAATAAAATCTACAGTATGATTTCTTCTATTATAAAGCAGTCCCAGCACTGTGTTGTTCTTTCTTAGTTGGTTCTTAAATTGGAACTTAGCTTGGATATCATCAAGTGTTAATAGATACTCCTCCAGAGAGTAATGACTTTGAGAATAATTAGAGAGTATAATGAGGAACGACGACGAGACTGTCTAATGATTTCCCCGATTATTGCCACATTTCGTACCTTCACTGAGCTGTAGGTCGCACTGTATTTCTCCCAGCAGCGTTACAACCTGCTACTTTTGCAAGAACCGAACGAAATCTGTCGTACGCCATTGAACTGTCACACAAAAAATATAGTAATGGGCCTGCCGCCACTGTTCACAGGTGTTTATTTTATTTATTTTTTTACAACAGTATTTATTTGACCATTATGTTAAATTGTCCTCATAAAGCTGCACTTGGCAGCACCACCCTCTGAATCGCTTTGTGAGCCTCTTAAGTGTACCGCTGGGGGTTAGTATGTAACATGGACCCAATATGGTCGCTTTAATCTGAATAAATAAAGCCAGTTATGTTAGACTGAAGCCATGTTGAGGAAACAGCTCTCGAGATGTGAATCCAAGCAATGGTTATAAATGTTTTATTCTTGTCTTCATCCATCTCCTTTAATTATAAAAGTACGATCGTTTCCTCCAGGAACGGTTCGGACCTCCTAACAATCAAGGATTTAAAGCAGATTAGGTTCTTTGATTTACACTCTACTTTCAGTATATTACTCATAACATGAGCATATCTCCCTGATTGTTTCTGTCAAGTTGTCCAACTGGAGTTCTCTCCTTTTCTGGTACTGTGTTGACGCAGAGGTCTGCAGTACCGTACACCGAGGGGTCCTCCTGACTCGGTTGAGACCACCTCTATTCACAGACCCTGGAGCCTGTGGGATGCTAAGTGGCAGCCGGAAAATCACAGCTGTGGGATAAAGCATGCCACATTAGTGAAGCGAAGTCTGGCCTCAAAAGAAGAGTACAGTACAGCACTATTATAACACCAAGACCAGGTGATCATCTATATGCTGCTAGGTATGCATGCTGCTCTCTCTGACACAGCTTTAGCAGGCTAACAGTGGGCCTGGAGACACTTGGAGCAGTCATCTGATATTTCTTTGTAGAATTAATAAGACAGGAACGTATTCAATATTTGCATGATTTCAATCTGCTTCGTTTACATTAAACCATGTGAAATAAGATTTACTCTTCTGCTTACACAAAGAGACTCTTGGTCCTTCATCATATCCTTAAGATAGAGCCTCAGCATGCGTTTTTTGCTGAATTTTAGAGACGGGGCATTTTTCTACAGCAATTTACACTCCTACAATTAAAGCCTTTGGGTGCAGATATGGTGTCGGCCCCTCCTCCTTGACCTCTGGCCTTTTGCGAAGCAGGCGAAAGTGTGTTTCCTGATTAACGGCTGGCTGAGGAACATGGCTCCAGCTCCAGCACCTCGTCCTCCCAAACCGAGGTGACAGTCTCCGAGGCTTTTTATGGAAATTAACTGCGAAACACAGCCAATTAGACCCGCGTTATTTAGAACGACTCAGCTCTTCACCCCGAATAAAAGCAGAACCCAGATAAGACCTGTACACTGCAGCAAATTAATGTGAAGTCGGTGCTCTGCCAGAAGGCCAGTCCATCTAAAACTGGGGACATTAAAAGCATGAGTGGGAGTTTTTGCATAAGCTGTAACTTATTGCTCAACAGACAACAGGGTGCTTAAAGCATGGAGGTTTGAGAATTACTGCAGATACTATTACAAATCAAACCAAGTTGGAAATGGTGACGTTAGATTTTTTTTTTTTGGGGGTAAATTAGCTAAATATTCCTTAGAAATGCTTTGTGATGATTGGTATGTTTTTAGCTTTTGTTTACAGCCCAAGTCCCGGACAGAATTTTCCCAGGTTCTGCACTTTTTATTCCTAAAGTGTAACTGGGAATTAAGCATCTGTATAACGTCCTTTCACTCCACCAACTAAAGCCAGCGCTCTTAGCCTGATACGCTGTCTTAATTTTCCCCTTTCTCCGGTCGCTGCGGAGAGCGACGGCATTAGAGTGAGGAGGAGGGTCCTTGCTCTATGTGCAAGAATACACTGTGGTAGTTGCAAAGGGCAGAGTCTCTAGGAAATCTACTCTTTCTTTGGAAAAAAATGTCACGGGAGAGATAGGAGATTGGCACCACAAAGAGCCCAAAATAGCAAGGGCTGCTACGCGTTGTCAGACGAGATTTGGGCTGAGACATTGAC
Organism: Symphodus melops; assembly: GCF_947650265.1. Taxonomy (NCBI): domain Eukaryota; kingdom Metazoa; phylum Chordata; class Actinopteri; order Labriformes; family Labridae; genus Symphodus; species Symphodus melops. The sequence continues at coordinate 16,876,728 of NC_136709.1, read as the reverse complement.
TTTTGTTCTGCAAAGTATTGGCCTCTGAAAGGGAGATGGGAGGTGTAAAAATTGTGATTTCTCCTCTTCCCCTTGGTTATGCGCAATACATTACCCTCCTGATAATGAAGGCTGATGGGACCGAGGTTTGTAACGTCACAATTATTTCTCGTCTGCAACAAAAGGGGCGGATCTAATAGAGGTGGGAATACGGGCATTACTTTTTTTCCCCTTTTAGATCAGTCGAATCATTGGTAACAGAGGCACTTATTTATCAAAGGGCCTTATCGAAAAGATTAGGACAGATCCTTCACCCTTCTGCTTTCCCATAACTCCACTGCACCCACGTTTAAACTTCTTCCTTCTTTCTTTCCCTTGATAACAAAGGCCTGATATTTTTTATGCAGGTTTGCCTCTTGGTCACATAATAGGATTATGAATCATTTCTACAAATTTACAAAAACAAATCACATGGCACGGCTTAGAGTTTGCCGATCATTTCTCCATAGCTGATAGATCAAAGCATGGAGCAGGGACTGCAGAGCCAGGCAGTAGATTGACCCCGGTCAGGCATTTTTAATGAAAGGGTTAATCTCCTCAGAGGTGACTATTCAGGAGCAAGCAGTGTGACCAAATGAAGAATTCAGGTCTGGGATAAGAAGGGGAACAGTGGTGTTGAGGGTGCTGTTGGGTGACAGCGAGGAAGCCCTGAGGTAAAAATGTGTGACGCTGCGTTTTGAGACCTCCTCCCCAGTCGGAAAAGTTAAAGAAAGGAAAAGGTGGGAACAGTTTGAAGAACCTATGGCATTTAGGATCAAGGCTATTTTGTGGAAAGGCGCAAACAGCCCAGCTTTATGGGCACTGAATGGAAGAAATCTTTTTAATATACACAAAACACACACGATTTATGGCGGTTGTGTGTGTAGTCATACTTGAATGGAACACACACCATGAGGGCAAATACTTCTATCTAAAAAAAAAAAAAAAAGTATCTGAACCCACTCAAGAGTCCCGGCTGTTGGTTATCAACTTTGTTGTCAAGCACTGCGTGTGTTACAGTTAAGCACACACGTCCTCTTGTGAATAATTAGACTTGAAAACCTTCCAAAAGTGGAGAGAGTAAAAACTGCTTTTACACATGTGTAAGCCTCGGCTGGTTAAGGAGGTTTAGAAAATCTCATCATGACGGTGGCAAAATGGGCCTCTTAGTAATTAAGAACAAATGAAATTTCTTATCACTGCTGGAGTCACTGTGCCAGCCGTTTGCCAGTGTTCAGAGGGATTAATCACAAGGCTGTTGACATTACATTGTTCCACAATTATCATTCATACATTTTATGTTAATTGGGCTTTTTTTTTTTTTTTTTTTTTTTGAGGAATTAAGGTGTCCGTGTAATTCCAGACAAAATGAGCACGCGCAAATACAAACATTAATCAAGTCCCTGAAAGAAGGCTACGACACGTGATCACGCAACAATGTAACGACATGAAACGTTTCAAATGAGGATGTCACTCTTGTCTTCAGAAGAATGATAAACAATGATGCAGTGAAATGAGTAAGTCATTCAATGAAACTGTTGATAAATGTGTGTGTGTGTGTGTTTTCAAAGGAATGGCTACCTTTCTGTTTCCAAAAACTGGAATTAGACGGGTTAATTACATCTCTAACATTGAGTGATTCTATAAGATAACACTTTAAAGTTCTTCATGAGCATGGTGGCAAAGTTGCACTAAGCTTTCTTATTAGGGCAAAAACAAATCCCGACTTGACACCAACCTAATAAAACCAATAAAAGCACTAAGTTCTGAATGCAATAAAAATGTAGACATACTACTCCTCCCCTGTGCCCTTTTTCCAATACCTTCCCAACATCACCTACATGTGAAAATTACATGTCATTGGCCTAATGGCCTGAGGGGGAGGCTTGATAAAGGAAGACTTTGCCTAATGCTTCTATAAACGTGTTAGGCAAAGTCCAGCAGGATGTAATTGCATCTAATATATTTACAGAGGATTGATTTCCCTCCTACGTCCCCACCCACCAGGCAGCAACAAGCTGCGGTCAGTTCACCCGGGTCGCTGAGGATGAGTCCTGCGTCCACGCTGTCCTCCTCACACCCAGCAACAAGGCTGAGCCTCAGTGAACATGGAAAGTATTGGACTTGCAGCTTAATGAGGTAATTAGTCAAAGGACATGACCATCCTAGGAGGCTAATACCTGTGACCTCTTGATCCTGGATTCTTGGCACTTTCTCTGGAGACTGTACAGGGAAGGCCGCTGCGAAATCCGAAGCTAGACACTCCAGCCGATATTTTATTCAACCAAGAACGTGTGATATCACACATCTAGAAATTAGACTTTGGATTCAAGCTGAGCAACTCCTAATTTCCCCTCTCTCTCTTTTTTTTGTATCTAATTAGTCCCACGATGCAGTAATGGGCCTTCCCTCTTTCCTTCCCCTGAAGAAAAATAAACCTTGGCAAACTGAAAACTACTTCACCTGTTTACTTGTAGAGAATTGACAAAGGCAGAGAGAAAGCACAAGAAAGGAAAAAAGGATGAAGAACACAAAGCAGGTAGATGTTTTTCCCCTCTCCTAGGCTTTTCTTTTCTTTTTTTATCAGGTTACGTGACTGGAGGCTTCATTAATCACCACCTCGACAGCCTCTGCCAGGGGGAACTAACTGCATTTGGCCCAATTAGGCGCTGTAGAGACAATAGGAACAGCACAAGTTGTGCCTTGATGCCAGGAGCCAAGCGTTGCCTCCCTGTCATTACCTACAGAAAAGGAAAAATTAACCCCTACCAGCTTCCCCGCTTTCCTCCATTGATCCGAGGCTTTTGTGGTGTCACTGGAGCGTGGCAGACAATTACAGATATTATTACATCTGCATTGATTTTTTTTAAAGAGAGCAGAGTGTCTCCAAGCAATTAAAAAAAATTACAGTTCGGAAGTAGGCCAATTAAAATGCCCCCCAGCCAAGGAGGGGGGCAGTGGTGTCGGTGGGAAGGGAGAGATGGACTTCACTGTTAGAATCCCGCAGTTTTTTTAGAAACATTAATTAGCGAACTCACAAAATAATGAACATGCACAGGAATACTTATTCAAACAGATCTCACTGGCCTGCACTGCCCAGCAGGATTAGAAACAAAATAGCTTTATCATTGGCATATGTGTGTGTGTGTGTGTGTATATATATATATATATATATATATATATATATATGTATATATATGCCTTTTATGATTTTAGTCCAGTTTAAAGGGATACTTCACCCATTTGCATGAAGCTGTGTATCATTAGAAACACGGTAGTAGTGTTGAATGGTCGTGAATCCAGCCCTCATTTTGCTCTGAGACAAGTCCCTGAGTTTTTCTTTGCCTGGAAGTTTTCTTCATGTGATGCAATATGACGCTTTTTGCATCGCATGAAGAAAACTTTCAATGATACACAGCTTCATGCGAATGGGTGAAGTATCCCTTTAATGTTTTCAGACTAACTTTGCAAAACAGCAATTACTTTGAATAACAGATACGTCTAACTTCTTTAAATTTGAACCAAAACTTCACTGCCTAATATAAGTTGCACATTTAGAATCGTTTCCAATCTCATTCTGAATCTGCATGCTGTAGTCCTTCACCTGACACCTACCTGGCGGCAGTAGTTAAAGGCACTACCAATAACGGTAAAGAAAGGATCAGTGTTGTCGCTGTTGCGCTGTCTTTGCTTTGGCAGCTCACAAAGAAGCATCAATATAATCAGCTGACTAGATTTTAGTAAGTTATACAAATGTCCAAAGTTGTAATAGTGGCTGTAATTCCTCTCCAACAAAACTTCTTGTGTGAGTGTCTCTTCACATAGCTGCCTCGTAAATATTCACCTGCAGTTTTTTTCTTCTTCTGATTTATTCTGTTAAAGTATTATAGCTTTGGAAATCAGCTTTCTTTTTTTATCCGTCCCACCAAACTCCCTGAAACTCTCTTTAACTTTCTCACGCTTCCAATCGCCGTTTCTCTACATCGGTCTCTCCTTCTTCCTTTCTTTATGCGCCCTCTCTCCCTCATTCAAACACACACACTTCCTCCTTTCCATTTCACACCTTGCGTTCTCCTGTGGGACAAAGTTGGCCTTAAACATTGCCTTCTGATCACACTTCTGAAACCACAAGCATAGGCGAGAGTCTAATTGGAATTAGGGAAGACCGGCATCGTAGAGATAAGTGATCAATCAGATGCAAATAAAGACTGCGTCCAGCTGCTGCACATGGGCCTATTGTCCTCCTGCTCTGCAATTAGAGCTGTGTTTAGTAGTTCACAAAAGCACACATTCTTGCACACACTTGCGAATACCGATCATGCCTTTTTTTTGTTTTTGTTTCTGGTGAGGTTTGTTGTGCAGGTGGGCTCTGGGATTACTCAAACCAGCTTTTGACTCAGGAGGTAAACAATACCTCCAAATAGAAAAAAAAAAAAAGACATTCATACCGAAACACAGAGACAGTTTGAAACCAAAAGAAAAGAGAGGCTGCACTTTAAATAAACAGCGTCTGGCGCAGGAGGGAAAAGGACAATGTAGCTGTGGTTCTTAGCTGCAGTCGTTTTATCACCTAACTCTCTGCATGTGTTTGAAGTGGTAAATCACAGTTTCTTTAATCCATAGAGAATTCAAATAAATGTATTTCTCGGATTAAAAACAGTAACAATAGCAGGCAGTTAAAAAACAAACCGCTCCAAACAAATGGCGGCGAGGCTGAGGCATCAGGCACCAGCGAGCTCTGCATACACTGTGGTCTGTTTTTATTAGCTGAATTGTATTATTGTTGTTTATCTATTGAGCTTCCTGATTAAAAAAATAAATAAATAATAGAGCCATGCTTCCTTTTTGGATTACAGAGTTAGAAAGGTTCAGGGTCTGCTTGAAAGTGTAATCCACAGAATTATTTTCCAACAACAACAAGCTCAGGAAGATTGGAGAAGAAAAAGCACTTTTCAACACATGAACACTGGTGCATTTGATTAAAGTAGGCTAATTTCAGAATATCATCAAAGGGGAAATGAGCTTGGCCTGTGTGTGTGTGTGTGTGGCATGTGGGTGTTTTGGCGAGGGACCTTTTGACTGTGACTGTTTTTTTTTTAGCTAAAAGAAATGCATTCCTTGAAATTTGGGATGTGAAAAGACCGGACAAAAAGTTCCCAGTATGTAGACTACCGAAAAAATGTATCATCTGAGCTGGATGTTCATATATGCATACCACAGCAGTAGACTATATGCGTGACGTAAGAAGAGGGAAGTGGAAGTGTTTGGCAAAGCAACAGAGTATATGGTGCTATTAGTCGAATAATTGCCTTTATATCAGGGTCGTCGTGTGACGGAACAACAATATCAACAAAAGAGTGAAGAGGAGCTGGGAATACGTAATGCGACCTTTGAATGACATGCATGGATATGTAAACACTCCCGTTGGAAAACACATGACATTGTCTACTTTTCCCTGATTGATTATTTTTACCTGAGAGCCAGACAAATGTTACATAATGTTTTCGAACTGTCAAAAGTTTCCAGTTCCCCATCGTGTGTGAATGTAAAATACACATGGATGAGAATGAAGAGAATCAGACAATAACCAGATGAGTCCAGGCAGATTCTGCAGGTCTGACTGTTTTTTTTGGAACGGTGTTAGTGCTCGCAGTGATTTTGCCTGAGTGAACCTTCTGAGCTATAAATGAGACAGTCGGCTTGTTTCATGATAAAAAGTGAAAAATCCACCTGGAATAGCCGCTGTGGGTCCTTTTTGCTTTGCCAACTATGAAGGCTATTGGTTACAACTCAGCAGTTATACATTTCTGTTCCATAAAGGAAGTGATTTTTAGAGCCCCTTACTAAAACTGTGCAGAATATTCCTTTGGGTTTTATTCAAACTGTAAGCTGTTATCAGACGGCTATGATTCACATTTACACTTGGATCCCACAATCATTCACAACAGTCAGCACTGAGAAAAGCCCCCCACTGAAGTGAAACGCCCCCGAAAAAAACACGAACATTTAAATGAAATTACGGGACCTGCTTCTCCTGACAGTCACTGTGATGACACGCTTTCAGATCCTATTTGGGAGGGTTTGAATGTGCTAAAATGTAAATGGCTGGACGCATGGAGGCCCAAATGGGAAGCCAGATTCTACATGGGTTGAAGACAGGAAGACTATAGAGGAGAGATAAGCGGAGGGAAGAAAGAGGGAGAGATTCTCAGGGGAATAGTCGAACAGCGGACACACGGTGCCACTTGCATTATGGTGACTGTTGCATCAAGGGGTAACGCATAGGGGCCCCTTTTCTTGCAAAGCTCCCTGGGGTTTTTAGTCTTCTTTAAAAGAAGAAACCAACCAGATTCAATAGAGAGCTGCTACCTCATGTTATGGAATCAAATATCAAATTGCCATGCATAAATGTTGCTCTAGTTTTTGCATATTGGTACAAGCTCAATCTGGGCCATTTAAAAAAAAAAAAAAAAAAAAAAGTATTTGTAACAGAAACATTTTTTGAAATCTTATCATATATAAAGCGTTAGTCTTGGAGTTCTGTGCTATACGAAAAACATGATTATCAGCAGAAGCTGATGTTTATGTCATGCACTTCACCATTTTACTGCCTGTCAATGTCATTATATCTCCATGGGCAGTTCATTCATGCTGTCTGGCATGACTGACTCTTTCACTATGTTGAAACACACACTCTGTGCTCCCTGGAAGCTCAAAGACGCCTTTTTATGGTAACGATGCCTTCTTGTTAGCCAGAAAAAAAAATCCCCCAAAAAGGTCACCAAATTGGATTTCCGAGCTCTTGAAATCCCAGGATATTTACCTCAAACATGGTGTGTGCCTTGCCCTCTCAGCTCACCTTTCATCCCCTATAACTGCTCTGAAGCTGATTTGTCAACCATAGATAGGATCAATTAATCTATTGAGTCTGAACAGCATGGAAGATTTAAATTGTCCATGCACACACCCATGTGGCCAGCGAGCCCATTTTGTCTATTTATAGTCCTCATCAGTTGGTGCTGTGAGTGCTATAGACAAAAGCCTGTCAATTAAAAAAAAAAAAATAATCCCCCTGTCGTTTTTTAAGAGATGTGTACCATTTACTATAAATCTCAAACTCTTTGCTACAAAGCAATGCCTCGATAAATGTTTTACATGTCAGCGAAACAGTGATGTGCCTTAATCTTACAAATTTAATCAGGCATTTCAGCCAATTGTTTTTTTTTCTTCTTTTTTTCACATCACCAATAAACAAGTTGCGTCGTACATCTTTGCTGCTGTGAATGTTCAGTAGTCTGTCTTCGGTTAATGAAAGACAAAAAGTAAGAGCGTGTTGTTTCCACTCGAGCTTTGAAAGATGAAAAAAGGAATCACTTCTCACTCATTCTTCGCTCGCCCCAAGAAAGCGGCAGGTACTGCAGCCAGACGTTCATGTAGAAGTTTCCCCTGCAGCCACTAAGTGCCACGCCGTGTCAAAAATGACATGCATCTCCTGTTTCCATGTCATGCCACGCATGAGATGTGATGGGCGTCTGAAGGCAGCTCCTGCAAAGAATAGTAGGAGGTCATTATTAAGCCTCTTAAATTAGCGCCCCTCTCACACTGCCTATGCAATTTTCAAAGACCCACACACACACACACACACACACACACACACACACTGAACCATACATTTGACTTGACAAAGAAAATCATTTTCAAAGTTTACTTGCAGCAAACTCATTTCATATGTGATTGAATTGTACCTGTATGGCATGACCCATTTAGACTCAAAGTCACACATGGGTGCTTTGAGAACCCATTTAAGCAGAACCATGCTGTTAGTTAGCTATAGAATGTGCCAGTTGCACGTCCTATGCAGTGCAATTTACATGTCTGTCCATCATACTCACTTATATGGTTCAACTCACAACAACTACCATTTGGGGGGGGGGGGGGGGGGGTGGTAGGCGAGGACCACAGATCTTGTGTAATACCATGTGTAATGTACTGCAGTGGTTTGGGGTGGGTATGTAGGAAACAGCAGCAAAAAGCTTCACCTCTGCTGCCCCCAAACTTCATCGGCGCTGAGAAACAAATGACACTGTTGCAGTCTGCTCGTGCACCGGCGGAGAGAATGGACTGCTTCTGGTGCATCTCCGCCCTTTTTGATAGGTAGGTCCAACCACTCGAGCATCTGCCTGGCCCATCTAAAGGCTCTTAATATCCCTAGATTAAAGAGACCCCAGTCCCAAGGTCAGCCTCTAAGAGAATGACTGCCTTTCCTCCAGAGTGAACAGCTTTTTTTTGTAACCGTGCTTTGTCTCACTTTTTATTCCACTCTCTTTCACTAAGTTCCTCTCTATTCCATCTCTGTCTTTCCATCTATGCATCAGTCCTCTCTCTCTCTCTCTCGCGCTCTCTTCTGCCGTTGTGTGTATGTATATTTACAAGAGCGCACATAACTGGTCTCTGGGGAAGAGTAAGGAGCAGTGTGGAAGAGAAGCCATTAGGGGAATAAAGAGAGGTGCTGCCTCACAGCCGAGCTTCACAGGCCAGTGGAGCAAATCAAATTGGGTCTTGTTCTGCGGCAGGACACACACACACACACACACACACACACACACACACACACACAGAGTCAGTGACAGTGGTAGAGGCACACAGCTGACAGGAGGGCCTTTGGGACAAAGCAGGGCTGGGCATGTCTGGGGCTGGCCCACTAAGAGTTGCATTCATGACCCCAACTCTCCTGAGCAAACACATTTTTACCATGAATTTGTAATTCGTTTAAATACCAGCTGATTAGTTACAACACTGATCAGCTGAATTTACAGGTGTTTGATTTTAAATTGTAAAAAATTGTAAAAAACCTCATGGACCCCCCCACCCCCCACCCCCGCCTTTTTTCCTCTCATGGTTTCTTTCTTGGTAGAGCTGCAGCACATTTTTTCGTTCAAAAATAAATGATTGACAAATATTTCAAAAAAGTTTGGTGATGTCAGCTTAAGAGTGGGTTATTGTGGCCTCAGGTTAATGAAAAGTAAACTGTTGATTTGACAAAGCTATTTGAAAGCCTCACTTTGTCCTCTGGGAAACCTGTGTGTGCGTCCCCAAAACTTTTCTAAAAATTGTATACACCGAACGATTGATCAAAAATGATTAAAAAAATGACAGATTTGATAAAAATGATTGTTTCACTTATTGACTTATTATTTAATCTCATAAACTTGTTTCATTTTTGGAGTCCGTCACATTTACACTTTCTGCAATAAATAGCAAATGGATGGTAAATGGACATGAGCTTGTATAGTGCTTTTTTAGTCTCTGACAACTCAAAGCACTTTTACCGCCAAAATCATTTCTACCCATTCAGACACTGATGGCAGAGGTTGATATGTAAATGACCATCAGAAATAACTAAATTCATTCATACACATTCGTACGCAATTTGGTGTTTGCCCAAGGACACATCTGACATGTTGCTGCAGGAGCTGGGGATCAAACCCCCAACCTTCCAGTTGAGAGACGACCCCATGTGTTGTCAAATAATACACTTGTTAGCTCCATATGAGTAATCAAATATTTGGAGATTACTGTAATGAATATGTTGGGGATTCAAGGCTTTACAAAGCACAATATCACAAAACTTCTTTCTGTACGTTTTTGTGCTAAGTTCAGTAAAAAAAAAAGGTAAACGAAAGAAATATATGGATGTGTGGAATATCATTAAAACACTGTCAAATATTGTTGATGATATCGCCCCTGTGACACTTTTAATGGCACATAGCAATATCCATCCGGCCTCTCTGCACTAATACCCCATTCATTACCGCTCAAATCCTCCATTTCCATAATGTTCTGAATGGAGTTATTAGCAGGCTCATAGAAACGCTGAAGTATTGGACGAGGACTTCAGGTAAAGGGCGCTAAAGCTAATGAAAAATGAGAGAGAGTCATTCTTGAGGCTTTAGTTTTATTAGAAATACATGGTAATCACACCAAAACCTTAGTCAACATAATGTTCACTGTCAGCTATGCCATTCCAAAGCCTTTGGGGTACTATTCATCCACAGAGAAATAAAGGGAGATGGGTAAAAAAATACATGCAATACTTCCACTATATTCAGCTTCTCTAAAGGATCACCACCACAAATCACTTTAACACAATTCATTACATGCCTGCAGAGAGGGGGCAGATGTATGATGGATGGTTGTCTGCAAATGGACTTGAAAGGAACAGAAAAAAATGCACACGTTTTAATTAAAGAGGGCTGGACAAGGGGGGTCCACCGTAGATTTGGGGGGTCTCGCACAGGCTGGTTCAGGTATAAGCAGGCAGAAGGCAGTAAGCACAAGCTTTAAGTAAGCACGGTTTATACTGAGGACTTAACATAAAAGTAAAATACTCAGTCTGTTATTGTTCTTTGTTATCACAAAGGCAAGAATGCAAACCAGAATGAGGAGTATTTAAAGAACTTAAAACAATACATTGAAAGTAATAAAATAATGATTGGACAATCGAAACTTGTTTTTTTTTTTTAGATGCAAATTTGAGTATTTGTTGCCTCTGACTCTCTCCACTGTTTGCTTTATACTGGAGGTTTGTAACCTTTAAAAACCTTCTTCTGTTAAAGACTAGAAGGAACGATCGGCAGGTATAAAGTCTTACTTTATTTGTTTGGTATTTCAAGTGAAGCTAAAGGTCTTCTGAAAAGCCCAACCAATGATTTTTCAAGTCTCACATTTTATATATGTAGAAAACTAAATGTACATTTTGATCAAAAACAAAACTTAAACTATTGGTATAGATCTTGTAGATTGACTTTCAAGCCTGCCTTTTAAAGCTTTTTAATTCCTGTTGCTTATCAGCTGACGAACAGGTATCTGTCGCACACTATAATATGCTGAAGTTATTGCTTAGCTTGTTGGTTTTGAAGATATTGAATGATACGTTGTCACAGATGTGCATCTTACAACAGCAGTGCACCAGCGATGGGCAGAGAAAAAGACTAGTGGATGTTTAGATGGCGCTAAATAAAATAATTAGTAGTTTCAAATGTTACAATAAACATTTTGACATTCATCACAAATCTGTATGGGCGGAAGGTAAATACGTTTTTTGTACACATGCATATGTAGAAGTTTACAGAAAAACACCCTAGTTCAAGAAGTTTTTCGTTCATATATTAATAGTATGGCTGCTGGGTTGGGATGGAGTTAAAACTATGACTTAATACTCCCTTTATGTTCATACTTTGCCCGTTATTCTCCATCGTTCACTATAGCCCTTTGCATTTCACTCCAGTGACACAAATCCTTTGCAGCTACTTTTGTTTAAAGCAGGCCATTAATGAAGAGCTCTTCAGCTAAATACATCTTTATTCTGCGATTAACGATGGTGCTTGAAGTAAGCACTGGTGTGAAAGGAGGTTGAGGCCCTTCAGCAGCCAAGTCTTTACAGCCACTCTGCCATCAATCAGGCCTTGTGTCCAGTAGGTGCTGCCAACATTTATGAAATATTCATCAGCCATTCACTTCTGCTTTCCACTCACAGTAATCATTGCGTTTAGGCTGCATTGTGTCACCTCTCCTCTTAAAAAAAAAGAAAGAAAAAGAAAGAAAGGCTACAATCATCTCGCTGAGGGGAGCTGAATTAGGAATGTGTTCTTTCTTTAAAGCCAGACATGCTAGTATGGACATTTTCGTTAAGTGGTATAAAAATGTCAGTCAAAGTTCTCCCCCTCCCTCCTGTGGTTTCCCTCGTACGCACAAATGTATCTATGTTTTAATGGCCTTAAAGCTACTACTTTTAGCATGTATTTCTATAGGCCTACTAGTGTTGGCCTCCAATACTGCCTGAAAAGTGTAAGAAGCGTAAGTATTTGAAAAACTATTCCTATGGTGCTAGCAGGGATTTCATTCAAAATTAGCAACATGTAAAAAAAAAAAAATGTTTTTCCCACAATTCAGTGTTTTCTTTCCTTTTTTCCCCACTAGTGTTGAATCAGGTCGAGGAATCAAGAAGGATAAATGGTATCATTATACATTATCGTTTGACAACCCAAATAAAAATATAACTTGTGCCTTGGTTTGAAAGAAATACAGTTGAAACTGGGTCTGTTGAAGTTCACAGATATTGTTTGGTGAACTGTAGAAGTTATTCATGGAGCTTCTGAAACGTGAGCAGCATGCAACAAATTTGAAGTATGGCACCAAAAGTTGAAGCGGAATTTTCTACTCCTACTCGGTTTCTTGAATCATTTTTAATTGGACCCACTAACAAAAAGTGATTTCAGATTTTTCTGTTAACCTCTGTCTCTTTGTCTTTCTCTCTCTCTCTCTCTCTGTGGCTCACTTCCCTCTGACTCTGATTAATGTCATTATAATACAATGAGCGTGATATTTCCATCACTCATGTTCAGCCGACTCAAGACCCAGCCGATGAAAGGTTGTGATATTCATCACCGTCCACCGTCCTGCAGTCAAACTCGCACCGCAGATTACAATAGCAAAGGGAAATTCCACCTTACTCTTCTCCCATTTGCAATTCTTATTACAGTGAGAAAGTTAATCTATCCCCAGCAATAACTCATTGGATGTTACAGCTTAAGCGAAGATGTCCTCATTTGCCCATCTTGCATGTTAAACAGGGGGCAAAGAGCCTTGGTACAATTTTTCCAAACACAACTGAGCTAACACTGATTTATTGCTCCAGTTTATATAACTCATATTAGGAATTCATGGACCTGGCAAAAGGGATTAGAGCGTTTATTTCAGGCAGGGAGATGATCCTGTCATTAATGGTCGATACTTTCATCATCGTTTAAACCAGAGGAATTTGCCCGGTGACGAATCGTGGCGGACACAGCTATCAGAGTTGTGCAGCTGTACTCGTTATCTGCCGACGACCCGCTCTGCTCGGGGAACGTGGACCCGCGCCCATCAAACTTGGATTAGGCTGTCAGTCAAGCGTCGGCCGCGTATATTGTGTTACAATTTCTCCCCAAATGTCACCAAGATCAGAGTAATTTCTTGGCTAATTGCATTTCGTCTCCCTTTAATGCTGCACATTTAATGGTTTTGTTACATTGCGTGACAAGATGGTGTTTCTCTCAGTCTGGCACGGTGATGAGCATAAAGAGGGCCGTGCTTTTGTTTAGAGAAGGAAATGAAAGAATGAATGACTGTTAAAGTTCAGAGGGCGTATTTCTGAAATGGCAGCAAATAAAGAGAGGGAAACTGAGAAGTGATCCCAATCTCCTCATAGCGTGACATCAATTACACCAAATTCTCATTAGAAAGGCCTTCTCCATAAGTCTGCTAGCTTTGCCTGTGTTCTTTTATTCTGAAAGAGTCGGCATGTTATGCTGAAGATCTGTGTCAGACAGCTCAAAACCACTCTCCTCTGACATGTACTTGCTCACGTCGCTGACTTTGTTTAAACAGCACATGTACCATTTTCACTCGAGCCATGTGCTCATCCACAGCTAACAACAGAAGCCACAATGCACCCTTTAATGCTTTCCTTTTGAAAATCTCTGCAATGGTGAAATTAGTCATGTTCAATAAAATACTGAAATACTAATTGCATGTCATTGATGGGTTACATTTACAACACCTCGAGGTAAACTGGAGGGAGCAGCACACATCATTCCTTCGAACCACATTTCTCCTCAAAGGCTCAACATGCACAGAAAGGTGTTGGTTTATACGATTATTACGAGGTGACTATTTTATTTTACGACCTTCATATTGGATACATTGCAACAAATTAACACCAGCTGCAATCCTTTATGATTGTCATAATAATTTCGGATGTTATCAGATATCAGGCTATGGACCGATTATAGCGATATGGCAATATATCATCATCCTGATTTATGTAATCCAGTTATCGCTACACTGACCCCAAATATTGATATTTTGAGAGAAAAAAAATTCAAAAGCCAGATTAGGGTGCATCTTTCCCCTGTTGCGGTGGTATTTAAAAATGAATGAGGATAACGTGAGCAGAAGTTCATTGGCTGAAAAAGAAGCAAGATTCCAGTTGAAGTTTTAACAGCGATTAAAAGAGTTAGGAGATGCACTCGCCACTTGGAAATGCAAAACAAGCTGAAAGGGGAAAAAAGCTGTTCCTTCTCTTATGAGGAAAGGGGGAAGATGCACTCTGGTCTCTGAAGAGAGTTGCACTCACCACAGTCCTACCAGACAATCAAAGCCTATTTTAATGACAGAAAGCGGGGAATGCTGAGACACAGGACTCATGCTGGTGCCCTTATGGCAGAAGTTTTATGGTATTTCTACCTTTTTTAATCCTGACTTAAAGCTGCTGTGAAGATTTTTTTGGCTGGTTGTAAAAAAACACCGAAATATATACTGACACCTCTATATGAACTAGTTAAGGAAACAAGACAATATAATAGAGTTTTATTTCTGATGTTTGTTACAGCTGACACTGGTTCAGTGTTAGACCAGGAATGAACTGTGCACTGCACAAACTTTGTGTTCTCATATTCCACAAAGAAGAGTCACAGTAAATGGTACTTTAAAAAAAAACAACAACAACTCTAGATACTTGTTGCTAATGAAATGGGACACGCACTCCTCATAAAAAATTGTAACATAAACCAAACACGTAGCCATTAGCGGACACTCCAACCCCAAAAAGCAGTCAAATGAAATTAGGATGAGCTTTTTGTTCACAAAACTTCATTGAGACGCGCCGCTTTGTCCACAGGGGTCGCCAGCATAATAGCAAAAAACGAAAGCACTGCAAGTGGCGACACAATCAAACACACTTAACCACCGGCTCCATTTATTACTGGATAGATGAATTGAAGAATTTCCATTAAAACATTCAGAGAAATTTACATCTCCCAATACAAACTATAAATACAGAAGAGAAAAGAAGTCACGAAGCAACAATAACAAACACTTAACTGCTTTCCATTAGTGCACTTAACCTCCTCTTCATGGTGAGCAATCCCACTTTACATTTCCTGTGGCTAAATGCGTGTCTCTAATTCACAAATGAGGGGACGTTTTGAGTGTCCTTCTGTCTCCTCAGTGAGAAAATGCTGCAATTAACTTTTCCTCCTCTGTTTTTAAGGGGAGAAAGTGTTTTTTTTTTAAAAGACATCAGTCAACAGTCATTTACTTTTTTTTAAATTTTACTATTCTGTGCTTCATAATATTAAAGAATAAGAAAAAGTCCAATTTATGCTGTATTATCTAAGATGACTCTAAAGGAAGATAGTCTTAAGACATAACCACTGTCATCATTTGGTACTTTTTGCAACTTAACATTTTTTGTATGGCTTTTTATGAACCGGGTCTTACTTTTTGACTTGCGGCGACATTTATACAGAACAGTGAGTATTATTGTGAATGGTGAAGTTAGTCTCCGGTGTACACATAGCGTACAGTTCAGAACCTTGGGAGGGATTATTGGCCAAAATAGCAATAATAAGCAACAACATATCGTCCTGGTGTTCCTGCTGACATGACACACAAATAAGCATATGACAGGATTAAACCTGATTTAGTCCTGTAATGATCTCATTGTATCCACATGTGCATCATGTGTTTGGGAGTCTGTGCATGCCCATGCTTGTGTATGTGTGTGTCATTACACCAAGAGCTGGTTGCATCCATGAGCAAAATGGCTGCATAATTGGTGATATCCATGACACCATGCTCTCTGTAGGTGTTTTTTTTTCTTTTTTCTGCATGTTGCCCAGACTCTAATTACTGGGGTTTCAGCTGGGAGGTAAGGCAGGCGATGAGGAGATTCTGTCAACTGACGGGTTGTTCTGTCTGCGGCACAGCCAGCCAGCTCAGAATCCCTGGAGTGCGTTTGGGAGAGACCCAGGGACTGGTCATATCAACAAATCTTAATCAAAAGCCTGAAATTGTCAGCTGTCATACACTTTTTGTGATCTTTGAATCCTTGCCCCTCCTCTGACCCAGACGGCTGAATAATACCTACCTACACACACGTCCATGCAGACAACACGTGCACTGGCGAGCACATAAACAGCATATATTCACACTGGGCTTACACGTGCATTCTCTCATAGGTACACTAATAGCACATATGCAAGGTTTTGCACAGACAGAACAGGAGCAGGCAGGCAGGTTGTACTTTCAGGCTCAACTATAGGACATATGGCTTGACATTCAACATACAGATGATTATAAATTATAAATACGAGCAACGATATGAAATAAGATTGCAAATAAACGCTGCTTAAAAAAGTAGACTGAAACCAACTAAAGTAGAAACATTTCAATGGTCTAAATAAAAGAATTAAAAGATCTGGCCTGATCTGATTGCACTGTGATTAAGGTGGCACTGTAACACCATCTAAACGGCACCGTGTTCTCTGAATCCAACACAGCACAGTTCTACTGCCGGATTTTGGATGGAGTCCAACACTTTGAAAAACCAAAAAACCTTTTCGTATAATGAACAAAACCGACACTTCTAAGTTCCAACGTGATGTGCTTCAGTTTAACTAAAGCACAGTTTGGTCAGTGGCAAACAATGCCATTTTTATTTAGCCCCAAGTCCCCTTTCAGACAATCTAAAACTTGTGCTTCAGTTCAGGAGAGGACGGAAAGGCTCTGGTGGCTTTGATCGACCGACTGTTACTAAGAAGCTTTGAGGGGGTTTAAAGGACCTAAAATGTATAAAATGGACGGATCAGGAGCAAGCAGAAATTTGACGGTTCAGGGGCAGGTTAAAAAAGTACGAGCGTTCCCATACAATATATATCCAGTTAGTGCATATTAGGGGACGGCAGATGACAAAGGTGGAATCTAAGAGCCGATTAGTACCGTAGTTAAACCTTCACATGAGCAGGGTGTGAATACAGCTCCATACCCTGTTCTTCCCTGCCTTTGAAGGTCAAGATGGAGGCTTATTTATGTTATAAGAGAAGTCAAAATACAACTTTAAATAATGATATTATCAAGATAGCCAGTTTGAAAAGAAGTGATTTAAAACAAGGCTTAACTTTGACCTAAATCTTTCGCTAAACCCCCGAACCATGTGCAATGCTGGAAGAAAAGAAGTGTGAGATAGAATGAAGAGTGAAAAGTGCAACGCACAGAGCCAAAAATGATCCGTAGCACTGCAAAGCTGAGGTAACATTCAAACGTATGGCAATTAATCCAGGGCTTGTAACTGAAGACAGAGAAACATTTTGAATATATAATGGAAATCAATGCTACCAGAATGGAAGGCTAAATCCAATTATTTGACCTGTAGCGATTTCAAATGTTTTTTTTATTATTATTTTTTTATCATATCATCTCTTGTTCAATTGTTTCCCCGAAGACAGACGACCATGTAAATTCCAATTTTGTCCTCCAGAAACATTCAGAACAGCTTGACATTTGAATGCTGAAATTTAACGGAAAATATTCAAGTAAAGAAAGATCAGTATGTTTGTTTCACAGTATACTGTAACACGATGCTACATGCTCAGTTACATCCCTAACAATTAAACATACATACATGATTGATCAGAATTAAATGATGAGGTTTCAGCTGTTTTGACATTTCTTGACTACGACGAGCCCAGCATGCTTTACAAGTTTTTTAAGATCTTTAACAATTTTGAAAATGTGAGAGACCCGACACACGACCACACATAATGAACATTTTGTTCTTATAGTGTTTGGTGTACAAATAGATTAGCTACTCGGCACACCACACAACCAAAGTCTCGACTTTTAAAACTCAAACTCTCAGGTGGTCTAACGCAAGATCATCTTTGAAACCATCGGTGATCGGTTAATCGGTTCTTTGCTCACTTTGGTTGCAAGAAGGGAATCGGGCCCACAACCTTAAAAGTACATTACACTGAGTGACACTAATACTTTTAAAGGAAACACATTCCCAGTTATTGGTTAGTGATTACTCTAAAGTTTATCGGCTTCGATACAATGAGCCATTTTTCTGATTATGTAAAATTCTTCACATATCTGTTGCGCTGCTGTTATGGACAAAAAAGAATAATTTCTTGATTAGTGTTCATGCACGACAAAGTGAAGTTCGATTAAAAAAAAGACAGCGTTGTCGTCACATCTTTTCCAATACGTTTATAAAAGCGTTTCTCTCTCTCTGGTTAATAAGGCTACATAAGCGGAGGTCCTACCCTCCATAATGAAACCGGCTTGGGCTGCTAATGATAACTGTTATTTATTCCAGGTTTATTTGGGCCAACGTGACTCCATGAACCCCTCTCACTTTGCTAATTAACTGTGTTGATAGTGCAGGATGCTTACCTGCAATTATGCCATTTTAATGAGCAGCAGCGGATGGAATAGGGGCAAGGCGAGGTCAGACAGAGGCAGCAAAGCATTGGTGTTTTAATAGATACTTAAATGCTGTTAATTTAGCTGCGGGTAATGGAGAGAAGGCCGCCTGTGGAAAAATATCGAGATTCGACAGTTTGACGAGGGGTGAGTTAGACTCGAGAAGCATAGGTTTTCTTTTCTTTCTTTCTTTCTTTTTTTTTAAAGCTTGGATAGAAATTCTTCAACTACTCAGAGACTTTTGCTTGTGCCCAGAGGAGGATCTCCACATCTTCTTCTTGTTATCTGAGCCAGTGTTGGCATGTTTTCAGCTCTCAGGACTGTGGATTGGTTTTAGGCAAAGGTTTGGCAGCCCCTCACCTGTTCACAGCAAAATGTGTCAGTGTCAGACTGAGTGCTGAAGAGAAGATCCCAAATTGAAGACAGGAATAGAAAAAAATGTGGTTAGGAGAGTAAAGTATTGTAAAGTATTTATATAAGAGAGAAAAAATAAGCAAGAAAAGCCTCAGCATATGTCTCGTATTAGGTGACAGTGTCTAGTTTGTCTGAATCAGGAATGTTCATGGCTCCTTCTTCAGTCAGGCCTGCTGCTTTGCCCTCAACCCTCGCATGGCTCATGAATCACCTGTGCGTCTGTGTAAACTCACACACAGCAGCGCTACAGTACGCAGATTATTATAACTCCCCGTGCGACTCTCTGCGAAGGTGGTGTGATAACAGTCATTAGGGTAGCCGTGGGTGGAAAGTGAGTCTTATTAGAGGAGCATGGAGATTCATTGGAAAAACAAGCGCTTTCATTAACAGGTGTGAAGCTATGCAAATACATAAACACACCCCGATAGCCCACCATCCTCGCACCTGCATGTGAGAAATGACTGCTTATTAACACAACAACCCTGCAATTAGTTTAGAATACTCCGATTCAATTAGACTGGACCTGAATGATTGTGTTAATGTCCAGATGCACGTCGGTGTGCATAAGAGTCCAGTGGTATCTAATGTTTGACTAGAGCACTACTTTGATTATAATAGGAACAGTAGAACTTGGTGTCCCATTTGGTAACTCTTAACTGAGCATTTGTGTGAGTTTTGGTGTAATTATGACTGTATGATCCACATAGGATGTAAGGGGTTTCCCCATTAAAATCGTTGTGCTTTCACATGGACAGAAAATTCCTGAATTTTTCTGGTTAAACAGTCGAATATTTCACCCAAACCTTTTCAGGTCTGTCTAGAAATAATCAGGCACTGATGGTCATAGGTTCGATTCCCAGCTCCTGCAGCAAGACACTTGGCCCTGAATAGCTCGCGCTGCTGCGGCGGCGTATGAGTGTGCACAGATGGGATTAGTTACTTCTGATGACATAACTCCATATCAATGTGCCAGTATCAGTGTGTGAATGGGTAGATGTGACATGCGGTGTAAAAGCGCTTTGAGTAGTCAGAAGACTAGAAAAGTGCTTTACAAGCTTAAATCCATTGATCACATTTTGCTCATTTCAGCTTTTTGGTTAAAATGATCACTGAAGCTCCATTAGAAGATGTAATTTATATCATGCCAGGACAATTTATTTTTGTAAAAGTCAAATTATGATGCAGAAATTCCACAGACAATGGTTGATTTGTTCACATTCCTATTCAAACTCTTTGTTTTGTCTTTCTTTCTTTCTTTCTTTCTTTCTTTCTTTCTTTCTTTCTTTCTTTCTTCTTTTTGTAATGAAACTAGCACAAGTAAACAGCAGCAGCAGAAGCAGTGCAGTGTGTACTCAGATTGATCAGATGACACTTTCCAGAGTGACAAATGTAATGCATAACATGCTTCCAGTGAGAGCTAGTTGAATGGATAGATTTTTGAAATGTGCCAGAGTGGCTCCCCACTGAGCAGTAAGCTAGGTCTTTGATGTATCGCGCTGTAATGTGGTTGTTATCCATAATCGGCTTGAATTCAGGAGGCCCACAGCTGAAAGAGAGGTACAACGCTAACATGTTGTCGTGGTACCGTCTTCCCATTAAAAATCCTCCACTCTGGCCCACTGTGACCAGAACTAAACACCCTGAAAACCCCCATTACCCGCAAATAAGCATTAACACAAAAATACAAAACATCGTCGCTTTCATCGCTTCCAAAAGGATAAAGTACAATATTACCAGCAGAATGGTGTACATCATTTAAATCCTGTGAACCCGTGAGATGATGCATAAATGGAGTTTCTTGATGCTTATGCAAATTCCTCGTTTCTGCACGTTTGTGATACCATAAGTTTAAACAAGAAATAATCCTGACCCTATCGCATTAAGCTGCCGTGTGAAAGGTGGCAGGCAGACTCCGTGATATGCATCAGTGTTGAGCTCACACGGAATACGGAGACCATATTTTGCATGGCATGAATAACAGTCAACAGTTTACAGGAACAAAGAAGTGTTTATGAAATATAAGAGCCATCACACTCTGAAATGAGAGCCTTAGTAATGGAGTTTTAATGTTGCATCACAGAGAAGTGAATTTTCAGGAACAGAAACATGAAAGGTCTGGACCAAAGATATCTTAACATGTTAATATACAGGATAATAAAGGCCATCAAAAAATATTTAAGCTCTCCAAAATAGGCCGTCGTTAACACTGCTCCATATTTGTGCTCATCCATTCCCTTAAACAGATCCTAATCTACATTACCTGTGTGTGTGCTGCACTATAACACAATGATGGTGCTCATATAGAGCTCCTAAAACAGTCTGCCTGCCTCGTCAAAATAAATAAGTTAAGCACACGCACCAGAGATCTATCATGTTGTTATTACCATCCAGCCTGTTCCTCGGATTTTAATTTAGCTGTGATGATTTGCTTATGTCGGCCTCTGGTGATTTGACTTCTTTGTTGCACCAACCGTTTTTTTAATATGGCGTTAATTACCCGCCGTGCTTCTTTATACCAGACAAGCGGGACAGGCGATCTGCAGGTGTAATATTTGAAATTAAAGATGGTAAAATGACCAGAGCGACCGACTACAGAATGATTGACAGTTCCCCAAAACCCTCGATAATTGGCTGAAATGTTGAGTGAGCTGCTGAACACAAACACATCAATATATTTTTAATCTGGACTTTTGCTCGCCCCCTGGTAAACTGTGAGCCACTGTTTAAACTAGGAGTGCACTTCTTACTGTAATACTGAAGCGTCTGATACGGCCTCCACGGTTCAACGTGAACTTAAATTCTTTTTGGTTTTGCGTAAAAAACTAGCTTCCAGGGAATTGTAGTTCTCTCAGAACTGGAAGCCCCTACGACTTTTAAAATTGTGGGACTAGCATGCGAGTGGTCCTATCCTGGACTTAATTTCAACACGGGTATCCTTTTTAAAGTCATGGCTTGCCTCCTGAGGCCCCCCCCCCCAACCTAGAAAGATTTTAGGGGCCAATGGTCTGAAATTGTCATTAGAAATTTTCAGGAGTGCATGTGTAAAAAGGTCCTACAAAAAAGAGGTGTGATGGGCTGACAGAGGGACATGGATGAGATTGTGGGCGTGCTCAGTGGCGGTTGAGTGTTTGTAAAGTAGAGTAATCAACTTGCAAAAGGGACCAAAATATAACATTGAATGCGGCTGACTCGCTGACATTAGCTGGGCTATAATAGTTGGGTTTGGAGGCCGTCCTCATTGAGGCACACAGGAGTGAATGGAAGGTGTCCTAGTTATGCGTCATTACAGGGGGAAGAGCTGTCCACTTCATGCTGGGAAGAGATGCCCTCTGCTTTCACACTAAGCGGAGTGGTTCACAAAATAACAGCATACCAAGTGTTTGCCCCCCCCCCCCCCCCTTTGACAGAGGGCTCATATGAAGAGCCTGCAGGAAAAGGATACGCCTCCATTTCAACTTAAAAGCAGGCATCTAATTTACAGCTTATAAGAGAGGAGTCATAATAGTGCACAGTTAAAAGATGGCAGAGGAGGAAAAAGGTGTCTGCATAAAAATACACAATTACAACAGTAAAACATGCAATTTGATGATGTTGGAGCGCACAATGTCATGTATGTGAGGTTTTCAATTTAATTGTGAGACACAAACAGGCAGTAAAAAAAAAAAAAAAAAAGAAGAAGAAGAAAGAATTAGCTTTTGAGTGTGTGTGTGCGTGAGCTGGCAGACACAAGGTTAGCCTACGCATCATCAATCTGTATTGTGAAGAGCTCCTGAGGTTTTTTTCATCAAGGTCTTATCCACTTCAGAGGTTCAACAGATTAGCGATCCGCTGGGGTGCGATGGCTTTTCAGCGCCGTGCTTTACGTCCAATTTGAAGTGTCTAAGAGCATTCTTGTCATTAGTGTTTACTCGACACTGTTTTTTAGAGAGCCCAGACTGAGTGTGACATTAAAGACAAATAAAACCACATCAGCCGTGTTGATCTTCTTCGGAGGCTCTGGAGAAGCAGGGCCCAACATTTTATCTTGGCAGACAGCAGTTTCAGAGGTTATAGATAGGCCAGCTTGCCGACGCTATTATTTACCAATGGAGCAGAATGTCAGCGCTTCTATATACCTCTTTGCTTTTCCCTCTGTTTTGTTTGCTCCCTGCCTTTGTGAAAGGGGGCACTTTATGGAGGTGAGCGGGGAGAGAAAATATTTCTATCTTGCCATCAATGGATCAATGGAGATGTGTTTACCTGTCTCGGGGCACGGTGCTCACTCCATAATAATGGATATTAAACAGCTTGTTGACTGAGTGCTTTTGTCCCGGTCACTTGTCAATCCCTTAAACACTGCTGGCCAGTTCAGGGACTCAATGCCTTCTGGGTAACCACACACACGTTACTTCTGTACTCTGACCCCTCCCTCCCCTTGCCGGACACAAAAAGGACATATCGGGTCAATGAGATTCTCAGTAATTAAACTGAAAGGGGTCAATTTTAGGGCAAACTCCGGAGCCCTTTAGGTTTCAATGGTAGGTTGGAAGGTGCTGGCCTCTGCACACACTCAGCCTGAGTGGACACATTTGCTCAAGTTTTTGAAAAGAGAGATTGATCCGCGCAGGATGTATATTGAAAACGATATATAATCCTCTCCACGTGAAACAGCTCCTCTCTTCGGATTACAACTTTTTGAAAAACGGTGCCAAAGTGGTGATCGAACCATTAAGATTTCAGTAGCCACAAATTATACCTCATGTAAACTCAACTTTATAAATGTTAAGCTGTAGGCAAAGTATTAATATGTTGGCAGAATCATGATCAATGACGGATACCTGCTGAATATTAGTGCAGCAAGTTAAATCCTCGACCCCCCTCCAGTTAGACAGAGCTCAGAATAAAAGATCGCTTAGTGTTTCATCTTTCTGTATAATCCAAACTGTTCTTCCTCGTGTGATAACTGTCTCTCATGCGGTGCAGATTTTCTGCCCATGCCTCAATAAAACAGAGAACCCATGGTCATTTTGTGGCTACTTTGGGGAATGCAGAGTCGGGATTTTCGAGCCGCTGCAAAGTGGTGCGATGGAAAGCAGCTGAAAAGAAAAGGCCGGGTTTGTTTTTACATAAAGGCTGCAGCCATCAAGACTCAGCAGGACAGGCGGAGAGTGGCTCTTTGGGCCCGATAAATCATGACCTGCACTCATTCATTCAGCACATTCAGACCCAGACGCACATTTCTCTCCCAGCCAGCTCTGCTGACTCCACATTTCTGCTCCTGTTTAATATGTGACCTTATGCTAGGATTCTACTTTCAGCATTCAAGGGGAGAAAAAGTGAGATAGCTGACAGCACGGCATTGAGATGCTCCTTTTGAATTTGAACTATTTGTCAGAAAGAAAACATTAGCGTACTATGTCTTTGATTAAAAAAAAAAAAGACCAACTTCACATTTCAAGTGATTTGAATCACCAATGCGCTCAGACTCGTGGTGTATATTTGTCCTTTCTTTCAGCTGAATGCACGGCGTCCTTTAGGTTTAATGGAATTCATGGTAGTGAGTGACAGGGTTTGAATAGGCTGCAGAAAATAGGGAGGTAAACGGGGCATTAGGTGTAGCTAAAGAGGTGGGGGTCGGCTAAAGACTGACACCATCTTCTGCCTGTGACACGAGCACACAAACACAGACGCACAGATATTCAATTAAGGGTCAAGGTAGAATCATTTGAACATGCTTCGGCCACGTGTTTGCCGATGTCGCTGATTTATTTACTGTGAGGCAAAACCCCTTTCCTTCTTTGTTTCAATGTCTGAAAATAGAACCAGAGATTTTTTTTTATCACTGCTCACAAAAAAGTAGGTTTTTCCACCAAACAAAGAAAAAAAGCAGAAAATAAAAGTTAAAACGTTGCACTTAAAACAAATGAACAAACCTGAGTGACCTCTGTTGAACCAGTCCATATTGTTTTTATTTTAGCTTTCTATCTTTTATTTGAATTTACATTTGTTACATTGTACATATGGGAATCAACATTTTTCAGTATCGGGACGTAAACATCAGTATTCGCCAATATCGGCCTTGTTGACAGACATCGGCCAATCAGTAAATGATGTGGCACAAACTAAAAGTCATTAGCTGATTTATTCCTGTTGTGTTGTATTAATTTAAAGCTGGCGTCCAGAACAACTAACTACTGATTCAGAGAAGAGCTGTGACATTGTGAAGAGGAAGTCAGCTGCTGGACAAAGTCTGACTTGTTCACAGTCTTACACCAGAAGAAGTTGTGAAATGTCGGTATCACAATCAGCAATCGACAAAAGAGTTGTTTTAAGTATCTGTTTTGCTGACAGCCCTGATTTGTCTTTTATTGCATTTTATGCATTAGTTTATGGGTTTTTACGTTTGTCCTGTCTTGTTGGTTTTATTGTAACTTGCACAGAGCTGTGTGTTGTCTTCCCATTTTGACCCCCCCAGTAAACTATATCTAGTCTAATCTCATTTAAAAGCTCTGTACAAGTTGTTCACGTCACAATTCTTCCTCCTCCGCATTGATGAATCGTAGGGAGAGGGGTCAGTGCAGAGGTTGGTGTTTGTAATTGTTTGTTGGTTTAATGATCAGCGAGCTATATTTACTTCCCACACAACATTGGTTAATTGTGTCCTCCAACTGAAGGCACAGCTGATTACCACATGACAACCAGACGTATATTTCCTCCCTGGTCATTAGCATGACGTCAGGGCAGAGAACACGTGAATGCCTTTGTCTCACTTTGGCCCGAGGTAATTGTGCAACAGAAATGACCTCAACTACAAATTGAGATACCAATGAGACAAATAAAGGGAGGAATAAAAAAAAGAGTTGACTTTTAAAAAAATGCTCAGGAGGAACAAACACTTCCTTTGATGGCGCTTGTAACCATGGTTGTGTCTTAAATAAACATGTTACGTGTAGACTTCTGGATTCCTCACACATTAAACAGACAGCAGACTGTGATAAGCAAAGGCGTCCATTGTTATTAATTTGTTATTTCTTCTCTGTTTGGTTCCTGGCTGGATTATC
The DNA here is from genome assembly GCF_947650265.1 of Symphodus melops. Taxonomy (NCBI): domain Eukaryota; kingdom Metazoa; phylum Chordata; class Actinopteri; order Labriformes; family Labridae; genus Symphodus; species Symphodus melops. The sequence goes on along the minus strand of NC_136709.1, from coordinate 16,850,950 downwards.
GTGTTGAACACACAGTCCAAATTCCACTGTAAACATTACCAATTAATCTTCTCACCGGCTGTCTCCCCTCCAATGACTGTTTTACATAAAGCTGATCAAATTAAGTTGTTTGCTGTGGCCACATTCTGTTGTCACTTTGTCTGGAAAGGCTACAATATTCATGTGAAGAGAGACGCTGGTGCATTTCTTTGTTACCCTAACGAACCGTCACCATCCTCTTGCATGTCTCATGTAGTTGACATTCTCAGTTGGAGCTCTGAACCCGAATGGGTGTGCACAACAGAAAACAGCCAGTGCGATTTATATTCGAGTAATCCTTTAATTGCTTCATGGCAAAATGTCTATACCATATTAAGTAATTCAATACAGCCAGTTAATGGAAAGGCAGGGAGAGGCATCATGTTTTGCATAAAACCTTTAAAGCCACCGCTTTCCAACGTGGTCTGCCTCTCTCATTTTGATCACATTGACATATTCACATCCGAGGTAATCCCTAATCTATTTCAGGGCTGGACTGAAGATGATCTGAGTCTCCGAGAAAGGCTAGTGCATGTTAATACACAAAAGCACTGCTACAGTCACATCATGTCGACAAGAAAAACACCACTATTGTTGGACTGGGTTGATCAACATAAAGCACATGATATAATCACTTTAAACCTTTAACCTGCTGACATATTTGTCTGTTCATTGCTTCTTAGTAACATCTGATTCATTTTTTACATCTACGCATTGATGCAATAACAAAAGAGTCCTTGATTTGTTTGATTTTTGTTACAAAAATTGGAATATTACAATAAGTGGTAAAAAGAAACGTGCTCCATGTCCTGATATGGTTTTAATATTCTTACACTGTAATTTCAAGATTCCCTTGTGATGGCCTAAGGGACGTTTTAAGTACATGAAGACATCAGGAACCCTATCCACTAATGCCTGGAGTAGTGTCTTTCTTTACCCAGTTCTCCAAGGATGACTGACAAAAACAAAGACTCTGTGGGCACAGCATGTTTAAAAGCATCTGACCTGCATCTGCATTGCAAACCCTGTCATGTCATCATGAAAGTTTTGACAATATTCAAAGCAGACATGATGGAAAGCAGTAAACCATGGATGCTGTTTGAAGATGTGTAATGCTCCCCTGGGAGTAAGCTGTCTTAGTGGTGGACTTTTTTTTTTTTTTTTTGCTAACATCATTCAGAGGCACTGGTGGGACTGGGTGTTTTGGAACCATCACATTTTCTAATGTATGCATGCCTGGTGCATAATGAGCTCCAATTAAATTGTTCTTCCTTCACTTTAACATACACATCTCAGTTTCTCTCATTTTGTGGGAGTACAAATCAAGTGTTGTGGAGCAGTTCTACCTCGAGAGTATATTTATACAAGTGTACATTTATAGAACACACATTTTAACAGAAAGCTATGCTGGTATTAGCTTAATTTAGAAGCGATCATTCAAACAAAGGACAATAGGTTGTTTGATCACGACCTAAAAAAGAAATGAACAAAAAAAGCTGACAATGGCTTGTTGACACCATTTGACTGTTGGCATTTAAAGTTCCCATTGTCAAGGCCAACATGGGACCATTGGCTGCACTGATTAGCATGAGAAACAAGCTGAGAATCAAGGTCCAGCTAAGCGTTCTCATCAATAGAACTCCACCAGCCCCTGCAGGACCTCTTTAGGGCCTCAGGGGTCGCAGCTTTGGGCTACCAGGTCAAACGCAAAGGTCAGAAGGGCTAAATCGAGTTTATACTCCAACAAAAGAGTGCAGACGCAGCGATCAAAACTTGTGGTTGGATGGATTACTGAAGAGAGCTCAGTTTGTTTTTTAATTATGTCTGAGCCACTGGAAAGAGAAATCACAAGAGTTGCTCTTTACATACAGAAAAGGAACAAGTGAGAAGTGATCTAAAGAGAAATAAAAAACAGTCCAATTGGATTCACAATATTGGGAATTTTAAATTTCTGTTGTTTTTTTTTCACCTTTTTTAAACCAATTCACCAAGTAATGCTAAATGGGTAGCATTATGTTGCAAATTATCCTTCCCAATGGTGTACCAATTTTTTTATTATTATTTTTTTTTTTCTAAACAGTAGATAACAGCCAGTAAGATTTAAGATATTTGGTTGTGGGAGACATAACAATGTGAGTCTATTTCTATACTATCATTGCACTGTTTATGTTCTTAAAATGTATGGCAATCCAAAGGTTGGCAGTGTGGATGGCTTTGCTTATTTAGGTCTGTTTTTAGCTAGCATAAAGTGGTCTACCATGTGTACAGTTTTCACCAGCATCAAAAACGTATTAGGGGGGAAAAGCAGCCCCAACAAACTGATCAAAGTTTTTGTGATGTCCAAGAAGCTACGTTAGCATCCATACATTCCTCTGGCTTAGATTAAAAGTTCACCCTTTAACACATAGTGTAGAATTCAACCATTTCTCTTCATAGTAACGGTACTCAATGCTTACCCAACAGTTCTTGATGTGCTGATTTTTCTATCTTGCACATTTTTTTGTAGCTTAAAGGTAAAGATCTCAATCTGCAGTGGATGAGTGAGGACAGGGAAGGCCAAGAAGACAATGGATACAGGCCAGGGGACAGGGATCTCATATTTAGCTCGTGATTGCACTCAGGGTAGACAATAAGTAAGATTCATTAGGTCATTTTTTACTTGCGTCTGCCAAGATCTGGAATGAAATGTTAAATGTTTCATGGGCTAAGAAAAGGGCAGAATTTGTCTTTGTGTTTGCCATCGGAGAGAGAGAGAGCGGGGAGGGAAGAGCAGATGGAGAGAATATATGATAGACAAAAAGATATAAAACTGAAAATAAAGAGCGATCGGAAGAAACCGAAAATAAAGATGAAACAGTGAATGGAAAGGCTGAGAAAGAGGACAGAAAAAAAAGGAAAGGAAGGAGTGAAGAGGGAGAGTAAGTGGGTAAGGGAGTCAGGGGGGAGCAAGGGAAGGAGGGTGCGCGGCTGGGTGTTTTGGGCTGTCTGATGGATGAGGGTGTAGCGGGGTTGGTGGGGGCGGTGTCTCCTGAATGATGATGGCCTAATATCATCATCCCCCTGTCAGGCCTAATAGGCTTTCCTTGGTAGAAATCACTCACACAGAGCCGCCATAATGCCCAGGCCCCTGACAGCATCATCCATCCACTCAAGCCAAGCGAACGTCTCCAAACTAATAAGGAAATATATGGTTCAAGGAGATCTGAAAAATTAAACAGGTAGCTTATGAACAATTTGTTTCACAGGGATGTTTATTATATTTATCGAATGTTGTAAGGGTAGAGGGTGACTCTCTACGCTTCGTGTTGGAGACATTCTCTCCGAGTATGATTTGCTGACAAGGCAGGGTCTGTAAAGTATGAAATAAACACAGTCACAGACACCTCCTCTACCTCAGGGCTGGCCTTGTACTCCACAAATGCCAGGCCGTACCTTTGTCATTCCTAAGCACGACAGAACAGCTCCTTCATCTTGGGTAAAGCTATATTTTTCCACCGCTGTTGAATTAACAATATGCACAAGCCAGGGAGGGTCATTGTCAGTTGGAATAAAAATACTTTTTTTTTTTTTGAATTCTTAATCCCCTGATCTAACAGTCCATTGTTCTCCTCTTCTAAAATATTCTAAATTTAGAGGCAGTGCTTCGGAGGAGTCACCCATTTCTTGTTTTCCTCGCAGCAAGCCTGTCTGCAGTACACCTGTCATTGCTTTCCCTCATGCAATGGCTGATCACAGCACACTTTAAACATGCTTACTCTCCTCTTATCTCTTCCCATACCCTACCGATCCTGCTATCTCCAATCACAGCTTTAATCATGTGACACCTTCTCAGCAACAACAACCCCTCCTCCTCCTCCTCCTCCTACACTGCCAGCATCCACCAGAGAAAACTGCCGCCATCAATAACGAAGAGAACTTTTTCAAAGTCTGCTCTTAAAAGCCCCCGTCCCATCAAAATGGTCAGATTTCATTATCGATTGCGCGCCATGAAAAAGAGACCCTCTCGCACATTAGGCAATCATTGTTTTGGCGTCGCTTTGAGAAACTATACATACATCCATAACATACATTTACATCCCGAGTCCTGCACTGTTTTCCTTATGCATATAAACTATTCGTTTGGATACTCTTCACTCTTTCTGACAGTCAATATTTGAAGTTGGGTGGGGGGTGGAGGGGAGCTCATGCACATTCACAAACACACCCATTCTTACTGTACTTTGCATATAAGGAGAGTCTGCAGTTGTGTCAGTAAATTAAAGAATAAGAACCCAGCATATGCTGTATGTTGTGATTCTATTTTTACCTTCTCCCATTTTTTACAATTTGGTAACGTTGTGTTTTGGGCTGGACTAACAATTATATTAAATTATTGATTAGACCGCTGACTATTTTCATGATTCATCATTCTTCATATGGTATTGAAGATATTTCATTAAGCTCGACAATAAAGAAGACTGGAGACTCTGTTGGCTTAAGCTGAAACATAAATATGACTCATGAGGAGAAACAACATTAGCAGTAGTGCAAACCTTACAGGAATACCAAACCTCAAAGTAATAATCAGAATGGGAACAACGTTCAAGTTCAGATAGCTTGTCGACATCACATCTGATCATTATAACACGAGCACTGAAAACATATAGATCCCAGAAAGGAGAAAACAGACCTCACACTGAGAACCCTTGAAGACCACGGTGGTAAATCAAGATCCTTTCTAACACAAGATGGATGTCACAGGTCATCTACTCGCCGACTAAGAAGAGGCCAAAACATCCCGCTTAAGTTACCTTCTGCTTTTTTATTATTATTGACCAACTGACTTGTATTCATTATTGAATGACTGACTTTCCTGATTTGAAATGGAACAATAAAAAACCCTTGGGCGAACTACTCAACCGAAGCAGAGCATTGGGCAAAACATACAGGACAGGAAAAGCCCACAATGTTCCATTTCCACTGGAACGTTCACATTTTTGATATAAAAAAAAAAATATATATATATATATATTATTCAAGTGTTTAGAAAATTTCTTTCCATCAAGTCATCGGTCAGCTGTTGCAGCTTTAGTACTTTTTGTTGCTTACACATGTTCTCCATGAGACCTGCCTTAGATTCATGGACTGCCAGCCCTCCTGGTGTTGGTTATTTTTTTTTTTTTTTTTTTTAAATGAACCTTTGTATATTCAGCTGCATCTCAATTGTGGTCAGCTTTGATGCTGACATCCACTCATCCACAGCCCTGTTATCATTGCGCACGTGGCAAACAGTCCTGCCTCCGCACGCCCCCCTCTCCAGTTGTTGGTTGAACCTGTAGCACGAAGGGTGTGTGTTAATAAGAGAGGGCTTTGGTGAGGTGCGTCGTGAGGCCATTGTGGTCTCCACGCTCGCTGCTTTTCTTTGTGCTATGAAAGCCCGGCGATACAGTAACAGCCAGCGGCAGAAAGGAGCTGTCTGTCGTCGCGGCGGCTGGTAACACTTGTTTCACCCACCCGTCCAGGGGGCTGCAGAGAATAGAGGAGAGGCAGCTGGTAGGCTTAACAGGAAATGCAGTGGTAACAGTGTCAACAGCTGCCCTCATGGCCACGCAGGCCAAACGGTCGGCAACAACAGGCCGTATGAAAAGCAGCATGTTTGTATAGCTGGGGGGATTTGGATCATACTGTATCTCTGTGTGATGCTGCATTGCCAAATGAGGGCCTTTGTGTGTTTTCTCATTAGAGCTTTATACTCTGAGCTTAGTCATTTCACAGGTGATGACAACATCAACCCCACTGAATGTTGAGTAAACAAGACAAAAACAACAGCTGAAGCGGAGCAGACCTGAGCTGAAGCGAGAGGGACCGCAGCTTTTTCTCCTTTACTGGAAACACAAATCAACAATACTTACTTGGTAATTATCTGATGAAGGGTGCACATGGTAGCAAGTGTCCAAAACAGTCATTTACACTTTCAGAAACATACTAGTTTGTCGTATACTCCTGGTTCGATGTTGGAAGTGGGCTTCTCAGCCGACCTTGTATTCTAAGTGCTCGTGCTGACTTCTAGTTCCAGTTTGCAGAGCCTCGACCTCCTCGTCTGACTCTGAGTTTAACACCATCCTCAAGGGGAATCTGCTCATTGGCACATGCTTTGTGCGAGGCCAGGGAGATGACAATCAACATTTGTATAATAAAAAGGTTCCTCTTTCAAAAATTATACAAATGTTCAGTGAATGCTTTATGCTAACTCTCAAAAGCCAAATTTGTAGAGGCGTTAAACACGAGATGATCAGTTCATGTCTTTGTTTGTTTAGGCAAACATGAAACCTAACCCTTTTTTAGTAGTTTTTTCTTCTGTCAGATGACTTCATTCGAAATGATATGGTGGGATTTGAACTCACAGGTATTTGCATTCTGCAGTTTGTGTAAGGCGGTGATAAAGGCAGGAAAATTCCCATTACCCATGGCTGTACAGTGACCCCAAACTGGGGTCAAGATGACCCCCCGAGGAGTCAATAAATCACAATGTCACCTCTGCTGCCCAATCCCCTCTTGCTATCACTAACTTTGAGTGTCCTTAGCATTCTTTCACTTCCCCTGCTCCTTGCTTGACCCCCTCCGTCCAAACAAACCGCCTGTCAGCACCGCAGCGACAGGTACGACAGCTCCGGCTCGACGTGAGGAGTGATCTCCCCCCCCCCCCGAAAAAGTAACACTCTCTCCCTTCTCCTCGACTTTCTGTCTCCAGAGCTCTTCTGTCTCTCCTCTCTCCGCTTCCCTCTATCTCTTAGGAACAACACAAACCCTGCATTTGACGTCTTTTCTTTTCACTAAGTCACAGTTGAGCTGTGAAAATATGTAATTACCACAAGTACACTGTGCTGTTTGAAGATGGAATTTGTTTTTAGTCCATGTGAGGGTTCTCAAATAAGGAACAGGGAGGAATAGCTGTTTAAATTTCTGTCTACAATATCAGAGTCTTTATTTAAGTCTTAGTTACATCCAATTTGCCGGGAGCTTTAATTCACCCTCACAGGATCATTGTTGGACATACATCTGTGAATCTTGTGGTATTATCTACCATTTGCTAACTTTAATACCTTGCTGGGATTGCTCCGCAGCAGAGCTTATTCTACGTCTGACTCTAAGATTTGGAGCTCCTTTTATGTACTATTCATTACTTTAATATGGAAGACTCATTGGGGTCATCTTGGGATGAATGTAGCCATCGGTTTACATTCTTAGTCGTCATTAGATGAATAAATATCAGTGAGATTACCTCCTAAGCCCTTCGAAGTTCCCCCTGCGACCCCTCAGCTGCTGAGTCTTTTCAGACATGGAGGAAGTATTAAAGGGCTATTTCAGTTAGTGTGTAAAATCTTAGCTTCCATTTCTGAGCCCGGGCGAATTATCCCACATCTTTTTCATGTAAGAGAGACCAAGGCGCTCGCTCGTCCAAAGCGAAACACGGTTTTGATAATAGGGAAGAGGAAGACCAACAGACGATGGCGTCTGCTTTCAATGACCTTAAATACCTTATCTGCACCTTTGAAGCCAGCGTGAGGTGATTGGCAGGTCAATTTGTGATAGTATCGGGCGATGTACTTGGCACTCTTAATGCTCTTTGCAGCAGATAAGTCTGCTTAATATGAAAACTGTCATAATTCATCCGCCTTTTCTGCAACATACATTTACTCGTGGGAATCATCAATCCGGTCACCTGTCAGAAAAGACGTGTCAGGATTCCCATTCTACCACCCGTCCCCGTGTGATTTCACTTTGTGGAGCTTATCCCACACCACGGAGCAGTTGGGATTATTCCTCTGGTATGTTGAATCAAAGTTAGTTTACCCCCCCCCCCCTGAACACTGCATGGAACAGAGATAGGGAGAGCGCAGTTTGGATGTTTTCACCGTGTCCGCTCTTTGTCCAGATCCCCCTGTCAAACCCATCACAGCAGCATTCCCTCTCAGTCGGCCGTTTCCTGTGCAAATTAACAGACTCAGTGGTGAAGTAGATTTCAATTTTGGAGCAAAGTAGAGTGTTGCAAATTAGCCATGTTTTTTAATCAAGCCCGGTGCACGGTGCGAAAGGGACAGGGCCGTTGCTCCGGATGGGCCAGGTGCAAATTTATTCTCTGGGGAAGCGCAGCGATGTCCGTCCTCCAGCCGAGTCCCATCCTCGGCCTAATCAGTCCCCAGCTTGAAAAATGTCCACGTTGTGGCACCCTCTCGCTGTGAGACACCGCTGAGAGTGGTCCGAAATTATTCATTATTCAAGGGCCTCATTTGTAACGTTTCCATTAAAAGTTGCCACCATGCAGACAGGCTCAACATTTGATTTTTTTGGTAATTATAGTTGGTGAACAAATGCATCATTCAGTCTTCTTCCTGTGTAGTCTCTTTAGGGGTGTTATGAAGGAGTCCTCGGTCCCGCCCAGTTTCTGTCAGGTCCCTCAGGTTCGCTGTCCTGAGGTGCTGTCACAGTCTCCGAGTGTGGCGGAATCCTGGAAATGTCAAACACTTTTTCTCTCCTTTTTTACGCTGCTATGAAAACACCAGCATCAGAGCTAAACAGATTGGTTGATTAATCACGTTGTCAATCAAATAAAAGCAGTTAGCAACTATTCTGATTATTGTTAGTTTCAGTCATAGCTTGAAAGAAAAGCAAATCTGGATCAAACTTTGTAGTTTGTCATTTGGATGCATTTAGATTTCTGGTGTTTCGTCGAACAAAGAGAGACATTTGAAAACATCATCCTCAGATCTGGTAAATTGTTAGGGTATATTAAGCTTTTACATTACATAGACTTAATCGTAAAAAAACAAATTCAAGTTGCTGCCCTTATTATTAAATAAGAGCTATAGGCTGTGGACTAACATTAGAAAGAAAAGCTTTAACAATGAGAATTACTGATTTAAAGTCAAGAAAAGGCAGAATTAGCTAAAAAGAGCTCTGAAACTGAAGATCTGATCCAGGAGTGGGCTGGATCTGAATTATGAAAAAGCAGATCCTCCTTTGGGTGACAATCGTGCTTCTCTTTGGGTTGTACACGTTACTCTGTGGGGGCCTAAATCAGGCGGAGAATAGCCACAGATGATGTCTTTAATCATATGAGACATTACTTTGAGATGCTTTGCATGGGGAGTGGGGGGGGGGTCTAATTACTGTTACTGTAGAAAAATCACACAGCTTTCTGTCCATCCTCAGCTGAAGCTGAGTCCTAACCAACCTTGACAGGAAGTGACAACAAAGACCGTCTGTGTTCTGAACGTCGCCAAACAAAGAAAAGTTAAAAAGCAACAAAACTGAAGACATTCACGATCGGAGGATGGATTCATGAATTCTTTTCTGTTTCTGAGTGGAGGCCCAGTGATCCTAATTTGAGATTCCTTTGTAAATACAGAAACATCTGTATGCAGATGAGATACAATATAGTGCTCACAGTTGACAGCATATACCATATACTTCATTGATGTTTTAAAAATGCAGTTCTTGACAGCTTGCACGGACATTTCCAATGCATATCAGCGATACGCCCCTTTCTGCTGACAGACTTAAGATGAAACGGTGTACATCAAAATAGAAAAGCGTCAGAGCGGGTGCTGAAGTTGACTTTGACTCAAACCAGGTTCTGACTGAAAGTGGCAGGAGAGGATTCTTGTCAAAACTGCTCAGACGCAGTGAAGACATTTGTGGATGGGTGACACGAAAAACAAAGCACGCGTCCCGTGCTCACTCAGTGTCTCGAACGCTAATTGCCAACGACACCTTAAGATGTTTTTGGAAAAAATGAAACATGACTCATATCATTCCTGTGAAGTCCCTCAAAGTGAAATCCAAATTTTCATCAGGCCACACTGATTCGCACATTAGAAGAATTTAAAATGGTGAAATCCAGCTTTTTCTCTGCACCACCATGAACATTCCATTAAACCAAAATAGCCTCTGAAGATAAGTCCTCCAATCCCTCCACTATTTCATCCTTGTCCATATCCATAAGCGGCAAAAAAGATTTGTCCCATAACCCTGTGTGATCATTTGCATCTAAAACGATATTCGACATTTGTTATTCCATCAATCAATACCATCTCTCCCATTCTCTGTGTGCATAATCTCAGAGGCTGCATGCAAAACGCTTAACAATAACATGTATGTTATACAAGAAGCCATATATCATCCATGGACGCATTTACATCCTGTTAACAATTTCTCAGAGCAGATTAGGAGGGCGCTGAGACAGCAGCCCAGATCCCATGAGAGCCGGGCTTTGGGAGCTGATAAGGCCAGCCAAAGGAAAGGCAGGATTAATACGTATGACCAGGACACATGGAGACCCTCTGATTATTCCGGCAGAAAAACGGCCCCTATCCCATCGGCCCCCCTCGCGTGATTAGATACAGCCCCGGAGTGTGGACGGGGAGGCAAAAGGGATGGGGAGATAACCGATTTTATTTATGCAAGCCGGTTAGCCTGGTAGATCACGTCTGAGGATTGTTCACGCTACAGGGGTGAGGGATCGCACCGGGGGAGCTCACCCCTGATCACACACAGGGCTGCTTTAGCTGTCACTTTTCCACCTCGCCTTCTTCCCTCTGAAGAATACAGATCAAGCACTCCCAAAATATTTCATGGCGAGGAAGTGGAAATGTGTAATGCCGTAGACCTTTGATTTTCTCTTCTTCCTTTTTTGTGTGTGGCAATTTTTGAGACGATTTTTCAATAAATCCTTATTTAATTGAAGATTTTCAAATTAGAACTTTAAAATAACACTAGAGATTTTCCAATACCATATTTCATTCTGATTCTGAGACTTAAGAATTGGCTTATATCAAGGTCACCTCTGATATTAGTATGATTCAATATTTTAACATCTATCATATTGGGGTTTTTTTTGTTTTTTTTCTAATAGCTGACATTCTGAAAGCTTTGAAGAACATCAAGCTCTCTGCTAAGTCCGTGCTTGTAATTACTTTGACACAACGAATGAACCTAGAACCAGTTAATTGTTTGGGGCTTGTTGGTTATAGGGTCGTACTTGCAAATGCCTGTTATCAGGAAAGGGCAGGTATTATAGGCTGATGCTGATAGTGGTGTCAGTATCTGAACAACCCTAAATCAAACTTGGTTGTTTTTTTTTTTGTCTCAAAACTGGACAAAATAAGAAACTTCCTCTACTTTGGGGGAAAAATATGAGAAGAAAACAAAATCTGGTTAGTTAGGATTCGGAGCAGCTGGATACGAGTGGAAAAACTCTTCTCTAAACCCAATTTAATTTTCACAATGTACCAGATACAAAGACACTCACTTTCATTTCCCTCCATTAAGGACTCGCACCATTCAGGCTTCATCCTTGACGAGAACTTCAGCAAGTTTTAGCAGTAATTGTAGTTCACATTAGATTCTGTACACAAGACTTTAAGGAAGCGGGGGATTACCTAATTAACTTCTTCAAAAACATGTACTCATTATAAATTGAATTCCTTTTGGAAGTTAGAGGGTGCTTAATTAATTAATTGTGTTAATGACCCATTAATGGTAGTGCACCAGAATTCTAATGAGCCACCTTAATTAAATATTATCTCACTGTTTAATCAATGCCTTTAATTATTCACATGATATTTTCTGTAGAATCAATTTGGTGCCGGCTTGCAGGAGGAAAACGCTGATCGTGTGCTCCACTTCCTCCCTGATTCATCACTGAATTGGTAGTTCAGTTCAAAATCCTGTTTTAATCACAGCGAATATAAGCCATTTGGCTCAGATCCATACATTCTTTTGTGTAAGAGAGTCATTGTGATCATTCTGATATCCATTTTAATTGGCCCCAGGTCACTTTTTACATCTGTTTGAGAGACGGGTTTTAATTAGAGATATGAGATGTTGCAATTACATCGTCATGGTCGCGATGTGTTAAAAGCCATGGAGGAAGATAAATGGTTGGGTGCCGTATATTTGTGTAAAGTAATGGACAATCTACCTGTAATTTCCTCATTGAACAGTCTGCAATGTCATGTTAATGACAGCCTCATGCATGACTAATTCTTGAGCCCTTGATGTGAGTCAAGGATGTTACATCTGTATGCTTCTTTACAGACAAATCAATGTTTTCTCCCAGGCTCACTTCCTTGCACAATCACAAAATAGTTTGTTTTTTTTCCCCATTGGAAAGACATTCGAGTAAGACAATGCATGCTTTCTAAATTGGGATTCATTGCCATGTCATCACCAAGCTTCTCTTCATGTCGAGTGTCTGTGAACCTCTGCTCTTCCTCCCCCCTTCGTGCTTTTTCAGAGCAAACTGGAAGACCTCAGTCATCATCCTCGTTTTAGCTCAAATTTGGTGGGATCAAAGGTGGCCAGCTGGGTGTGGGCGGGGAGCAGATGGTTGCATGCTCAGGGGGGACCAGGCAAAGGCCCTTCAGGTTTTAACACCTCCTCTCCCCTGGGTGCCCCGGGTGGGGGGGATCCGGCTCGGGGAACCTACCTGAGCTCAGTGGCATGACTAGCAGGCTTCCACTGCACCACCCCCTGCTTGGCTCACATATGGCGCCGGGCATGGGGGGCCTTGAGCTGGGGTTCTGACCCGGGGAACACAAACGGTGGAAGGGCAGGGGAAGGTAAGCCTCACTCATTAGGATGAGTGCAGGAAAATGAATCCGATGAATTGAAACCAACAAAAAAGGGGGGCTGAGGGAAATTTGGATAAGTCAGTAAGACAAGTCAGCAAAAATCAGAGAGGCTTTACATGTCTTGATCAGACTCAAGAACACATCTTGTCCTGATCTTGCATATTTAATATGCCAAATAAACATATACATAATGCATCATTGAGTTAATATTCTTTCACTTGTTTATAGTTATTCTATATGTTTCGTAACAACAACATTTTTCTTGTTGTTTTCTTACTTTTTTGTCTCTTCTGGGTAAACTCTTTTAGCAAACACCGGGACCAATTCCTTCTCTGAGGCGGAGACGTCATGGCAACAGATCCTTATTTCTAATTCAAAATGATTCAAACGTGAAATTCTGTGAAACTTGTCTTTTAGATTTCAGTAGTTTTACCTCTGGTAACCCGCTGTTGTTTGGTCTGGAAGAGCCAGGCTGGTTACAGAGACTGCAGGTGCTCGGGCAGATTAATCCCTCTGCAAATCAGCTCCGCCTCAGCAATCTCAAAGTTCCAGGAAAGGAGCCTGCTGGGAACGTGAAGTGGTACTTGTGGTCTGGGATTATGACTTTTCAGACTTGTTGGCCTTGAGAACACAAACGTAGCCTCTTGATTTGAATTTGCAGAGGTAATAAGTTCTGTAGTGGGGTGGGGTTCAAGGGGGGTGGGCTGGTTTTGGATTCATCCACCGACAGAATGTTTTTTTGGGGATAACTATTTTTCCATAAATCCATCTTAAGTAGTCACATTCTCCCTGTGGCTAATAGGATCATGATGGGAATAATCTTAACAAATCTGACAGAAAAAAAGAATGTCCTGGCCTTCAACTTCTTCCTCTCGGTAAATGAACAATTTCAAGAGTCTTTCCTGTGGGACTCGGGGGGGGGGGGGGACATTTACTGGCAATGAGACAAAGAAGCAAGAGAAAAACAAAATCATTTTCTCAGGAGGTTTGGCAACTATTGCTGTCGCTTTAATGTGGACAGTCAGCATCCAGGAATAATATCATTTAGAAAATATAAATGACAGAATCTACTGTTGACGCGTACTTCAATGTTAGGGACAATTTATCTGCTTTCTGACTGCTCGTGGAAACTATGAAAACAGAAGTTTTTTTTGTATTTCGTAGTTTCATAGAAAGTGAAAATACAAGTGAACTCTACGATTCAGGTGAAGGCCATTTTCCAAATACAACTGCTGCATCCTGTTCAAACTGGATTGAAATTGGAAATGGTGCCCAATCAGACATTTGCTCCTTATTCTCACCCTGTCACTCACACCAGGCACAACACCGCCCTAAAACCGCCTTGGATGCAGACAATATGACCAAGCAAACCTCTTATTGTCATATCAAACTCTGACAGTGCCGCGATGCACATCTGCTCTCTATTCATCTTCCTGCTGCAACACACAAACAGAGCATTTGCATTTGTTGCTATTTCAAACAACAAGAATGAAATTCTCTGTCTTCATTAACGTATACCTGGCCTGTAAAACCACATAACACTTTATAATACACATCTATTTTTACTTTTCAATGTTGAGGAAACCAGATCTTACAAGAGCTCCAGGAGAAGGTCAACTAAACTGTTTTTTTGTTTTTTTTGTTTTTTTAGCACTAAAAGAAAAAAATCCTCTGTGGTCGAAACTCTTCAAACTTGAGTATTCAAATAACTGTCAATTGGCTTCTGCCAATTTGATCTCTTACATGTCTTGAACGGTCCATCTAGAAACTCAAATCCCAAAGATGTACAAAAAAGAAAGCTCCACCATGAGGAGAATTTGGAAAAAGGGTCAAATCGAGACGCTGAAATTGAGGAATTTTTGGCATTTCTTGATAAATAAATCAAACAGTTTCACAAATTGTTAACATATTTGCACATTTATCTTTTCTGTACTTACAAATTGACAAGACTAGTGTTGCAAATACTGGATGTCTTAACGTTTTTTGAATAACATTCTTAGACAAAAACAATATAGTATACTTTGGCTGGTGTAAATTACAGGAGTTGAACTATGATCTGATCTGTTGTAGTTTACACACACGTTTAATAATAACGAGTAAAGAAACCATTTAAAGATATTTCTGGCTGCTGTTCGTGATGTTGACAGTAAAGCTGTTGGCTGTGTTGTTGTCTCAACTTCACAAAGAGCTCCATGCTGCAGAGCCTATTGCATTGTGGGACAAAGGTGCCATCCAGGACCCATCTATCTTATCGGATCTCAATGAAAGCTTGGAGTTGATTTAGCTGGCATGTGTGTTTTCTTCCTCTGTCTTTGTGTGCGTGTGTGTGTGTGTGTGTTTGTGTGTGACCCATTGTGTCCAGACACCTGCCCACAGGCTGCTTGTCTGACTGATGAATCAGTGTCTTCAAGGTGTCTTTGAAGAAGTCTATTGTATGCCTTTGTTCTACCGTCTGAAGCATCCTGTTCAGCGTCTCCCTCCGCACACCGAAGAGAAAATAAATCCACTGCTGACATCGCCACAATAAATGGCCCGGGCCACCGTCCCATCAGCCATCTCTTCCAGCTCGGAACAGAGGGGGAAAGGATAACGGATAACGGGACAGAGACCAGAAGAATAAAACAACAAAGAAAGAATACTGAATCTGACAATAGACCTCCATTCTTTAAAAGAGTCATTTTAAAAAAAGTCCCCAAAAACTTTTCCTCATTTCTATTCAGTTTTCTCTTTCATTCCCTTCGTTTGAGTCCTCTCTTATTTGTGATGTCACACCTGCTATCATTCATGTGCTGCGTGGTCTGTCAGGGCAGATTAGAAGCGAGGGGCTTGTGCCTCGACAGCCATCGTACAGTATCAATATTGTGACGGCTGAGGAGCCGCCTGTCCTCACATCTCCATGCAGTGCAAAGACAATTGAAAAGAGGAAGCGTCACAAACCTGACACCCGAGTCACTTCAAGGAATCCCTTTCAAGAAGAAATAAAAACCTCACCTGACAAAGCAAAGCTCGCCCAGGACAGGAGTAAATAGCATCAAACAGCGAGGGTATTTCCACTTTTAACAGAAGGAAACACACCCGCTGAAATCAATTAAGATTCAGGAAAGCAAATTGATCGTGTTCTGAAAAGTTTTATTTTGATAAATTAATTTTGATTTAGCTGCATGTAGTGCATAGTCTGCACGCTTTGTTTGATAAAGAAAAGCAGACAAAAGAAATTCTGCTCGGCTTGAAACAGAAAAAGCTGAGTTGATTTCAGTGTCAAACACATTGAAATAAAAATGTTTTCTATGTCGGCTAATGCGTGCAGGAACATCTAGCAAGCCTTGTAACAATAGGCAGAGTTTTTCCTGTAATGTCGGCCACTGACATTTTTCATCGTAATCATTTCCTCTAATACTGCGCCACTCATTAACCCCAATTACTCTTCCAGGAGGATATCAGAATTACTCTTTTCTGCAGTGTTCTCATAACTCCAGCTGCTCCACTCATCAACCAGTTTAATCTGTGCAAGTCGGAGCGGGATGTAAGCCAAATGAAAAAATGTAACATGAGGTTAATCACCCTGAATACATTTTCCAACAAGTATAATTTGTCAATTTTCTGCCTTTTCTTTAGTTTTATGCACAGTCCAGCTGTAGCTGAATGTGTCTTTAAATGTTGGCCAATGCTTGGTTTGAAGCAGATAAGTGGAATTAGTGACCCAGTGACATCTGAGAGTTACATTTAAAGTGACAATCACGCAGAGGAAAGAACAACTGGCATTGATTTGTACATGTGTTTTTTTTAAGGTAGTTGCATTTTAAATTCTTGGTTTATCCCAACTTCCCTACTTTATGTACATACTGTAATGAAAGCACTGACAGGTTACCCGTTTAACACTCGCCCAAGGACTGCAGGGCAACATGAAGTTTGTGTATCTCTCTTACAATCTGTGCAGAGAGAAACAAAGGCCAAGAAATATATCACACAAGATGGTACAGACAGAGATAGAACTTAGAGAGGAGAAAATGAGGAAAAAAATCCCCAAGCTTTAAAAAAAAGAAAAGAAAAAAAAAATCCCAGGGTGATTACAAGATCAGCATGCCACGGTACAATTACCATCACTTTGAATTTGAAATGGCCATTTAAAGGGCAGTAGAGCATCCTGGAAAATTAAAGCGGAGCCTAATTAGCACACTCCAACCTGACAACGGAGCAGCTTTCAGCCTGGCTGAGCAGAGCAGTCAAGCACGAGGAAGTGACTGAGTGAAGGACTGAAGGACCACGGAGGTCCTGCCGCCCCTGCTCTGAACCCATCACACACCCAACTGTGAGACACACTTCTACAGACTCACACACACACAATCTACACTAGCATACACACCCATCTTTACAGTCTTACAACAATAACAAACTTTACTCGTTTATAGGGATGGGTATTGGAGGGTAACTCACAATACGATATGACAACCGTGATTTGGCGTCAATCGATAATTTTGCATACAATCTTATAACAATACATTGCAACACCTGATAAACTGAAGAATTTGAAATTATTCTTCTTCATCAGCTTCTACAGTTCAGCAATCTTAATAGGACAGATACAATAGAGACAGACAGACCATTTATTGAATCAATTGACCACACTTAAAAAAAAAAGGAAAAATCGCCAATTTTCATCACATCCTTCAAGTGTATCTTTACTTTTTACAAGGCTCAAGAAAAAACGTCAAATCATTTAGCCAGGCAGACTGGTGGTTGGTGAGAGATTTCCAGGCCTAACTTCATCTTGGACCACTTCCCTTCAGTTTGTGTCATAAGTGGTACAGTAAAGATTAATGAAGCAGTGAGTCAATTTTTTAGGGAAAACATTTCTAGGATGTGCTGTATTTTTTTTAATTAAAATATTGGTATTCAGCACAACAATATTTTTACCTCCCTTTTTTTGTGTAACTGAACGTTATCTTGAATCATTTCCTCACACTAGTTTGTTAATGTACTTCACTTTTCTCACAGAATGGTGGCACTCAAGCATGTCCTCTTTCCCCTCCCAGCCTGCCAGCAGTGGTTGGGTCAGGCCCATGACCCCTTGACCCCTCACGGTTAAATTAACTCTGCCCCCAGTTGGGTGTTGTGCCAAATGTCAGAAGCGGCCTCTAATCCTCTCTCGCTGTCTCGTTGGCCACTCAGCACCAGACTACCTTTCCTGTCCAGACCAATCTACCTACAAGCTAACCTCAGTTAAACCCTGCTGCAGACTCTCCTGCATAGGGAGGGGACCACTCAATAATCCTCGTTCAACTGAGAGTTTTCTTTCAAACAAAATGATGCAGTTGTAGAGTTGTAGGTTTGAGCCTGAAACTTTTTTTTTTTCTTTTTTTTTACCGTCAAAGTCGGGGAAAAGTGGAATTGCAAAATCCCGCCCCGGGGATGGAAAAGTGCTGAGAGGAGGTGAAACTAGACACTGTCAAGACAGCTCCATCTGTGTATGTGTGAGTGTGAGTGTTTCACCTCTGTCTTTCCCGAGCCCTGGGGTCTATACTGAGGTCTGGTCAAAGAGAAGGAGAGCCCCATGGCTATAACTGTCACAGAGCACAACAGGTCGACTTTCAGCTTCCAACTGAAAACTTTGCTGGGTACAACTGAGTTTGAAAGAAAAAGTTAAAAAGACAATATGTAGTGATTTAAAGTTTTATAGAATATGAATCCCAAGATAACATCAGAAGAGCGTCACGTTCATTGCTTGTAGGATGTTTCGTCTTCTGTATTGATTGTGGCTTGAGCAGGAGATAATTTCATCCGGACAGATCAATCCAAACCTGTTCTGGAGACCTTCACGACCCCTCTGCACCACACAGTCATGGAACAGCGACATTGTCTAAAGACACAGCTAATTTGATTTGAGTCAAATGTGGGGCTCAATCACTGCCTATTAGCTAAGATTTAATTAACCCAAATTGTGTTATTGTGTTTGATGACAAAGAGGTTTCTGTGTGGGGACCTCATTGTCAGATCATTGTTCTGTTGTCTCATTCAACTCAGTCAAAGGTTGACAAAGAAAGACCAGCTGCCAATGGAGGGATACAAAAGGTCTTCTATTATTGTTAATGGAGGCTGTGTACTTTATATCTGGACACTGGAACTAAAGGTTAAAACTATACACTCTTAATGAGGAGCTTTGGTTTGCTTTCTAGTTGTTTTTTAAGCAATTAATCTGGAATGACAGAATGAATGTTTTCACTTCCATCATTTTTTTTATGTGCTTTAAACTTTGAATATTGATGCCTTACTAAGAAGCAGTAAATGTACAATATATGTATGTGTACACTAAAGGCAGGAAGCACTAGAGGGCAGAAAATATATTTAAATACTTCACTAAGTTATATTTTTGTTATATTGCTTTTTTTTTTCTTCAGAGATGCTGATAAGTATGGATTTATAACCTTGTTACACAGTATGCGCCCCTCAAAAAAAAGAAAATCAATGTTGGTATAATCTTATTAAAGCTCCAGTGAGGAACTTTCCATTAGTATTGATTTTGGCGACCCCTGTGGACAACGTGGTACCTGTCCTGTACATGTCTAAGTAATCTTGCTCTCCTTGAAACAGCTAAACATATAACTCACCACCGCACATCTTTAGTGTGAAAAAAGTAAATAAAGGCTTTTTAGCTGTAACTCACTTTGCCTGTCACCTACCCTGCGGCAGTGATTGCAGGCATTACAAATCAGTCTTTTAAGTTATGGCCTTCTTAGCTGTGGATGATCCCATACAGACATGTTGATATATTTCTCTGTTTTCATACGTTAAAAAAACCAAAACCAAAAGAAACACAGGAGCTTTAAATACAAACATCAGTCAAACTGATGTTAAAGGAAAAAGCAACTGCTTTTATCGTTGTAGTATATTTAAGTTTAATTTGTGATATAACCATTAATTCCCCTCCCCCCCCCCCACACACACACACCCTTCAGTGAATTTTAAACTGACCCAGCATTCTTGTCAATGGTGCGGAATTAAAAATCCAGTTTCTATTCTGTTTGTTGTTGAATTTAAGAAAAGAGAAAAGAATCCCAATATTAAAGAAAGTGCAAATCAATCACCTTCAAACAAAATGACATAAATACCATTAAATTCCATAAGATCTTATTTTATCTCATCCCTCTCTTAATGCCTTTCCCTCATCTGGAGTGACATGATATTTTTTCCCACTGACACACGCTATAATTGACAAAGCCTGGCTGCACTTTGCCAAAGCGTATTGAGCTGCTATCTGGCTGAAGAATACAAATTTATCCTGAGTCTGAGGTGCTCAACAAAACTGCTGCCAATTATCTGAAGCCCTGTAAATGATAACTCTGTGGCCACTCAGGCGTAAAACAAGGAGATGAAGATGAATCTTACTCTTCCCCATCATTTCATCCCATTTAATTGACAAGTTCTCACTTGCTGTTAAATTTAGAAGATTACAAATATGAGCTGAATCTCGAGCACCCGATCCAGCCGCTCTAATCACATGCAGAACCGGTCGCAAATTAATCTACATATTTTAATAAGGTGCCAGTAGCAGAGACGGTGTGTGCAGACATTTAACGGATTATCATCCACCGTCCTCCGAGTTTAGAAATTGAATAAATATCTTTTATATAAATACATGGGAACTTGGGCTGATAGAGAGGAGCTTGTCTCTCTCACATGCTCATATTCTCGTCTCTTCCGCTCTCTTCCTCACACGAGCATGTGGACGAGGCTTTCAGAGGCTTTGGCTTCACTTGTGGTCTTTAGTCTTAGACTCAGGCCGATTAACAGTCCAAGCACTTATGGAACAAAGAAGATGTAATTTCCCAGGCCCGCTAATACCAACAGCTCCTGGGTTTCTTACTTCCAGTGTAATCTTTAGGAGAGAAATATGATGGCTTTTTCAGGAATTAAACCTGCTTTGGAGATGAGGAAGCCTTTGAGTATGAAAATGTGTAAAACACTACTTTAACTTGCAGTTAAAAAAAAAAAAGCTAATAGGCAAACCAAAAGCTTTTTGGGATTGACTCATAGCAGAAGAAAGATCCCTCCGAAATTTTTACAGTTTTCCACCAACCCTCCGTTTTTTATCAAATACAGTATGTATGTTACGTCTCAGAATAGTGCAAATCATACCAAAAAGTGTTTCTTTGAAGATTAAAGCAGATGATCTTCAAAAGCACACAAGAAAAGACCAAAACCAAGCGCCATTACTCATTTTTCCTAAGTTTAGCCAAACCTCTATGTCTACTGAACACACATATTTAAACTGACTAAAATATGTACTCCAATTATAAAAAAAAGGTTTAATTATTACCTACCACAGCTTGATCATGCATTTTTTTAAACATTTTGTAGATGTAGATTTGGATATATATAGATAGATCTCGTTTGTTACTGTGGTAAGAATATTGCGATGTTTCCCTTTGTAGGTCACACTCGTCCATGTTGTCATTACATGTTTTCATTGTGCAAAACAAACCTAAAAACACCACACCTGAACTTGCAGCTTAACCCCCCCTAAAGCATGCCTGTTTTACCACTGAAAACAGTGAAATTACGAGCTTCCTCATTCACAGCAAATAAACCAGTGATGGGAGCTCTTAAGTGGCAGTACAAAGCGTTATAAATTGTTTTTTCTTTTTTTTCACCTTTTCACAATGCCAGCAAGAATATAGCCCCATTACACTCCTGAGGGTCACTTTTAGTGTCTGAAGGTAGTGCTTACACAGACTTTACAACGTGTATCATTATAGCTCGCCATATAAGGAGGCGGCGGGGATGAGAAAGGGAACAGAAGACAGAAAGAGGGAGGTCACCTAAGGCTGTCAGAATCAGAGGGAAGAGAGGACCAAAGATCAGCACTCAATTATCACCACTTAACTGAAAGGAATCTCCCGTCTTATTCATGCCACCTGTTTAGTAATGAAGCTTATTGAACTATTAGCACATCATAAGCTAGCCTAGCACGTTTTCTTTCAGCTTCCTTTAAAGTTCCCTCTTGTGGGGAGATTTTAATCCCAACTATCACACACGTATCACTCCAAAACAAACGCATATTTATCCTCAATCAGTGATAGACGTTTCTGCGTACCAAAACAAAACAGTGATAAACCTCCAACATGACACTGATTTGTCATTTAGAAGTGATTTGTCTGGTGCTGTCCCATCTCCTGGCTGAGTAAGACGTCACATGTCAGCAGATTGATTGACAGTTCCCTGTACTGTCAGTGAGCTGCGGGGGAGCTGCAGGGAAAGATAAGGACATCTACCCTGTGTAGCCTCTAATGGCAAGCTCGGGGTCACTTGGAGGTCCCCTCAAACCATCATGAGATCAGTATCTGGTCGGACTGGTTTTACTCCAACTCTAACACCTGTCCTCTGCTGACCTTCTAACCTATCCCAAACACTATCACGTTCCTGGATCAGTCTGTTTAATCCAATACGTAGCTATAAAGTATACAGTTTAAAGCTCCTGTGAGGAGTTCTTAGCTGGTGTTGAAACGGACTGAAATTTATATTGATGCCTCTATCTGAGATACAAAAGCAAACAAGACCATCAGCACAAATATTCCCATTTTCTATGTTATTCTTAATGCCTAATACTGCCACAACAGTGTGAGTATTAGGGATGTTATGTGTCTCTCACAGCTTGTTGTTGCAATCCGCATGGCAACAACTCTTGACATCTGATTGTTCAAAGAAAAAAAAACACAACCTCCAGGTGTTAGTCCTCAGCAAACCACCACGCTCTTCACTTTTTTGCCTACAGTTGTTCCTGCATCTCGTGTTTCTAATCCAGTCAAAGCCCTCCAATGGTCATTCTCTTCCTTTAGAATTATTGATGAAAACAGACTGATTTAACACATGACACTCGGTTTACTGTGATGCACTGAAGTTGACAGATTGCTTCTTTTTTAAGTGTTGAGTTAATCCAAGTTCAGGCGAGGTGATGTCAAGCAGAACCTCCTCTCAAAGAAAAAAAAAAAACAACTGCTTCAAAGATGGATGTCTAGGAGAACTGGTTTTACTCAGTTGGTAGAGCAGGAGCCCCACGTACGTACAGAGGCTACAGACCTTGTTGATCTGGTCAAAGGTTTGACTCCCAATCCAGACCTTGTTTGGTAGATGTCATCCCCGCTGTCTCTCCCCACAGTTCCTGTCACTCTGTAGCTGTCCTATCCAAATATTGGCAGAAGCCCCCAAAAATAAATACACATTTAAAGAAAGATGGATGTCTACCAGTATATACACTAACTACCAGGGGAAGAAATAAAATATGTATATGAATCCAGTAGGAGTACTAATAAGGAAATGCAAAGAAATTAACCCCCGTAAATCCATGAACTAATACATTTGTCCTAAGCTAAATGTAGCTTAGCATAGGAAACTACGCTCTCGTAATTTAGCAAATAGAAAACAGCAATTTCTTGAGTAAGATGAAGCCTTTGATGCACCACTTGCTCCCAGACTGGACAATACCATAAGTGTGTTTGCAGATTTAAATGCCCTTTACTTTTATCTCTTCAAATCTACTTATTTGGATTTATACCCAAGCAAATGCAGAATCAGGCATCACAGGGGGTACCAGAGGGGGGAGGGGCGATCCCTGCACCACATAATCTCAAAGTACCTTGTTTCCAAATCCCTCAACATATGTAGTCTGGCCTTAAGATCTGTGTCAGAGTTTGTTTAAGTGTGTTTAAGCGAGTAGCTGTTTGGGAATGTCATTAGCTTAGCTCCACTATGTCGTTACACTAAAGAGGTTTGGGCCTTGGGTGCTATACAGTACACGCTGTGCAGATTCAGAGCCATCTCAGGTCAGACGAGTTTAGCAAAGCATTAGAAGATGGATGGGCTTAGAGACAAACAGGATGAACACTTACACAGGACAACATTTTAATTACAGGATAGATTTCACTGTGCGTCTGTCACAACAGCATATAGAAAATCTCCTCTGATGAGCTAATAGAGGCTGCGTGTGTTCATGTGCGGGTTTGTTTTTTTCTAAAGACAGTCTAAGGTTGATTAGGGTACTTGAGTGAACTGGTTTAACCCTGGACTTGGTCCGCCATATCACTAGGCCAAAGCGCTTGGAAGTTTTTGTCATTTAAATCAACAATATGTAACTTCTCCACCTTAAAATATTAGTTTCAATGGTCAATCTTATGTTATAATAACTTTCAACAAGGGAGAATGGCGTCTCTCCTATGTCCACCGAGTGGGCCATTTACCTGTTCACTGCACTATGTAACTTTTGCACGATGCTGCAGTCAGCTTGCAAAGGTGTGTACAGCTTTAGGAAGTTGTTCACCACCAGCCTTCAGCTACAAAGCAGCCAGTTAGCCCATCTCTGTACTGTTTGATCCAATGGGTGAGGCTAAGAGATGGAAGAAGACAGTGATTGTTGAGAAAATGGAGAGATGGGTTTTACAATTTCATACATATTGATTCTTTTTAAGATAATGATTTCTGTATTCAAATTTCAGATTCAACCTTGTAAACATCATTTTCATATTGAACCATAATAAAGAGTACAAAAACTGTACTGATAAGATCGATACAAGAAACTAAAATCAGTGACTCACAACCCATATATGACCTTGTCTGTGAAAGAAAAGAAGGAAAAATGCTAATAGTAGTGGGGAATGACAGAGTGGCGCAACAGGACATTTAAAGGAGAAACGAGACAGAAAGTGTTGAGGAGGGGGGTAGTAAAGGGTGAGAGAGAAAGCCTTGCTTATTATCTCAATCATCGAGCGGAATAATAGGACAGCAAAAAGCCAGAGTGTGCCCAGATCTACCAGTCTGCTTGCCTGCCTGCCTTTCAGTCGGGCTTGATGTGGTTAAAAGAGAGTTTGGCTAATCGACTAAGCTCTCGCCATCCCCACCCCGCTGACCCAGAACAGCCATCTTCCTCTCCCTGTGAGACCCCTACAGAGCAAACAGTGCAGGGACATTAAACACTCATACACATTTTTAACCATTAACCTAAATGGCAAGGACTGTTCTTTTCTCCCTCCATAAGGTTTGAGCCATTGAATAAACTCAAATGATAATCCATCAATTTATTTCTACTTAGGTCGGTGAATAATGGCGCAATATCGGTCCTAGAAGGAGCATTGGGGAGTACAGATAAGTCCCTGAAAAATGGACATCATTTGTTGCAGTAGCAATCTAGATTTTCTTTTTAAACCTTGCAACGAAAAAATCCTTTAAATAGTCTGCCAGCTACTTCTGCACCCTGCCTGTCCTTTATTTTCCTGACACCCCATTTCACCCTCCTATAACACTCAAACAAGGCTGTGTGGCAGCAACACGGGCAGGTTGCCAGACCCATTGTTACTGTAAATACTCAACGGTTAGTGCTTCCCCAGAGGAATATCATTTGAATTGTAGCTATATCTTAACCACCTGTAACATGTGAACTGAATTTGATCCCTCCGATATTTCCTGTCCCACGAGAGACCAGAAGTCGCCGTGGTGAAAGAAGCCTAAAATCCCCGTGTGTGCATTTCCTATAATTACAATAACATTTGGAGTTAATTACGTACAAAGTATTTTAACAGCACAGATTGGCTGACCTTATGTGTCGTACACTGTTTAGGGAGACGCATCCAGAGAGAAAATTCAACGCAGAAAGGCACAAAAAGTCGATGCATTGATCAAATGAAATAAAATATTTTCAAAGTTAAGTACTAAAAAAAAAAAACTAAATAGACAACCACATAGACAAAGACTTTTCGGTTCTGTTGCACAATTGAATTGTTTTTTGGGACTGTATCATTCTTTAAACTTAATGGTTCACTCTACCTCAGATAAAATCAGGCTTTACACGTGAATTTAAACTTAAATCCCATATCCGTCGGGCCCTATGCTACTGTACAAATTTATATACAGACTTACTGGTCTGGTTTGCTTTTCTAGGTCAAAAAGAGACATCAGAATTCATTTCAATGTGTTTGATAATCAGTTGCCTAAATATTTCTATTAACACTGGCTGCTATTAGCTCAAACGATTAGCCCTGTCCGAGTAGCGCTAACTTAAAAGGTTTACCAGGCAGCTCACAAAACAATGGCTTACTTTTGTCAGATGCTCTTCACTTCCATATTGGCATGAAGGAGTGAGCAACTTCACATGCTAACTTCCTGTGCGTGGGTGTTTGACAATATACGTTTGCAATAGCGAGGTGATTGTTAATTTATATCCGTTCATTGCCGTTCTCTGGTTTTAATTCCGCCGTTGGTGCTGCTGGCAGAGGCCCCATGACTCTGTTACTGGGGGGGATGTTGGAATGAAACAGTGTTATTATATAAATACCGTTGCACTTTTGACTCCAGGAAGCTACTTCCTGAGGTGTAACCCTCAGTCATTGAGGGACCTGATTTACAGTAACTAGCCAGGGGTGGACGTGCTTCTCTAACACTTTATTTCACTCCTCTGTGCTTCTTCTCTCCTCTCTCTCTCCTTCTCCTTCCCACCCTTCACAGACACCCAGGTTTTCTCGTCTAATTTTAGGACCGGGAATCTCACTCTTTGACATGTCCTGGGGTGGATTTTCACCTCGACCACCGGCACAGCTGTCCATCCTTGTGACGTCCAGAGGCGAGATGTTCTGCTTTATTAAAAAGTGTGAATATAAAAAAAAGGAGAGAGGAAAAAGGGAGTGAGACACGCACACAGTGGGGGTGGGGGGGGAAGTGGTACAATGGCAGAAACTGTTAACATACATCTGTCCAATTTGCTCATGTAGAGATGCGGCCTGGCACTAGCTGGGTCTGAGTTGTGGTTGTTTGAATATTAACCGGCCATCTTGCATGTTATGCAGTGGTACAAATCCAAAGGAAAAGCGGCTCTGCTGTGGATCCATTCATCTGACAAACTTCTCAGGCGATTTGAGGTAAAAGACAATAATAATTTACATGACACAGAGAGGGAGAAATGAGAGGAAAAACAAAAGATGCAAACCCGCTGCCAATCAAAGTTGCTTTTGTGTACACCACGGCAGATAAAAAAGAACCTGACTCCGGAATCAAAAGAGTAAAACAAAAAGCTCCCTTGTCGAGTCTGTAATAGCACCGACTCTGCAGCGACTGATTATATAGAAAACAAGTGCAATTACATTTCTGAGCTCACGAGAGGGAGAAGCAAAGAGGCAAAACCAGGCCCAGGAGAGATGATTAATAATGGAGTTTTTATTCACATTCAGCAGCTTTAGTGACAGCCACAAACAGTGGCCAATATTATTGGGAAAAAAAGCAGGGAACGGTTTGTATTTGTAGCACAGAATCTACAAAAAAAAACACACACTTATTTTCCTGTTGTTTCACATTTGACAAGAGAGCATTTTAATTTAAACGTTAAAATCTCGGCTATCCGAACGGGAATGATGCTATTTCCCTCCTAGTGAGTCTTTGGAGGAATCCTCAGCTCCCCTGTGCCTCCGTAACTCCTAATTTATTTCAAGTGTGTGTGTGATTAGAAAAGCCCTCCTAAATTACTGTATCGCACAAAACGGTATAATTAAATTAATATTGGATGTAATAATTACTTTGTGGATTCTCATTTTTCATACACACAGCTGCTTTGTTGCCTGAACCATTAGCATTTGTCTGCCGCAATTAACAAAGGCTCTAATGAGATTTCTGTGCATGCATGTGTGTGTGTACGGGAGCGTGACTTTTATGGAGGCCTTGTTTGAGTGTGCGCGCGGGTTACTGCTTATGCATGCAGATTGGACTCCACTATCATCGGGGTTAGCAGGCACGCGCCACACACGTACAAATATATAACAGAGCGGCTTTTCCTGACACGTTAAAAGGGTTGTGTCATCGTGGGGGTATTTTACGAGCGTCTTTGGACGGAGTAATTTAGCTTCAATGAGAATGTGAACTTTAAGGAAAAGGTGGAAAAAGTTCCCACTTCTTTTAACGACCAAAAAGGTTGAAGAATCTCTGTGGTGCCAAGAAAGGTACATTACTCTCAATCTCAACTGTAATGTATTCCGCTACTGGTGAAAAATAGCTACATTTGTCTAATGCATGTCATAGATGTGACTTAATTCTGAGGGATGATCCTGTTCACAGATTTCATTCACATTCTCACGCTTTCCAAGGACATGAGTCATTCGATAGCTTGAGTTTAAAAGCCATGAATACTCGTTCAAAGAGGTTCAACGCGGATGTTTGGGCTCAGTTAGAGGAATCAGATTCGCATACAACCCAAGTTTCATTTAATGCAACAAATGAACTCCCGTGTGTTGACGACATCGCAAAAAATGTCGGTCAATAACTGTCATACGCTGCTGGCAGAACGGGATCCTGCTCAACCTCCACTGGTCTCTGAGATAACCCCGTCTTATTTGTAACGACTGCAGTGTGTGTCACCGTCGTCTCTGTGTGTCCTGGCTGGCAGGTGAACCTCTCTTTTCTTCAAACAGGACTACAGTCTCCCTCTCTTTCTCTCTCGCTCTCCTCTTCTGTCTACAACAGACACACTTCTGTGCCAGTCCTGTCACTAAGGATGAAAATGTCCCCTAGTTATCTGCCTGTGTAATTGCTGTCTTGTTTGGTTAGGAGATTAGAGGGCTGAAACTCTTTGTGTGGTCTTGCAGATTGAACAAACAGGCACCAGTAGGAACCTCCCTGTCCAAAAAAACCACAAGACAGACTCTTGTCTGTGTGACGAGAGCGAGCCAGATGGACTGCAGGCGCAGGTGATAATTGTGCTGGTTGGTGCGTTGATGGGCCGCGTTAGGATTTGACGATTGTAGCCTCATTTGAAAGTCATTCTGCTCGGTGCTATCGCGTTTCCACTTATGAGGGCTGAAGTTTTCCTGCAGAGCGAACAACGTGGCTCATGAATATGAACACACAAAACCCAATCACTTTGATCGTTTTTGCAACGCAGAAGAAATGAACGTGTTGTTAACTTTCTTCTCCCAGGACCACATTCTGTTGCTATTAACTAGCCAAGTTGTGAATTCTGGTTTGTTCCTCTGTCACTAGTCTGAATTGACAGCCTTTATTCCTGGAGTCTGCACTTTTCCTACCCCGTCTCTCAGGGTGGTATCCCATCAACAACACTGCCTCAGCCTCACCCGAGTACAATACCACGCTCGGCTCCTCACGATTAAGGCAAATCTCCATTCCAAACCCTCCAATCTCTGCTTTCATTTCACTCGTCTTGTTCCTTTTCTCTGCCTGCCGTCCTCCCTCCCATGAAAAGCGAAAAGGAGAGAGAACGTCAGGCTCCTCTTGTCACGGTGCTTCCAATCAGCGGGGCAAAAGCTCAGGGATCATGTTTGATACTGTCAGATGGCCTGGAAAATTAAAAACCCAATTAAAGTGGCAGTCCAGAGGTCAGCTCTTCTGCATATCAAAAGCTCTCCTCTGGCTATTCTACACAAATTATATCCGTTAACAGCTCACTTTGCTTAGGCTGCAGCAGCACGGCACTTAGGCTGTAATAAGTGCTTTTTCCTCTCTCTCTCTCTGTTCCATTTCAAATGTAAACCTCTGCGGCTGCTCAGCCACAGGAAACTGATGAAAAAATCATTCGAAAATATATTTTTCTCTATAAGACACGCGGGTCCGTCATGGAAGTTTTATTAATGTAGTTAAAGAAGAGGAAATACAACCAGGAGTTTATTTTTAGATTAGTCGCCACCTTGCTCCTTTTCTTTGCTTTCTCCTTTGTCCACACATGACATGCTACATTCCTGCTCGTATTTATCTTTCGCTTTTTGAGAAATAGCCACCAGTCCAAGCCCGCATTTCTCGCTCTCACTTTTCGCTATCTCTCTCTTCCTCGTCCTTTTGTGCTCCCCGTTTTACCCACGATTCATTAATTCCTGTACAGTGGTAGAGGGAAAGGACAGAGAGAAATGGCCAACCGAGCTTAATGGCATGCGTCTCGGGCCAGGCCATTAATATTCAGCTTAATGTTTCTGATAACAGGGCTGGGGGGCCATGAGGAGCCCACTGGCCCGGACAGCCTTATTAAGCAGCTGAAGTGGAATGATGCTTGCTCACGTTGGGGATCAAATGCAAGAGTAAACACACATATGCAACACACACACACACACACACACACACACACACACACACACACACACACACGGTCAAGACAATTGTGTTTGGGACTTCAGACAGCATCAGGATTTTCGCACTAAATCACTCCCACTATGTGCCCTCTCTTATCCTGCAGCCTCAAAGCTTTTTGCTCTTTCTCTGTCATTGTCACAGGTCGGTCAGCCTATTAAATGTTTTCTTGACATGTTTTTTTTTTTAAATCTCAGATTTCCTTTCTTTTCCCTCCTCCTTCTACATTTTTTTTTTTTCAGCAGCAAAGCCACAAGTCGTCCACGTTGGCTCTTTTAGCTCCATCTCATTTACATTTAATGACATGATAATACACATTAGCAGACTATTTCAAATAATTACAGCCTTTCAATCGCTTTTTACCCTCACCTCTCTCAACCAAATGTTCGTCTACATCCTGCATGCCCTGCTCTTTTTTTCCTCCATTAAACTTTCATATTTTTAATGGCAATAATAGAAAAAGCTTTTCCTCAGAAACAATGTCTAATAATATGTCACTGGGACAGGGAGAAAAAGAAAAGATTGAGCAATTTTCAAAATGGTGCAGGGCGGAGGGGTGAATAGGACATTAAGTTCTTTTTTTTTTTTCTCTGGTGGAGGTGGGTTTCTTTTTTTTCTTCTGTCAAGTTGACGGGGCTGCATGTTAAAGCTAACAGCAGATGGGAAGGTGACAACGCTCCTGTCAGGTCAGCCATGGCCAATAGTGAAAAAGAGCAGCTGTAATTCTACTACCCTCAGTTTAAAGAATACATTTAGAAACAAGCTGGGAATCTACTCTATAGATAAAAAAGTCTCTCCTATTTTTTCATTTTACACGAGAACATTCTGACATACTGTGTCCATATCCAGCTTAGTTTAAAATGAAATACAGTTTCTGAGAGAAAGTCCTTACAGGTTAACATGCCTGTGGTAAATCCCTGTTCTATTATTCACTGTGTTGCTCCTTTGTCCTGTTGTGGAGCAGTAGGCTGGATGGCAGTAGATACTGACCGGAGCTACAGCAACCCCATCGAGTGGCGTCTGGCTTTGGTACACAACAGGCTTGTGAAAGCAATCCAAACAAACTTCCCTCCTGAATAAAGTCCACTGAACTTTATATGTGAAAGCGACCTCAGCTTCCTCTGCATTGCTCACGACACCCAGCTGTACTGTACTACTCCAGGAGGAGATCTCCTCAATCTCAGCGGCTGCTCCGTCTTCCCATCCGTGGAAGTCTTCAACCTGAGTGTCATGCTGTTATCCACCCCTCTCATTTCCCTCACACCACTCTCAAAAAACATCTCCAGACTCTGGCCATCACTCTCAGACTTGCATTGTCCACGCTTTCATCACTTCCTGTCTGGATTATTTTATTTTTATTTTCCTTGAATTCTGAATAATAGTTTAGCCTAGTTTTATGAAACCACCGTTGAATCCGTCTATTATTTCATATGTATCAAAGATTGATCAGTTTTGGAGATCTAATGAGAGAACAGTTGGCACACAATGGTCACTCTCGTCCTGTAAAATGCCTCTTTTGCAGCTATGGCACCATGCTGAGAAATGACTGCAGCCTATGGCCCTGAAGAGTTTACAGAACTTACTGTGACAACTTGGTTAACCTCTGACATCAGATACTGTGGGCTGAGTCTAATCCCATTTGGATTACGGGTAAGGTGTGAAAATAACTCATCATCAAGTCATAGTACTTTGTCTACTGCTTGGTGTATTCCTACCAACAATGAAACAGCCACAGTTTCAGGTCGTTTTTGTTTCTATGTTATTAAGATTTTGGAGGTTTTAAGGTTTTCAGTCTTTGTTGCTCGTCAGATTTGAGTATAAAATGGAAGATTGTCCGACAGCCTCCAGATTAGACACTTAAACATCTGCTGTTCAAAATCATCTCAGTCACCTGTTAAGGAGGTTTATGTGAATGAATGGCAACAACTTTTTCTTGTTTGAAAAATCTATTCAACCAATGAAGGCTCTCTAAAATGTAAAAAAACATACAGCAGGAAAACAGGAAAAGAAGAACTGAAACTATTTGTAAGAATAACGTGTAGATTGTCTTTTTAGCCTATTACAAACACAGAGTCCTTGCATTAGCACATGCTCAAGTCTGAAGACATTTACATGTATGTGCCAGTGCATATTTGCATGTGCATCTTAATGTGTCTTTGTCAGGCGAAATAGGACTTGTTAATTAAATCTATGCATTCTTTTATTGTCTTTATTCTTCCATAATATTGTGTGAAAGAATTACCCATGTGGAAGAGTAAGCAGAGCTCCCTTGTGGTGCCTGTATGAATCTAT
This sequence comes from Symphodus melops, assembly GCF_947650265.1. NCBI lineage: Eukaryota > Metazoa > Chordata > Actinopteri > Labriformes > Labridae > Symphodus > Symphodus melops. The sequence goes on along the minus strand of NC_136709.1, from coordinate 16,818,926 downwards.
TCCTTGCAGATGCACTGCGCTGGTCAAACAAATTAAATTACTACACCAGTATGTAAGTAATTTTATGTAAATTGTGGTGTTAATGTTCTGCATCTTTCTGTTGATAATGGCCTGGTGGGTTCCTCCTCTGGTGGCTCTCGTGTGCGAAGCCACGGCAGTCACCGGCTGGAAATGATAGTGTACATTTGCCAAGAAGTCTGCCCTAATTTCTCCTCTTTACTGTCTGTACATTCAAAGGGATTTAAGAGATCTTAGTTGGCTTGAGGCTACAACGGAAGGGAGACTTTGTAAGAGAAGTGGAGAGGTTGGTTAAGATGCACAGGCTCATTGCTGTCAGTACAAATTCATTTCTACATTTGGGAATATTTTGGCCAGGAGGAACACTTGTGTAGAGGCACACAGGATTATGTTCATTACATTCGGTGTGATTTTAGAAACGTGTTACATTTTTGTAACGCAAAGAGACGTGTCTTACTTCCCAATGGTTTAAACGATGTTTAATTTAAATACAGGACACATTTACAGGTTACAAACTCAGGTACTTAAGAACATCTACTTTCTACCCCACCGCCCCAAAAAAAGTCTGCAGGCCCCTCCCTCCTTTTACAGCTCCAGAGGAGGGCAGGATTGATGCTGGATTTTTGTTTCAGCCTTCTATGGAATTAAGAAGTCTATCCCTTGCATTTCATTAAATCCTGCCTAATGAGATGACTGTCTCTCCCCAAAGAGCGCATGATAAAGTACCCGATGCCATGGTGCATAAATTAGTATGGTGAGGTTAAATGCTGGAACTGACTCGTGTTTCACAAGAGGACCCTAACCAGCAGTTAAATCAAATAACATAAATACTGTCAGAGGTGTCCTGACTTCACCTGCATACATAAAGAGAGCATCCAAACGAAAGGGTCATTTGTTAGAGCATGTGCTGCAGATGTTGACAACTTTGTGGGCTAAGTTAAACTGCTAAACTGTGGCTTTTACTTAAAAATATGACTAAAGATCTTTCTGAAAAAGTTGCAGCGAAAAATGACCACATTATCAAAAATGTTGACAACCTTACTGTCATGATGTAACGCACACGGTTTGTTCACTTTTGAAGGAGGCTTTTGTGATGTATTAGTTTTAATTACAAATGATTAGAAAACCAACCACATTTCCTTTCATGAAATGGTGTTTGACACACATACACACACATTCACACACGGAATGAGAGTAAAACCGAGAGAGAGAGAGAGAGAGAGAGAGAGAGAGAGAGAAATCATCAAGAAGTCAAGAGTGGGTTCATGCCTGATTTGATCATCACTTCTAATTGGAGGATCATTTTCATGAAGCCTTTCAAATCGCTGACAGCTTCTGTCCGCCATTCCTGTCAGTCTCTACAACTCTTTCACCATTTTTCTGCATGTTTTGAAAAGATGCCCTCGGCAGGAGAAAGGGAGTGATTGGAGGGGATGCTGGGAGTTTTGCTGATATTCCAGGTATTTTAAGCTTTTGGGTCCACATGGGCGTAATGGACTTATTCTCAAGCAGTTCTTGTCTCTCTAATTAGTGGTCCCCCCTCGAGCCGTAACAAGGGCACTGACGAGAGAGGCTTTTTCCCAATGATAATGTGAATGGATACCTGCAGGGGGAGATTTCTGCACTGTTCCTCATCCTGTCAGCCACTCTGGGTAACACAGGGGCTTAATGAACCTGAAAACAAGACAGTGTGTGTGTGTGTGTGTGTGTGTGTGTGTGTGTGTGTGTGTGTGTGTGTGTGTGTGTGGGTAGGTGTGTGTGTGTGTGTGTGTGTGTGTGTGTGTGTGTGTGTGGATCCAGATGGGTACTGTGCTGTAGCTTAGAGCTGGTTGTTGTCTATTAAGAAAAAATAACAGTATGTTTCTGGTGAGAAATGTGCACTGTGTCATGATTATGAAGTTAGTTTTTTTGTCCTAATATTTTAAGGAGCTGTAACAGTAAAAAAAGAAAAAAGCTGTCTGGACCTTCTTATACACACAGAGAAGAATCCAAAGCAAACTCTGAACACGAAAAGGAGGGTAAAAAAATCTGGAGAATGTTTTATCTATGAGGTATTTTCTGTGAGCCAACAAAGTTTAAGGAAGAAAGTATGAGCCCTTTAAAAGGCCAAACATCTCCTGAAATGTAACATTTATATAAAGTAGATTAGGCTATGACTTCAGTTGTCTGTTTTAAGACTTTGAAATGATTCATTTGCCTGCCCAAAGACATAAATAGATAAAACTCCAGGGGTCGATTGTTTTTTAATGAAAAATTGTAAGAGGGGCTATTGAGCAATTTTGATGTGCAAACACTAAAACACTTTTCAACAATTAGTTTTCTCCACTGGGTAAAAGTCTACCCAATGTTGTGACCATGACAGTATCCTTAAGCCATCAAGAGCCAACTCTCTGTTTTACATTTCACTGCATCAGAATTCCCTGTAGTCTCCAAAACGTTGTAATTAAGTATTTACATGGCTGATGTTGTGGAACCATTATTTGGAAAATTGGACTCATTGCTTGACAAATTTTGCACTTGCAACTTTATTCCAGAGCTTCATCAAGGTCTCAATGGTTTACTCAACATAGAGATAGCATATGTATTCTGTATGTATTATTTGGTATGTATGTCCTGCCTGTAAGATGCTCTTGACTGGTATGTCGACACCGTGGAGATGCACATCCAGGATGCACGCAACGTTCCAAATGTCACGTATGATCGATCGAAACGCCGTGCTGTCTGAGTGAGAGGTCATTGCTCTCCATATACAGCCGGCGGGGGGAAACCAGACAGAATGCCTGGTCAGCACATGGTCACATTTTGGACGCATCACTTTCCCCCCTTCCCTCCTCCCACCCTGAGCGCGTAATGAGCTGAGTTGTTGTTGTTGTTGATGCAGCAGCAGCACACTTCACTCCATGTGACATTCGACTCACACAGCGCTGCCAGAGCTTTCCCTGCGCTTCATCTCAGACACTTGGCCTTTCCAATGAGAGGCTGCAACTACTTTTCTCAAGCTTGCTGACATTGAATGATGCGTTTGTTTATCACAGCTGATAGGTGTCATGTTAGACATGCAGTGAGTTCTTGCAAAGTGAGCCATGGCCCTTTTTTTTTTTTTTTTTTTTTTTTACTTTCTCTGGTGGGGACCAAAGCAGGGAAGCACTTGCTTGAGGACTTAGTGACGGGGAAAGTCTATGACAGACTAAACAAAGTGGAAAAAAAACTGGACGGAATAAGCAGAGGAAATATGGACAGGTTGTATGCAGAGAGAAACAGAAAAACCGAAACAAGGAAAGACAGTGAGATGGAGGAAGGTAGCCACAGATGTGGCAAGGCCTCGGGCGATACAAGTCATTATGGTGTAAACTGCTCCAGTGGTGATGTTATGGTGAGAGCGGAGAGGTCACCAGCTCGGGGTGTGTCAGGCAATACACGCACGCAAACACACAAGTGGACTTTCACAAAGACACACAGAGGAAATTGAGAGAACATCTGGATATGTGCCACCTGCCTGGAGGAAGTCATCTCGTTTACACGCAGTACAGGAGGGGGGTTTGTCCCTTCCTGGATGTGCAACCTTCATGCTAGCCTGCACCACTGGGAGAGGATGGAGGACGGAGTGGAGAGTAAAGAGCGTGCAAACCGAATGACACACTTCACAGGGATTAAGTGTTAGAGTAAACAAGGATATCGTGAGTAAGGACGGGAAATACACCCCGCTGTCACCCCAGCAGACCCCTATCATGTCATCGCAGTTGCTTGTTTTACTCAGCTGCAAGGCCCTGGTCCGAGGCGCCGGCTGGATGCTTACTGGCATGCGTTAAAAAACAATTTGCAGGCATAAAATTGCAGACATAAGAATACTTTAACAGAATAGAAAAGGAAACGAAAACAATCAGAAATGAAAACGTGTTTGTGATGATATTTTTCTACTTTTATGCCTCCTTAAAAGAGAGACGGAAAGAAGAGACAGGAGCCACAAAACTCAGCGCTAAGTATTGACCATCTGGCTCCAGCCCAAGCTAGCGTGCCACAAAACAATTGCATTCATTAGGTTAATTTATCATGGTGGTAAGCTCAATTTACTTTTGCTTGTGTGAGCGTGGCTCATTAAGATTCAGTCTGCCGTTTCCTCAGGCCGTCTTGTGATCATTCACACGGGGTTAACGCATTTTGGGACCAGATAGGAAGCACTCCAGGGTTATCAGCCCGACCTAAACTGTTTAAATAAAGGCAGCAAACGAAGAGGTGGAGAGAGGAATTATGGTGGCAAATGAGAGAATGAGAAAAGGATGAAGAGGAGGGGGTGTGTGTCAGCGAAGAATGCCGTTGAAGGGAGGAGGAGGAGGAGGAAGAAAAGGCTCGGCTCTGAGTTGACAGAATGGATGTTCCAGTGCGGGGCCGTGGTGGAAGAGGAGAAAGAGCGAAAAGGGGAAGGGAGGCACGTGACTAAATGTATTCTGATAACTGAACAGCAGATGTCTCGCATGGAGCTCCTTTGTTGCCTGAACAGCAGGACCCTGCACTTCAGTGGGCTCACTTCACACCGCATTCATTTGCCTGCCAGCTGCCAATTTGGGGTAGAGAGAGTAAAAAAGAAGGAGAATGAGGGAGAGAGAGAGAGACTGAGAATGGAGGGAGGCTCACACAAGTCCGTCCCTCTCCTCCCCTCCCTCGGCATTTCTCGCAGAGAGGCTGCCATTCCCCTTCCCTTTTCCCCCCGGTGGCCTGTACAATTAGTGATCTGCATACCCACCCACACCTCCATGAACGGCTCTGGCGGAGCAGAGGGGGAGCTGCCTTTGTCTTTTGGCTGCTGCACAATGACTCGCTTTAGTCTTGGATTGAAGCCAGGAGCGGTGGCACAAAACCGCATGTTCTTGATTGATGAGGAATACTCCTGGAGTCTTGTTTCCTCACACAGCTGATTTGGCAGGTCAGAGACGGAGTGCAACGGCAGCAGCAGCCATCAGCCTCCTCAACTCCTAAACTGTGGAAAGGTTTAAGTTTTCTCCACTGTGAACGCTGCGTTATTATCCTCCCAGGTATCTTCACTCACTACGAGGAAGCTCTCATTAAGTCCCACAAAGCCCGCAGTTCATTAACGCCTGGGCGAAAACAAATTCACACCCCTCTTCTAAGTGCTGCAGGCAGGGGCGTGACGGCATCAAGGTTTTGTCAAGGCTGGCTGTGAGAGGCGAGACTCAGGTGACAGCAACTGCAACTTCACAGCTCACCTGACGTTTGTGACCTCACTGAGAGAACAAATTCACATCTCACTCTGGTGTTGGAAATCCTCCACCTGAGAAGTGTTAAGTCCTTGTTAAGGTGATGTGATTGGTTCTAAGTTTATTTTATTGATATCAAAAGTTACTGTCGATGTTCTGTTATTTTTAGGAGTTGGGCATCAAGCAGCTGTCCATCAACAATGGGTAAACAAAGCCATGAGAAGCTTCAGTTTAGAAAGCAGCAAGGTGCCTCAATCGAGGGATGTATACTGAGTTGCGGACAGTAGACCTTATCGCTCCCTCTCTCTTTTAAGCTGATGTGATTCTGCTGTCTTGGTGTTGCACAAAGCCGACGTGGACTCCTGCACTCCCTCTCTATCGCTCTCTATCGCTCACCTGAATTAATAAACACGGGTATGAAATATACTTGGGCCAGGTATCGTCTATGTGTGGGAAGAGCTGATCAGGCGTCAGGGAGTACACAGATGAATTCACCAAATCATTTCTAGGCACCCCAAACAATCAACTTGTTTCTTTTCTACAAACAGTATCCCAGAGAGCCACAAAACTCCTGCTTTTAGAATCCCACTTACACTCTGAGGTCATGTTAAGATCATTAAAACCAATCAAACTTCCCAAGAGAAGAAGAAGACTTCTTTGTCGCCTTTCGGGAATCACAGGATGCCATGAAGGGAATTCCTAGCTGAGTTGCTGCTAATATTGGCTTACTTTTCAAGCTCCACCTGTCTGGTTAGGAGTTCGTCCACCTCGTCGATGCAAATGACAGAAATCATGTCGCATTCATACAGTATAAGCTGTTTCTCAGTTCAGGGGCTGCACATTCCAACACGGATTGTGTCACAGCAGCGTGTCAACGACTGTCCCATTTGGACGGCGACTTCAGATGTAGCTGACAATGTGTCTTTCTTTCCATCAATGAACACAGAGCTTGATGAGCGTCTGCTCTGTTTGAATGTTATTCCCTCTGTTATTGTCTTAAGTAGGAAGGCTAGTATTCAGGGATGTGGGTCCTAAAGAGGTTGGGAGGGATTGCCAACCTGATTATTAAGTCTTGTGTGCTGTGTCGTATGGGAGATAATACACCTATTGATCGACGGACACCGGCTCATCTAAATTGTGCTCCCTTGTTAAAGCACAAAAGGCAGCAAGAGCAGATCCCTCTCATCGCCTTCCCCGATGTCAGTTCGCAGTACGAGCCACGGAACAAGCATTATCCCCACTTCCTGAGTTAAGGATAGGGGGGGGGGATGATAAAAACTTTTTGATTAAGGGAAGGGAATGTTCTATTTCATTGTGATTCGGGGAGCAGCAGAAAAAGGGGAGGATTAATCTTAAGGCCGTCGTTTTACTGCCTATCCCCACTCCTGTCTCTGAGCTGAAGAAGCGCGGGTGAATAATGGGGTGTCCATCAGCCGTGGGCTCAAACCCAGATTGGGATTTTCTCTGGGGATAATACAAAGCAGGGCGACAATTGATGATTCATAATGTACAATTTTAGCCTGGCGATAGCGCTAGCTATTGTGCCGGTGTTGGCATTAGTATTACAGTTTTTCCCATATGGGGTGTTTCTTTCTGACAGCAATCTTTTCAAAGTCTTCTTCTGCTGAGGACGGGAAAAATCACAGGTTTATAAATATGGATACAGAAAAGCATATATTCTGTAATTCAGATCTGTGACAAATTGTACTTATACGTCTACTAAAGAAACATCCTCATTCAGTCATGCACGCACAATATTTAAGAACCCTTTGAAAGGAGGGGAGGGTCCAGCTATGGCAAGGAAGAATGGCGCCTTTTTGCGTTCACTTACTCGATTCCATCGTTTTGTGCACAGCGGCTTTTACACTGAACCGCGAACAATCCTGCTAACAAAGTTGTCTGGCTCTCCAGTCATGTGAGCAGCACCTGTCGTGTCACAGAGTGGAGGCAGAGGCGGCGCTGGGGATCCACGGAGGGGACGCTATCCATCAGTGGTTCCATTTGATATTTAATTTAGACTTTTATGAGCCTTAGAGGATGGGCCGTGTCATTTTTCTCTCCCAGGCTCCCTCTCTCTGTAGGGATTGAGGATAAATTCCTTCCATCCGTGCAGCAGCCTAACCATGGCTCCCTCAGATTTATAACTGTATGTGATAGCGGTGATTCTGGTGTGGGCCGTCGTCTGACTCACATACGGGGCAATGCACACATGGGTCTCTGTGCAGGTCAAAGCTGCTCTGGACTTGCTCAAACTTGAATAAAAGTTAAAAGATGCACTGGTTCATTGCAAATTTTAAGAGCTCTCATAAAAGTTGACCACTGACTTGTTAACATAGGCATTATATTGGTAAGAAAGATCTGTTTTGATGTCATATTTAGCAACAGAAATAAAATCAATTAATGTAGCATCAATCAACACAGCATGATATTATGCATACATGTTTTTTATTTCCATGATTTATAGATGGCGTAAAATCGGCGATATTCTGAGAGGGTAATTTTAAGGAGCAGCAACGAGTTTTATAAACTAATCCTCTCCTAATGGTCTGTTTGAATGTAATTTATAGCTTCATTCATTACCCCTTTTGTATCAGTAATTATTTCTAAAATACCAAAGAGCCATCTTTTCTTTCCTGGATCTTCTCAGGCTCTGATTTATGGCCCCGGCTCTGGCCTGACGCTGTCTTCCCAAGGTGTGACATTTCAAAATATTTATAGCTCTGGCACATTAAAGGCCTTCCTTTGAAGGTGACCGACCGCTCTTCCACACCAGTGTAATTAATGGAATCTCAGCTTGTTCGCCTTGTGTTTTTTATCCACTGCATCCTGCTGGAACGCTGTATGGGAAACATCAAGGTGTTGGCTTTGCTGCCTCATAAAGATGCATTTTATACATGTTGGTCCCAGGATGCATTGCACAGGGAGCGACGGGAAAACCATTCCTTGTCAAAGCCTCAAAAGTTTAATATTTTATTGATTAAATCTAAACCCTCCGTCCAAAGTGGCAATTAAAATTCAATTAAAGTGACTGAAAGCATCATATTAAATTTCATCTTTTTATGAGCTCCATGATAATGCTGGAGGACAAGACTTGAATGTAATCACACCCTTTTTGGATCATATTATCCTGTCCATTCACTATAAAAGTGACACTTTTAGGTATACTTTCAATATTTCTTAACTGTAACCCTCTAATGAACACATTTTATTGCCTTTAAATCAACGATTATTGGGCATTATAATAAAGAGAGATGGTTTCTTTTTGGCCCATAATTCACATTAGAAAAATGTAATTGCCTCAGGTTAAAAAAAATCAAATGTTGAACAGAAATTTGGATATAGAACACTTGATTTTGCGTATTTATTTAAACCTCCATAACATGCTATAACATCCACACCATTGTATTACATTTATTCCATTTACTATAATTGATCATTAATGTGGCTGAAATTAACCACCCCCCCACACACGTCAACATATATCAACACTCGAATAATCACACTGTCAGCCCTGTGCTAACAAATTCATACACATTTTATGAATTCATCTCTGACAGATGACGTACAAAACAGCAACTTCAGTGTGTCACAAGAAAAGGAAAAACCCAACAAACAACTTTACAATAATTCCATTTCAAAACACGACTCTCTGAAGATTAACAACTCCCAAAAAGCCAATGTAAAAATGATTAAATGTGTCTTTTAAGATCCATACTTCTAGTCCTGCAATCATTTCTCGGACTACTGTGAGTTTGTTGACTGCCAGTCTCAGTCCAGATTTGCTGTTTGAGGTAACAGAGACGAGATGACTCATCATATTTTCTTCCATCTTTGTTTTAGTACTTGGGATGTCTCATGTAGATTCATGTTCATCATTAGATTTTCTCTCCTCTGGGGAGCACGATTATCCCAACACAAACTGGCGCCAATCCATAAGGAACATGTTGGGATATTTCACAGAATAAGTTAAAAACTTTGACCTCTCGTAGGCATCTCTCCTGGCACCATGGCTGTCTAATTGCTGTAGAAATATATATATATGTATGTATGTGTGTGTGTGTGTGTGTGTGTGTGTGTGTGTGTGTGCAGAATGAGTAATGCCACTTTAATGTCTCAATTCTAACAAAAAGATTTACACACATTTCCTTTTTCCAAAAATGGTGTCGGACTCATGCTGTTCCTAAACCAAGTCTTTATCAAATGTCAAAGGTCAGCACTAAGCCAAAGCAAGGCCATTGATTTCCCAGCATCCAGCACGGTAAGCAGCCTATTTAGATGTACACAGAGAGCAGTGTGAGACTGAGAGAGCTTGTTATTACAGAGTGCCTCTCTGTTTCTCCGAGACTGTTTGCTCTGTGTGATTATTCTCTCCAGCTCCCCGAGCATCCCGACTCCTGCCTCTGTGATAAAGATATTCATTTACCTGATATGAAAATCTTGTTCATGCTGATCCCAAATGACTCCAGATAGAAATGGGAAGAAAGCAGGGAGGCAGGAGACAGCAAGGAGGAAATGACAGGTTTGGAAGTGCTAGAAAGAATGACCTGAAATATTTATTTGATGAGCCTGAGTGTTACACCAAAAGTTAGCATGATATAAAAATAAGGCTTTGGAGCAGATATGAGGCCTCGATTTTTTTTCTTGAATCTTTGGAGAACATGTTGTCGAGACACCAGCGTGGAGGATGCTGCAGGAGAACTCATGATACCATATAAAACATTTCCATTCGACGCGATACGATACATGATACATGACTCAGGATAAAGTTAATATCACAATAGAGATAAAAACAACACGATATCGGGTTAACTGAAGAATACAAACTGTTCTTATCTAGTATGTCAATTGTATGATGAATGTTTTTATTCACTGCAGTTTGTTGTCAGTTAAACCTTTTATCACGCGTCGTCCTTTAACTTCTTTTCTCTACTGCTGCTGCCTCCTTTTTTTTGGGAGGTGTCAACTTCTCGTTGGCCGTCTAACTTCTGTTCAAATGAGCCTAATTCCACGTTTTAGTGCCACTGTGAAGAGTCATGAAGCGGTGAGTCCTATTGCCAGATAAATCTTCTTCAAGTGGTATATTAAAATAGATAGATATAGATATTTGGTACGAAAAATGTGATAAATGTTTCTCACACTCAAAAGATGACAACATATTACTGCACTGCTTTTTTGTCCAATCACTACAAGACATACAAGTTTAAGTCGAGTACACATTTCCCAAAGGTTTATATGCAGGGCTTTTTTCAGTAGTGATTCTGGGAAATTAAGGAATCTATGGAGTGTGCACATGACCGACTTTGAGTGTGCGTGTGTGTATGTGCTTGTGTGTGCACAAGATTATATTGTCGATGTTAATGTTTGTTGCCCTGGCTCTTTTTTGGTGTGTATATTGTCAAGGAGTACACGTCCTCCCCTTTGTGCTAATGATGAGCGTCATTTCATTTTAACTGCATCTGAATGAGGAGGCTTTGCATGCAGTGCTGGCATCCATCCACTAACTCTTCCACAGATATGAAGCAGAGTGAGTGAGAGCGAGGAAGAGAGAGAGAGACGGATATTATGGGTGGGAAAAAAAAATGTCCTCTCAAATGCACCCTCTTGGTTAAAGGGGTAAAATGAGATGCAGGGGTGTGATTGTCACTCCCCCCCTATCTCACATTTTCTTCTATTGCTTTATTTTGTTTGAGTATATGGCTCAGCCCATCTCAGGTTTTATTGTCTCTATCTCTTGGAGCGCTGCGTACCCGTATAACGTCGCCGCCATGCGCAGCACATCAGGGAAGTTCTTGATTCTGTACTCAGTAATTTAAAGCCTTTATGGAATTGCAATTTCAGGGCTCAGTGCTTGTTTTTCTAAAATGTACTCAAGGAATTAGCTACTCCAGCCACAAATCAGTAGAATTTATGCACAGTTGTAATACACTTTATGGGCTCATGGTACATTGCTTCAAAAACAGCAGATGTGAAATTATGATAAATATAATGAGGGTTTTTTCCCCTCCTAACTCCGTCCCTCACCCTCCTTCGCTCTCCTTCCCTCTCTCATTCGGCTGTGAGAGAGAGCGAGAGAGAGAGAGAGAGAGAGAGAGAGAGAGAGAGAGAGAGAGAGAGAGAGAGAGAGGGATGTGAAGCGTGTTTACTTACCCCATACAATACATTTAATGTCTTAGTAAGGGCCGCCAACAAAACCTGATTAATGTCCTCATCTCTTTTATTAAAGATAAGAGTGGCACTGCAGTCAGGAGATAGAGAGAGTGCCATAAATCTCCGGCAAAATGAGCAGTCAAATAATCACTCATCAGAAATGAAATCTACATACATTAACACTCGCCGACATTCTGCTGAGAATATAAACACAGGGCTATGGGCGATGAAGCCAGCTCCATTTATCCACATATTCCCACTTGGGGGTTGGGGGGGGGGGGGGTGTAAGGTGTCTGCTTGGAGCTGGTGATGATGTGTAAGGGAGTCCTGTCCTGCTAAGCCACAGTCCACCAGACTAACCATGTGTCCAAGGAAGCAGACGCACAATCATTAGGGCAATGGATGAGTCGGATAGCGGAGGCAATTAAGCATCACCCTGAATAGGACATAATGTTGATCCATCCCTACGATTAATCACGGCATGCATTAGACAGTGATGGGCGACCCTGTGCCTTTGTGACAAAATGATTCTTCATCCCGTGTTTGGGGATTGGGATCCTGAGGTCCCTAATGCTCCTTAAAGGCGCCCCAATGAAACCCTGTCATTTATTCCGCTTCTGTCCCTGACAGCTATCAACCTGTCTTCTGCCAGCCAAGAACATTATCTGAACTCCCAGAGTGCTTAGCGGCATGACGCTTATGAGTGGTTGTAGCAGTCGGGCAGATATGTAAAGTAATGGTAATGCTACTTTTACTCTTGTAGTATCACAATCAGTGTCAAGCCAGGTACGTGAAAACTCTGGCCCCCGATTCATTGAGAAGCATGCGGTCTCATACAAGAGTGCCGCTTTAAAGCCTGCCTGCACAGGAAGTGTTGGCTGTAGTTGTGGGTGCTGTTGAGTTGTTATAATACCGAGATGTTACTGCGTTGCAGTCTTGCTTCATTGATATTCAAAAAAAAATTATATGCACCAACATGTGGGGCCAACAAACTATTCGTTGATTTATCATCTGCTATTTGCAGGATGAATAAATGTATCTTTCAGTTTATAAAATGACATTTCTAAAAACTGTTCTCAGAGCCCAAGTTGACATCGTCGTTCTACTTGTGTCCAACAAGCTGTCAAAAATCAACATGAATCTTTACCTTCATGAGTGATAAATGTAAGATTGGCTCGGGAGGTGGAGAGTGTCAGTCCACTCCACTGGGCTTTGAAAAGTGCTGCTGTACACTCAAATACTGACGGGGACGTGTAGCTGTGATAATGACTCACCTGTGGGCCTCATGGAGTTAATGACAAACACAAGGTATTGTTGATCAGTTTTAAAAACACACACTATCCTGATATCGTTGGTTTTGTATTTAACTTTGTTTCCTGAGAAATCGCACACACAGGTTTTTTTCAAATTACATTCTAAAAGTCGCTTTCTGTCTCCTGCTTAGTTGTCTTCATCTGCAGCCCCCCTCTGACCATATGGATACCTATTCACCTGTACTGCTGGATCATGAGCATGTCATTAGCTCCATCATTGAGCGCAGGCATCTGAGAGCCAGTTAACCTGGAAACAGGCCTGGCTGTGCAGCCCGGTGCTGATGGTACAATATGCTCCTTGTTATTCTAGGATCATTGACGCTGAAGCCCTGGCAATCAAGTCAGTTTTGTCGAAGCTCATTGGCTCAGCGGGGTCTCATCTCATCTGCTTGGAATGGGGAAAGGAGTGTTCGGGTTAGTTGGGTCGTTAGGTAGAAATTCTTCGATAATGGTGCACGTTACATTAGAGCCTTACAAAACCAAGGAGAAGTGTTTCAGAGTCTGTGTAATGTCATTTACAGAAGATGTTATGGTGGGTAAGAAATTCTCCTGGGGTGTGAAATATGGAGATGAAAAGGGGTCTTATTTAACCAGCTTCATCGCATGCTACACCGCTAGGAAACACGAGCGTAAAAGTGAATAGATTAATGCATATCTGAGACACTTTTATTGCACTTGAAATATGGCTAAATGTTTCTTTTCCTGGTAAATTATTAAAAGGGGCTTTATTGTCGGAACTATCATCTTACTTGTTTATACCATATCCAAGAAACAGCTACTTTCATGTAGCATTAATAAGACCTTCATTAATACCTACTTTTAGTGATCAATCTCTCAGCATTACCGGGAGAATCATGAAATGTACACTCATGATGAAATGGGTGCAACAGCTGAGGCCAGAGGTGACCAGCAGCCACGAGGTTTAACTCCTCAGCGTGGTGGGACACTTTCTCATCGGTGACACGTGAAACCACTTCTTGCAGCTCGGTTCAAACCAAAGTTGTGCTGTATGTGATGTAATGCTCCCATGAAAGGTGGTCGTGTTGATTTGTAGAAACTGTTTGGCTCGTTGTATTTTTTGTTTTTTGTTTTTAGAAGATGAAAGTGTGAATTAATATTTCAAGATGGGAGAGCATTGTTTTCAGGGTGAAGAGTAATGTTTGACCGGCCTTGAGGGCTAAGTTGTAAAAAATAAAAGTCATGTGTTTAACCGGCTAGTAATTCTGGGGCTGACTCGAGATTGTCACAACGTTGAATCGTTTAGTCGACAAAATGCACAAACCGCTTGCGTTAACTTCAAATTTCAAAAACTTCAAATTGTTGCTCTGGATGTAGTTTTCATTACATATGAAGTATAACGTACAATTATTCAAACTTTATGTTACATGTAGGTCACCTCCACGATTTCCATCTCGTAAAAACAGTTTTTGGTTCCCACTTGTGTGTCATAACATTTAGAAACATTAGGTAAGGATTTATTTTTTTTACAGTTGTGAACATAATAAGTGTTGAGTTGTGGTAAACCCTTCACTAGTTTCCTCCAGTTTCTCCTCTCCCTGTGGGATGTCAGCCTCTCAGAGGGAGAGGGGGCATCTTTGAGGAGGTGGCGTCACGCAGCTGCCATAGCCCTGCAAAGCTCCTCGAGGAAAGACATGTTGTCAGTGCACATTAATCATCGGGCCTACCATCGGAAACAGTTTCCCCTCATAAGCAATTTTGCTCATTAGAGTTACGGTGCTGATTCGCTGATTGGAGTTACGCTGGGGCTAGTGCACCATGATGGAGGAGAGAGGAGAGGAGGGAGGACAGAGAGAGAGGGTGTGACACGTTTACAGTGATGTGAAAGCTGAGATGTTGATTAATGTGCATCGTTCCTGTCACATAAACTGAATAAATAAATATCAAACAAAAGCAGAGGGAGAGGCTCATTTACAAAGCAGGAAATGAAAGTTCCATTTAGTTAGGGAGTGAGACAGTCTGAAATGACAGTCTGCAGACATGACTGTAAACAAGAAATCACAATGGCGTAAGTCAAGGCCTCGTGCACGCACACACAAAGCCGAGTCGGTTACAGACATTCCTTTAAGTGACTCAGTTCAATTCCTTTGGCATAGACAAAACATTCAACCTCATCGCCCTGCCAGCTTGTCTGAAGTCCACCACTGTGATAAGTGGCCTTTCTGTTTTGAGTGACAGCTCGCAATCAGCACTTAAAAGCCCTCGAGCTGTGATTGCTTTCAAAACAATCTCACAGGGCACGATTAATGCAAATACAAAGTTTTTTTGTAACCTCCCCCCCCCCCTCCAAAAAAACAAACAAACAAAAAAAAACATCTATGCCGACTTTTCCTCAGCCACCCATCCCCCCTTTGGGTCATATTCCGTATCTTCTGTTTGTATTGATCTTCATATCCCATTCGCAAACACCCTTGTTTACATAAATAAACAATATTCTGTTTGCTGCCATGAAGACGGAGTTTACACAGGCTGCAGAATCACCATTTAATGGAGTAAGATGTTTACATGAGAGAGGATGCTGGCTAATAATGGCATATCTCAGCTGTCACGCTGCTTTCTTATAACAGGAGTACGTGTTTGTGAAGGCTGCTGTTTACAAGCAGAAACTATTGAATGTAACACGTGTGTGTGTGTGTGTGTGTGTGTGTGTGTGTGTGTGTGTGTGCACGTGCATGTGTGTGTGTGTGTGTGTGTGTGCAGATTTTGAATGTGAAAGGTGCCGCCCTGATTATAGATGCAAATCGTACATTAAATAATGTTTCAAACAGCTCCGATGCACGATGTCAAAGCAGTTAAATCCCAGCAGTTGCAGAACTTTTCTACTCCAGGCCACCACAGGTTGAACTCATAGCTTAACAGTGCCAACTTTGTGGCTTGTTTTGGTTTGATCCTATCCATTACATCCTCCCAGTCTGGTCCCTTTTCGACCCCCCTCCCCCCCTCCCCATACAACACCACAAACCACCAGCAGTCATTAGATCATTCCTCCGTTTTCAGGATCACCAAACATCCGAGGCCGTCATGAACTTTTCCTGTGGAGTGAAGCCAACCACCACATGGCTTAATAAATGGTGACAAACATAAGCCGGCAGTCACACAGGCAACATTACATGTTACTATAGAAACATAGAGCAAGTTCAACCAAATAAATGATCACCTCTGTTTTTGTCTTTACATGTCTGCGCTCTCGTCATCTGACAGACCAGCATCATTCCCTACACTTTGATCACATTCGGCATGCGATTCTTCTCTGTGTTCAGTTACGCAGCGCGTGCTAATTAGGCCTTATTTTGTCAGCTGAACGATGGCTACTGTTACACCCCTCTTGTCATTTTCCTGAAAAGAAAATGCACTCCTGCAGGAATTCTTCTGACTGCTTCCCTCAGCTCCTTTTTTTCTCTTCTCCCTGGTTTTTGCAGATTTCCTCCATCCTCTCGGCGGCTGCCCGGGAGAAGTCGTTTTACAGTTCAATCAGGATTTCTAATAAACTGACCTGTGCTTTAATGACTAATTCATTGTCTCCTTTACTACCTTCATGGGTATAAAGCGGATTAATGACTCTAGCAAGGTTAAAAACAGTACCACTGTGCTTTTTCTCCGTCTATTATCAATCATCCTTTAGATTCTTGGGAGAGCAACGGAAATTGAAGGAAAATTAGTAATCCTTTTGATGGATGATAGCATAGGTAGGAGTGTATGCGTAAGTGGGGCTATAGCATTAAATGGAAATCGCCTGATAAGAGGCTTCACATCTGGAAGCGTGCGTTTTAAGGCTCGACACATATATGGAACAAACTATAATGCTGTATGACAGGAGAATTATAATTCTGCAACAACAAAGCCACTTCAGGTTAACACAACCAGAATGGGGGGAGAGAAGTCATATTTTTGATTATCCTCTCAACTGTGGACCCAAAGATTCCTGTTTTAAAATGGCCCAGAGACATTCTTAGATGACTTTGTTCAGCACAGTTGTTGTTTTATATATATATTTATGTGTTACTTTAAAACAGATCTTTAAGGAAAAAAACTCTGCAGCAGTTTGGCGAATAGAGGCTACAAATTTCACAAGAGTTGCTAAACTTCTTTGACAGCTTCTTTACTTTTCCTCTTGCTGTACTTTTTTGTTGTTGTTCAGAAATCCCATGGAAGAGGAGAGAACTAAAAAAAAAACAACAACAACAAAAAAAAATAAAAATAAAAGAGGAGGCAAAGGGGAACGTGGAGGAAAAGGGAAAAAGATCGGGTATAAGGCTGTGTCTCTTTGTTTACCATTCTATATTCCCAATCACACGTTACGCACGTCTCTGCTGCATCTCTGGGCTCATCCCGTTCTTGGCCCAGTCATTTCTGACAATGTTAATGATTTAGCGGAGAGCCCTCCACAACGGATGATTTGTGACATGTAGGAAGGCTCGGGAACGGGGGAGGACGAGGCAGGTTTCTGCGGGGAGTGTTTGGGATCCAGGGATGCCTTGAAGATAGTGATTCATTATATTTAAGACAAGTGTGACATCCTACTTCAAGGCAGCAGCACACATATGTATGGAGGAGGAGATTTTTTTTTTTTTTCGGGTGGCCAAAGTGGGGAGGGGGGTAGGTAAGTACAAAGGAATGCCTCAGTGTTTTTTTGAGATGACATAGGAATAGGAGGCAGGCATATGGAGACGGCAGACTGGAAAATAATGGGTAATGGAGGAATTTAGCCTCGGGCTATATGCCTGCTTTGCCTACTTCTGTATAACTAGTATATTTATAATTCAAATACATACCTTTAATAATTAACAACTAGTGAATATTAAAGGAGAACGCAGGATGTCTTTTCTGCGCATGGAGTCAGGTGAAAAATAGTATTAAATTTCAAATTTGACAACAACAGAACAAAGGAGCAAGGAGTGAAAACAAAAAAAAGTTGGCCGCCATTCTGGGCCTAATCCTTTTCTGTGGCTCAAGGTTGAAACAGAAGAAGTCGTAACGGAGTACCAAACAATTTTAAATCTTACTGTCTTTGCATGAGCTGTATCTGTATATTTCTAGATCTATTTTGAGCTTACATTTGTGTTCATATATGTTAAATCGCTGTACCTGCTTTGACTGCTGCGTTATTTTTTTTATTTTATTTTTTTTCTGTTTTGGTGAATCATTCTGTTAGCCAGTTAAGAGCCACTTCTTAAGAAACAAAAGTATACAGTCACACGAGCAAAACATCTTTGTGATGTATCCCTCAAGCGTCTCATTTGGTATTCGATTGTTAACTCGAGTCGTTGTAATTATTTTGCGTTGCTCAAAACAACCCTCAGGATTGGTCAAGTGTTGACGCCCTTTCGTCTGCACTGTGACGGAAACATCCCACGGAGTATGACATGCCACGTGACTCCCATTGAACCCACCCCTCTCTCACTTAAAATTATGTAATTTCAGACACATTTAGGCTGCAGTGATTTGGAAAAACAAGAAGCGTGCTAACAAAATGCACTGAGATTCAGTGTATTTATGCAGCGCTCCTGAGAGTGCCTTTTAAAAATAAAACATCCCAAAGGACGGCGTGTTTTGTCGTCTGTACACAAGTGGCACAGAAAAGCTCCCGTACACTGTGTCAGCCCAAGTTATGCAAACACTGGAGTTCAACAAAAACCAACACATTTGCATATTGTGGATCTTGAAATGTGTTCTGCTTTTGTGCGGGCCTCATTTCTGTCTCTGGGCTTTGATGTAAGCTCATACATATTGACGACTCTCTGAAGAACGCGACCACGTTAACTAAAGCATGAGCTCAATTTGTGCATCCCCTTTTAAAAGAAAAAAAAATGGTGCATTAGTTTGTCCCATTTATATTTCCTGGCTTAATTAGCAAGTGAGAGATTGGACAATTAGCTCATCCATGCTAATTGATTAGAATATTACAACTTGGTGATGATGGGATGAACATAGACTCCTCGTTCCATATTCCTCTAAGGGGTTTTGTAATATATACAATGCTTCTGTGTAATGAGGGCTTTAAAAGACCAAATCAGCTAGGGAAATTGTTAATTCAATTCCACTCAGATGGTACTGAGTTTTTCCGGGGCACGAGTGATTTGAAATTGAACTGCAGGGATCTTATAGAACGGCAGTGTCCTTTTTGATTTTGACTCATGTCAGGGCAGATGATGTGGATCACTGGTTAATTCCTGTCAGAGGTACAATACGATATGAACTCTCAAACACCTGATAGTATCGAGGTCATTTTCTCCCTGACGCTTGTAAGTAAAAATCCTTTACTGTTTTGAATCTGCAAATGTGTAAAGTGTTGTCAGAAACGATAAACAGGAAACAGGAGAAACTGAACACATACAGATATATGTTTTGCCGTCTTTAAACCAAAACACTGTCTGTGCTAATTATACCACAAGTATACACCGTTCCTTTCTTTCTCTAGCTTCTTGTCTCCAGTCTCTACCTTTTTGCAGTGAAAGCACAGGTATGGACCTCGAAGAACACCTCCCTGGTGGCCTCACTCCAGCTCCATCACGCTGTGTCAGTCTGTTATGATGCTGTGCAGAGGCAAAGAGCTGCAGGAATCGTGAAGTTCACCTGGAAACTTTCCGAAAAAGCACTCAAACTTTGGCTATATGTTTAGTGAAAAAAAAAAAAAGTGGAAAAAGGAAGAACATTTAGAATTTAACAGCACGCCACAACGTTTGATGGAAGGTTAACAGAGAGAAATATACTTGAACTTGCCTTTCAGCTCAGATTTGAATTATGTACACCCCCTGTCTGAACTTTTACCTGTTATTTATTCAAAGTCGTCATTATTGAACACGTCCTTAGTTTCATCCAGCCTCAGAACCAGAAACATTGTGTGAGAAATGTCTCCTTTCACCTCGGAAATGTTCCTCCTCAGGTGCAGCAAATAAAAAAAATAATAAGATTCATGCGTTAAATGCTGAAGTATTACACTTCTGTTCAGTGCTTAATAATTAATAGCCCATCCCATCTCCCTATGAATATTTACATGCAAAAGTGTCCCTGGGAGCCTTCCATACGCCAGAGGGAGGGGAAGCCTGTGTGTTTATTGCATTAAACACTCAAACATCGTCACCGACCCTATTTCGCCTCCAACCACGAAAAACACTCACTAAAGCATTGTGAGCATTTTATTTGTTGTAGCACAATGTAACCCATTCAACTTCCATTTAGACGTGGCAAGTCAAATTACAGGTACTCTCTGTGTGCTCCCGCTGAAGTCCCAGGACGCCGCTTGTCTGCTCCGGAGCAGAAATGAGCTTTCTACTCTGTCGGCTGTTTTGTTTCCAGAGCGATGACATTGTTCATCGAGATCACCTTCCACTCGCTTGTGTCGAAGTGTCAAAGGTCTTGTTGGCAGGCTTTGCAGAAAATCAAGGCATCATTACACAGCAGAAAAAAAAATGATGAAGTTGATCAGTTGATGCTGGATGCTGAAAAAAGACATAAAAAGAAAAGTAGTGCATGCTGATTAAAAAAAAAAAAAAGTTTTATTCCAGTCAGAGCAACTTTCTGCAAAGAGGACATGATATGACAAATTAAAATGAATGCTGCGGTTATCTGGGCTAATTAGGTTGAGGACTTTGGACTTTTTGCAGTGCCAGACATTAATGCGCTATTCACTTCTAATCTCAGCCTCTCTTGACTCCTCCCTTTGTATCAGATCCAAAAATATAGGATAGATTGCACGACAGCTCTGCTTGTGACAGCTTGGGATTCATGAATTCCTGACCTTTGAGAGAGACACAGCAGGACACACACAAGGAAGATCTGGGAGTCTAGCAAAACCCTGCCTTGTTAAAGCTGCACTGTGGCCACTTTAAAGGGACAAACAAGCTAATAATGGCCAAGTAGGAGATGTTATACAAATACAATCTGTGTTCTTAGTGAACTTGGGCATGTTTTGCTTCCGCTGGTGATATTTATCTATCCAGGGAAGGTTTGGCTGAGTGTTGTTGTTGCCTCGCTGCAGGTCCCCGAGCTCTCAGATCTCCTCTCTTGTCTCCTGTGTGGATAAGTAGTGGCTGCAAAGGCATCGCCGCTCTTTGATATTTCACTCCTCATTTGAATCAGTGGCCGCTTTATTTGACAATGCCGGATAATTACCTGGGTACCTTGCTTGATCATGTGAACTCCTGCAGAACCAGAGTTGAGGGCGGAGAGGGAAAGAAGGAGAAGAGAGAAAGGAGAGAGCAGAACATAAACAGGAGGGGGAAAGAAAGCAAACAAACCATCCACATTTCTTTGCCTGCATTGTGTTTCTTTGTAACCATTCCAAACTAGGGGAGTCAAGAGTAAGACACTTTTTTTTTTTTTTTTTTTTTGGTCTCAAGCTAAAAGTATGTTTTTTTTTTCCTTAAAGGTTGAGAAGCATTTATTCTGCCTGGACTGCTTCATGCTGTGACAGGAGGAAGCAAGAGGTCAGGCACTGAGGGAAGATGAACTAAGTGCAAGTTTATTATAAGTCTAATGAATAGTTTTGTCTCTGGGGTTCAGTCATTTGATTAGCTTGCAGACTGTGGTGTGTGTAGAGTGTGTAATGAGTCAGTTAAATCTTTTTTTCTGAGCTTGTGTGTCGCTAAAAAAAAACCACATTTCAGAGACAAAGAAGAAGAGAACACCAAAGGACAGTTAATTATGCTTTATTGTCGTTTATATATTGAAGCTTCAGTACAGCCCGTCATCAGACAACAACATTTTTCCACGATATAAAAATGATAAAGACTGGGATAAAAAAACAAACAAACACACTTTCATTAAAAATGTAAGCTCAAAGGGAGGTAGTATTTAAAATATGTGGCTATGGCACCTTGTCAATGATGTTTATTGAACAGGAGAGCAGTGTTTACTCTGTTGTGTGACCAGAATATCAAAAGCGGTCACTCCCTGTGAATGCAGCTGCGTTCAGGCTGACTGACTGAGCTCTCCTTGGAGAAAAGGCAGCAGACAACTGAGGCTTGGCCCTGAAGTTTAACTCCAACACAGTGCCAGCCAGAAAAACAACCTTTCTTAAACCCAAATATCAAATAAAAATGAACAAGGACAGCTAAAAAAAATCACCTCTAAAACCCCTTTACTTAAGCACAAAAATACACTTTTAGGTTAAGACTCAGCAGCTGTTCTAATTGCCTCCTTATAAAAGACATTTAATTCATTAAGGGCTATAAATAAAGCCGAAAGAGGAAAGTCACACAAGGCTAAAAATATCCCAACTTTTCACACCTTGAAGTTTTGTCTGTTTTCTCACCTTTAATTAATTGCAAGAGGGACAAAAGCAGCTTTCGTTGCTGAGTGAGTTAGAGCTGAATATTAAGGAAAAAAAAAAAATCTTCCTCACAGCCTAACTTAAATGTTCCCACTTTCAACGCTGCATTATTTCAGATGTGGACACGTTGTTCCATCTTCTCACGCACTTTGGCTGACATGCTTTTAACTCTGTTGCAAATTTTTATTCACTTTCTAATCATGTTTGGAAGCGTGAAAAACACCCGCAACTCCACGTTCCCCCGCGCTTCCGTACCGGACAAACAACACAAGAGCGAAATTTCGATTCATTTCAAAGTGGAGAGGAGGAGGAATTAAGACAATTTAATAAAGGCTTAAATCGCTGGGGTTGTCTGCACAGCGCCTAAAGCCATATTTCCTGTGATCAGCGGAGGAGGGCGACTTTATTGGACATGTTTCTATTTCCAAATCCGCATAACAGGCAACGATGCATGTATTTCCTATAATGTAGATAAGGGAGAGAGGGTTTGATATGTAATAAAAGGTGGGTCTGCG
The DNA here is from genome assembly GCF_947650265.1 of Symphodus melops. Classification (NCBI taxonomy): domain Eukaryota; kingdom Metazoa; phylum Chordata; class Actinopteri; order Labriformes; family Labridae; genus Symphodus; species Symphodus melops. The sequence goes on along the minus strand of NC_136709.1, from coordinate 16,796,431 downwards.
CTGCCTGTTTAAGCCCCTTAAGCCTGATAAATGATGAGCGACAGAGGCACAGCAAGAGGGTCACCGCTATTAACTCCTCGCTTTCCCGGCCTGCACTTAAACTTCTCTCAATTACACGTGGTAATGTGGCTGGATACGGGCCTTATAGGCTCCGACCCGTTCAATCTAAGCGAAATAAAAAAAGGAAATCGCACTCAAATCTTCCATAAGAGCCTTTATATGCAGGGGTATAGGCTGCCTGTCCTAAAGCCACGTGTTAAAGGGGGGAAACACGGGGATTACAGTGTGTGGCGTTGCTAACACATGCACACCAGGTATTCTGGGACAAACACCCAAAGCAAGCTCATTAAATCAGCATTTGGTGTTTCCGCACAGGCGTTAACGACGGGCTCTAATCTCGGCGGTGACCTGCTCCAAAGTGTGTCACAGCCGAGCGGAGCTGCAGGCTGCACACAAGCTGGGTGCACGAGGGCATACAGCGGAGGAACTATTTCTTTTATTTAACGCTATGGAAGAGGTCGATTGAGCTGTGAAATTCGTGTGGGAAATAGTTCGAAAGCTGAAATGATTATATCAAGATAAAACACATTTTTAAAAGATTTTCTTACAACAGAAATGTCTAAATTTTTTTATGTTTGACGACTACATTCGCGCGCTGATTTGCAAACGATTTAAATAAATGTGGGGTTTTTTTCATAATTTGTTCAGTTCTTGAGTAAAGGATAACTTAACTTTTAATGTTTTATTTGTTCACATTTTGATTTAAAAGGGCATTAAGGGGGAAAAGCCTGATAAAAGTCGTTCAGATAGGCTAAAATATTGTAACAATAATTGTGCTTTGAGGATGTATAGAAAGCTCTATATTAAATATCAGGCTGATTCAAATTAATATCGATTAAGATTTCTTTTTACTGTAAAATTCAAATAAATCCATGAATAAATAGAAATGTGTGTGCATGCATTTAAAGAGTAAGAAACACAAATAAAAAAAGTCACATTTTGTTCTATTCTCACCACAGTCACAGTCTTGTAAAAACATCAGCTGTAAAATGTGGAAACTGTTCAGCTGAATGTATAGTTAAAGCACTTCCGGAAATAAAACAGAGACAAAAGTTCGAATAATTATTTTATAAAAAGTAACAGAAACAAAATCTCCAGTGTTTGAGGGCCATTTCTTTAAAACTGAACCACCTATACGGTCAAAAAATATTATTTTGATTGCAACCAATTCTGTTTGAATAAAATAAAAAACTCTTTTGATCATATTTGATGATCGATTTTGTGTTCATTGAGTAAATCATTTTCTTATTTATTTTCTGGGCCTTCCCTCATTTGTTACAATCTTTCAGCAGTTCGGTGCCTACTGTGACCGCCAGGTGTCGCTACATGGCCGCTTATTCCCTAACGAGTCTATGAAGAGGAAAAGCCACAGTTACATTTAGTGTTGGTCTCCTCTTTCTGTCTCTCTCCTCCTCCTCCCTCTCTGACACCAGACTCTGAGAATCGGTGGAGGGGAAAATGAGGCTTTGGAGCTGAAGAATTTACAGTTAGTCGCGAAACTTTTACAAGTATTTGAGTTGCTCACTCCACTTTCTGAAACCCTATAGTCACATTTCACTTCGAGGTCAGAAAGAGTTCACATTGAGATGACTGAAGTAATGCTTTCTGCACGAGGAAAACAACGAAGCTGCCAAATATCTACAAATATTACATAAAATGATCATAAAATAGGTCCACACCTGATGTAAACCTACTGCATTTTGTGGAGATGTTTTTTTCCCCATCCTTGCTCTTGTTATTGGGACAAAACCCAAAGTGTACTGCTTTAATTTCGCAGAAAACAATCTTAAAGTTTAAAAAAAACGCGTCAGTATGCTATTCTTATTTTGTTAAAAAAATAAATAAACAGACACACTGTGAGGTTTTTACTTTCCGAGCCTCTCCAGCAGTCAATCTGTGATCCATTCTTATCTCTGCGCCTCTATACATTAGCTCGACTCATTTACATAATCTCAATCCCACTGAAGAGGGCCAAAGAAGAACAAAGTTACAAACAAGATTAGGGCGAATTTATTTGTTCCTGCGGTTGAGCGCCGATTGTTTCTCCAGGAGTGTTTAAGGTCACTAAGAGGATTTGAAGCTCGTTTCATATCAGTGATCTTTTTGAGGGAATTAAACCAACAATGCGTTTTTTTTTTCACCATATTTAGCAACAGGCTTGTGCGTGTGTGTACAAGCCCTGCAGGGTAAAAAGAGAGAGAAAGGGGGGGAGAGAGAGGGATTTTAAATCCTGCAAAGAGCAAACAGAAGAGTGTGTGGAAGTTCTGGTGCACCTTTAGGATGTGACATGCGGCGGATCTTTAGCCTGCTGATTGTCCCTGTAGTGTTTTCCTTGAAATGGATCCTCTCCCTCCCCTAATGAACCCAAACGCAGCTGGCCATGTCCCACACGGACACCGAGAGCTTTAACCCTAAACTGACCTCCATTTGACACCCCCAGATGAAATTTTACCGCCTGTTAATGCCATCCACTGATTTTCTTTCTTCTTTTTTTTTCATAAAGAGTGGAGTATCCGCACCTGAAAATGTTCGAAACGTGAACTTCACTTAAAGACAACGATATTAAAACGTGTAATTGTGTGCGATGGGTATCCTCGGTGGTATCTTGCTTGAACACGCAGGGGAGTTAAAGTTGGCACAGGTCTTGTTGACGAGGAAAATTAATTTTCATCAACTATTGGGTGATTACAATAAAATTAGAAAATTAAACACCGACTTGTGCCATGCTGTCACTAAGAGGAATTAACCTAAATATCGTTAATGATGATGTCTCGTGTTTATAGCTCTCCTCGTTAATTGCTAGTTCACAAAAAGGAGTTTAAAATTTCACGTCGTTAGTGGAAGTTTTATAGGGAAGGATGTCTTTCTGTGGAGCCGTGCATTGGACACGCGTAATTAGCCTCAGCTATTTTCACACGCTCTTCGGGTGTTTACATCACTCTCCTCGGGGGCAAATCACATATTTTCACTATAAATGTGCACGAAACGCGGCAGCATCTCAACATCTAGAGGAATATTTAAAAAAAAAAAAACATCGCTCCTGCATTTGGATGTTTAAGCTGCCGCGTGCGCTTTTGCGGAAGATCAAACATGAATAAGAAAATGAATTCAGCGTTTTTATAGTCCAGTCTCAAAACTTTGCCTTCCCTGCGCCGTGAAGGCACGCGCCTCCCTGACAAAGCGGTATAAATAAATATATACAGCGTAAGGTTACTTACCGTGCTTGTCCATATGGAGTAGGGTGGAAAAAGAGTCAAGCGTTAGCGCACAAATCAAAATGAACGATAGTTATTTAGCTTTTGAAAATATGAGTCTTCAATGGCAGAGTCTGCAGTGTTTACAGAGTGTGAAAGAGAGACTTGGAGACGGTGGATGCCTGGGCTCTCTGCGCACAGCTCTGCAGCTCCTTCCCGGGGTATTGCACGTTGAAATGTCCACACAGCCGTTTGTCAAACCCTGCAGTCCCATACTTCCCACCCCCCTTTATGCCAACAAACATAACTGTTGTCACGATTCAATTTATTAAATCTTTACCGTAAAAAAAAGTCCTGAAATTTCTCTAATCCCCCCCCTAGCCACTCTGTTTGGCATTTTGTTTGTTGGGAGAGTTTATTGACCCTCCAACAGTAGCCACAGCCCCTCTCTCCCTGAGCGTGTTGTCTACCTTAATCCTAACCTGTGAATAATTAATTTCGACCATCACAAAAATAACCATAAATGGAGCCTTTATGTGAGAACCTATCAATACAGCCATAATGCCATATTAGCATTGATGGAACTAAATACTAAAGGGGATATAGATGGCCTGCTTCTGTTTTGTGCTTAGAAGTGCCCATGCAGCCTCCAAAAGGGGCTTCAGTGCAATCGATGGCCGGAGCGTTGTTGCTCCTCCTCTAAACTTCAATCTCCTCACATGATTGATGATCTTGGGGAGCTTTGATAATTGACTACTCTGAGGTACGGCACAGATTTCTATCAACACAGGGGATTGGACGAAAGAAAAATCCCCAAATTATCCACAAAAAGCTTTTTTTTCCTCTTTGGAAAAGTTCATTCTGGGTTTGCAGGGGTGCCGCGCGTTGTTTAATTTGCGTAAAAAGAGCTGTGCATTAATTAACAGAGATTATGGGGTAATACTGTGATATGGTGCACACTGGTTTATAATCACAACAGACAACAAGTAAGCGTAAAGCTCATATATTCAACTCAGCACTCACAAGATGTCTTGATAAATTCAGCAAAAGATTGCTTCATATTATTGTTTTCCTTCTATGAATCCATGATCTCAGTTATAGAAGTTGTGTTTGTGTGCGTTAAAGTACGAGTGCGTAAATGTGCACTAAAATGAAACGTCTCACTCTAAATAATGATTCATGTTGTTTAATTTACTCAGTGGTATGTTTCATTGAACTCAGTAGAGTTACAGGCGAAGTGTCCGCGCTGCTAAACCTTCCTCATTCAGCTCTTTCTGCTTTTTCTTTAGGACTCTTCTCGCCCCACACACACAAAAAAAGAATAGGGTGGGAGTTGGAGCTGTGTTGCTTTGCCTTTTACCCCCAGTGTGGAGTTGAAGCCGTCCCTGTGCCTCGCATATACTCTGCATATCACAAGATTTGGTCTCTCCTCTCTCTTTTCTGGAGCTGCTGTAGGACTGGCTATGGCCACCACTACTTCCGGGATCCGTCATTTCATTCGCCCACCGCTCAGCGCTGCGAACTGACTCTGTTTCTATAAGCAAGCTAGCAGCCAACCTGCCAACACTCGCTGACACTCACTCATCTCAGTTTCGCCAGATAGACGAAATACCTACGGGGGAAAGAAAGGAGAGATCCGAATCGCAATCTCTTAATTTCTTCTGCTTTTTTCCCTTTTTTTTTTTACAGTGATAATAAAACAAGATAGCGATCTGGAGGCATTAAAGGAGACGCGGACTTGCGGGATGAAAACGGACTAAAAAAGATTCGTCCTTCTCTTGAACATCATCACCAACCGTCATTCATTCATTACCTTGACAACCTCTGGCTTTGATTGACAGCTGGAGTGGCAAAAAGCCATGAGACACGACAGTTTAGTTACATGCAGGTTGTTGATGGGCCGATTGTAACCTTCACTTTGGCGCATTTTTTCATTTTTTGGCGAGGAAAAAGGGGGAAAACAAGAAAAAATTGCGAAAGTCTCCCATGCTACGATTTCAACTGAACCACACTGGCGAATAGGAGAAGTCGCAAAGTTGGTTGAAAACGGAATCTTGCCACTAAATCACTTTCTAACCGGGACTGGGATATTAAATATACGACAGATTCAGGAGTTTATTGGAGCGCAGCCTGATGGCGCAAAGGGTAGGTTTTAAATCTCCTCCACTTTACCTGTTTGAAATCCACTGTAGGGAGGCCCTGGTATCGATAACCTCTTGTCGACTGGTGGCAAATTTACAAAGTATTCGTATCAAAGCGGCTGTATTTGACATTTTTGCAGCGCCTCGCTCCTCAGGCAGAGTGACAGCCTCTGCTTTTACACTCACACTCCACAACACTCGTGGAGCAGTTTCACCGGAGACTCCAAACTAATTCGCTCTTTTCGCCCACCAAACTCACTATTGAGGACCAACATTACTTATAATGTTTTTGGTAATGGGAAACACTTTCTCAGATTGAATATATGACACTTTTTTGTGCCGTGGCTGCAGCGGATTTTTCACAGCAGCAGCAGCTCATTAGTTTCTACTTTGCGTATATTCAAACAAGAGACGGCATGCTTTCTGTGCTTTTTCACATTTGTTTAAAGAGTATAACCGGACAATCCGCTCACTTTTTCCCTCTCATTTTTATTCCCAGTACGATGAGCTGGCCCATTACGGTGGGATGGACGGAGTCACGGCGTCGATGTACGGGGACCCGCACGCTCCCCGGCCGCTTCCCCAGGTCCACCACCTGAACCACGGACCGCCGCTGCACGCCAGCCAGCACTACGGAGCTCATGCTCCGCACCCAAACGTTATGCCCACCAGCATGGGCTCCGCTGTCAACGACGTTTTAAAGAGGGATAAAGATCAAATTTATGGGTAAGGTCTGCACGAGCCAAGTCCGTGTGCAGATATTTAATTTTTCTAACTTTTCTGCTTTTTCTCTAACTTTGTGTTGTTGAACTTTCTCTCCCACCGCTAAATTTAAATAGCGTTTTGTGCCAGATTGACCGCAATTTTCGCGTTCTATTGTTGGCCAGGGGGAGTTTTGTTGATGTGTAATTTTAGACGTTTGTAGGAGGCATCGTCAAGCCTGCAGTAAGTAAGAGGAAGCCTCGAGCCTTAAACACAAGCTATAAAATAATACGGACTCTCGAAAGTCCCCATTCAGTTTGGAAATATAATAAAAAGCATTTTCAACATCAGAGCAATTGTTTACTCTCCACATGTTTTCTTTTAAATTACTTCCAAATATTACCTGTCAGTTTAAAAGAGTCCAGACGCGTTTACACGCTTTTCTGTTTCCTTGAAAAAAACTTCTCAAAGCAGTTTCAATTTAGTTTGCGCATATGACGCACAGTGTGGCTTTAAAAATATATTCCTATCAGCTGACTGTCTGAAACTGTAAGAAAATGTTTTCAGATGTTTTACTGATCCTTCAAAAAAAAACTTCAGAAAATGTTTACGGATTCTCATCGGTTACGACGTTCACAGAAAGTGTTATAATCCAGTGTATCATTATAATCTGGGATGTAGTGCAGAGCAAATCCCCTTCATCTCTTTTACTCACGTTGCTCTCATGTGCTTAGAGAGAAGTTCAATTTATACCAACAAAAAATACAAATGTAAAGGCTGATCAGAAAATGAACACCTTCGCTAAAACATGTTTAATTCGGTTTTTTATTGTTAACTAAATTACCCTTTGTCTTATAATGCGCATTAATTGGAGTGAGACTAATTTTTATTCTTCTTTGAAAGTTTTGTCTATCATAAGAAGGACATATTTCAAGTTCTGGTGCTTATGTGTAGTTTAACTCCTCAATCTTTTTTTTTTTTTAATCTACTTTTATTTTCTTGGAGACTGTAATTTTCCTTAAACGCCACAGAGTGCTTGTGTATGTCGGTGTTGTTTTTGTCGAGTTATGTTGACTTCTTAGCAGTTTTTTAGTTTGCACTGCAAGAAATGTCAGTCACAATAAGGCGATAAATGTCAATTTTAGTCTTTAAAAAATCCTAACATTTTCCAATCTACATATTCCATATGCGTATTTACGCGAACTTTAAACTCCAGCGACCTCTTTGGTTCCAATCCAGGAATTTAGTTTAACTTGCTGTCAGTTTATGTATTTTTTGCCGAGAAGAGTTATGTGGAAAAAAATCATGCTGCGCGCCAAAAAGTAATTTCATTTAATTCGACTACGTTTTGTTTATCATTTCTTTAAGAATTGTAAAGGTATTAGGGGCATGTCACCGAGAGATGTGCAGGTTGATGGCCATTTCTTGCAGTGTGCATGTTGAGCCGGTGTGCTGCTTGTACTCAGACTCTGTTTCCCCCTCTTGCAGTCACCCTTTATTCCCACTGCTCGCGCTGGTTTTTGAGAAGTGCGAGTTGGCGACGTGTACTCCGAGGGAGCCCGGCGTAGCAGGCGGCGATGTCTGCTCCTCAGACTCCTTCAATGAGGACATTGCAGTCTTTGCCAAACAGGTCATTGAAGAATTATTAAAACATATCTATAATTTTGTATTTTTTTTGCCGCATTGAGGCACTCTTTTTTTTCTTTTGCATTTCTCTTGAATGTTTAAATAGCAGTGTATAAATCTGCAAAATTTCCACAAAACGTGTACCTATTTTTATCTTGTTTTTATCGTGATAGGAATAGACACATTCCCCGCATTTCATCCCAAACTAACTTTGCCATTTTGCTGTTGTTATTTTAGGTCCGAGCAGAAAAACCTTTATTTTCATCAAATCCAGAGTTGGACAATTTGGTAAGCACACACTCTCTGACCTCTCTGCCCTCCACTAACTGTGCGGTTTCCCCTCTGTCGTGTTTTTTGGAAGAGGGATAGTCTCTCTGTAGTGTCCATAGTATCACACAACAAATAAAACACATGATTTAAGCTTCCACATGGATGTCAGATCAGCTCTGAAGAGAAGCTGTGACCACATCAGCCGCTGTCATTGTGCATGTCCTCCCATCACACTGACCCAGCTGACCAGTGTGTGAAGAAGTTTAATGCAGCTCCCTTCTACTGTTAAAACAACAACATGCATCTCACGTGCACGCCATAGCCCACTGTTGGATTTTTTCATTGAAAGTTAACACAAGTGTGAAAAAAATATTTTTCAGTTTAATGATGTCAATTGTGCTTATGTTGCTCTTTTATTCCAGATGATACAAGCCATACAAGTATTACGGTTTCACCTCTTGGAATTAGAAAAGGTAAATATTATGAATCTTGACATGGATGCATGGCGCCACCTGCACACAACATGTATTTGAATGTATCTAATAGTATTTAACGTGCACCGTCTGTAGTTTCTTTCTTCTTTTTTTTTTCTTTTTTTTTTTGCAGCGCTATAAAGTTATTATCAGATGTTTTAAAATACACCGGCATGCATTTTGAATAAGTGTTTCCTTTTTCTCAAAATATGCATTTTTATTTCGCCAACTAATTCTGTGACTTATTGATAAAACATGTTGGAGCCTGTCTACTCACGTTGCACATTGTTATCGATCCGCAGATTTGGTTTCAGCTGCTCATTATTGCCCTTGCTAACGGCATGCTGTTTGTTTTTTTGTCCTTCAACTTGTTGCTCCAGTCTCAGGAGAATAATAAGCTCTGCAACAATTTCACTATTGTTTCCTTGCCGCCGATAATGCCCCCCCTTAATTGCAGTTATTCTTGGACTTGGCTGAAGCGTTTCCCTTATCCTGAAAAAAAATGTGCTTTCTTTCTCCCCCCTTTTTTCTAAAGGTGCACGAGCTCTGCGACAATTTTTGCCACCGGTACATCAGTTGTTTGAAAGGAAAAATGCCAATAGATCTAGTTATTGACGAACGGGATGGCAGCTCAAAATCAGATCACGAAGAACTCTCGGGATCGTCGACTAACCTCGCAGATCACGTAAGTAACCAAAGATTTACTATGTTCTCGTGTGTGTGTGTGTGTGTGTGCGTGCGCGCGCGCGCGCGCGCGTGTGTGTGCTGGACGTGTCCCCCATTTACGATTTTGAGGACGTTAAAAAATCAGTAATCGGCAGTTGTTATATAATCAGATTAGATTAATTTTTTTCCACAATGCAAACTTTGCGGCTGTTTGCCTCGGCTTTGTGTGTGTGACACTGCTGTGCTGTGCCATCTGTAAATAGAGCGTGCTCTGTTCTGCAAGGAAAATCAGCCGATCGATGTTCTAAGGTCATAAGCTAGATGTGATACAATGGACTGCGTTATTGTTTTAGTCTTTTGATTAGGACCAGTCATGTGTGCATAATGCGTCCCTGCTTGCTCTGAGATTTGTGTGTATGTGTGTGTGTGTGTGTGTTGGAGGTTTGCGCGTGCATAAATTGCTGCCGTGTATTATGGAGAGTTGCAAGCTGTAAAAAAAAAAAAAAAAAAGAACGAATGTGAGGCAATTATCTGTTACTAAGGTTTAATGTTAAAGCAGGGTATCAGTGCTAAGCTTTAGCTGTAGGCTAATATTTAAAAAGAAAGGGGCTTTATATTTGGGGGCTGTGGGAGCTGGATGGGGCCTGCGCGTAAAGCTGTGGATTTTTGCTGCAGAGGTGGAGAAAGTGGTAGCCTATTGAAATAGATCTCAGAGCTAAAGGCTTAGCATCAATGTCAAGTTCACAAGGCATATGATGGTTCGTCTGGAGGCCTTCCATTGCTGTTGATGTTAATGTGTTTAATTGTTTCGTATTGATTTGCCATGTGGTTTTGTGCTCTGCAGTGGCTCTCTCTCCTCTGCTCCGCTCCCCCTCCATTTTTTTTTTTTTATGGCTGGAGGCTCCATAATGCTGAATTCAATTATATGCACCTGAAGTACAGTCGCGTTAAATTTGGAGATCGATTCGCTGGTTTTTAAATCGGTGCATTTTCGGTGCAATAAACACAGACTCTCCCCCCTGCTATGTGGATCGAGCTGGTGGTGTGTTATTCGGTAGATATCTGTGAATGATTGCGTGTTGCATGTCGGTGATAAAGCCATTGTTTTGGTGGAGTAAAAAGGAAAAAAAAGCCCGGGCTAATGCGACGAAGTGACTTGTTAATATCAGTGCAGCACAGGGCCAAGCCTATTAGGAATTAAAGCAGATTTAAGTGTTATGCAAAGTCACCGCGCTGCATCTGTTGGCTCTGGCTATCGGCCTAATAGCGGTGGATTCCCCCCTTTTCAAAGCCCGGCGCGTCTACAGGTCGACGCGGCAGGCTGCACAGGCTGAATTAAAACACAATCACGGAGTGGATGACGATATTGGTTTGGAAATCGGTGCAATATTGTGGTCCTCCAACACAAGTGTAGAAATGAGGCATGCTGTTGTTTATATTGCAGAGATTAGATAAACTAGCCTGTTTAGTTTCATGGCAGATGGTGGATGCTCAGGCCGGTTTCCAGTGGTGCCTTCACTGCTCAGACACCAGCTCTGTCACCGGTCCAAGCTCGTGAGAAATATTTTGATAATTAGTAAATTAGAAGTGCCAATAAAGCAAATCAGGAGCAGCAATAAACAAAGAAGGCTGCATGACAAGCCATTCATCTTGGAGTCATTTGGACTGACCACCTCATTAGGTTTTTAACTTTTGAGGGATTTATTTCACTGCTGTGGCACCAATGAACTTTTTATGATAGCTCTCTGCTGCTGCACTGATTTTTTTTTTCTTGCTTGTTTTTAGAGCTGAGCTGGAAACTGATTTTAATAATGGCTGCATGATGTAAATACGCACACTCGTGCTTGTTGTAATATTTCAAAAAGCACAGTTCCTTATCACTTTTAGTTTTTGTGCACCTCTTGTCTTGCTTAGAAAAGAACTTCTGTAGATGTGTCTGAAAGCGTGGCAGTAAATAGTTAACTTCTCAGCAGTAATTTCCATGTCTAATTGAAAGGAGTCCAGCTTTTCATGCTTAAAATGTGCTTTGTATACCAAGAACAATGCACAAAAATGCATTTGGCTGCACAACTATGCCGCTGGATTGAAAGCAATTTTTGTCCCACTTGTCTTGATTTATTTATTTTATTTATTCATTTGCATTTGGCTCCTTTTTTTTTATTATTCATCTCTGTCCTTGCTTCCCGATTGAGGAGAGGAAGATGGTTTGATAGTTAGATATGCTAATTTATTTAGTTAGACTCTCTCACGTCCATTTTTCTTTGCTTTGATATGCATTTTTAATATATAGCCCAGGGCTACATCTCATTTGGAGAAAGTTGGTTTTTCTGGAGATGATGAGGCTCTTCACTGGAGGAGGCAGCCCGTTGAGCCTGTTTTTATATACGTGTGCATATGTGTGTGTTTTCTTCCCAACCTCTGTCTGTCTCCCTCCTCTTCATACCTGACATGGGAGCATAATAAGCAGTGTTTTATTTACACTTGAATGCAGCATTGTCTCCGAGATGATTGGATTATGTTATAGAGAGAGCAGGATGAGTCCTTGCTGACACTGTTGATTTCCCTTTTTCTTTTTTTTTTTTTTCGCTTGCGGTGACTATCTCAACCATGTAGCCCACCCATGTCTTCCCAAACTCACCACCCCTCCTCAGATTACCCCCTCCCAATTAAAGAAAGGAAAAAAAAATATGTTGTATACACATGGAGAGTGATGGAGGAGGTAGAAAAAAAAATAACACAGAGCGGAGTCGATTTGTAAACGGTTGCTACAGTGTGTGTGCTTGTCAATGCTTTTCTCTCTTGTCTTTTAATTAATGAATAAAATATCTGTCTCTTCTGTGCTACATCCAATTAGAGAGGCAAATAGAATTAACAGTGTCTGAATATTATCTGTACTAATGAATTAGCCTTTGTGTCTTCTCCTGCTATTCTGCAGTCGAGCTTACATATTAGCAGAAGGCTTTTCATTCCCTCCATGCATATGCATTACGCTTTTGAAAAGTGTCTTTGCCTTTCTGCATAGTTTCAGATTTATTTAACAGAAAGTGTGCAGGTTTGCACGTTTGTTTTGGAGAGGCTTCCTCGGGGAACGATAGAGGCTCCTCTCGTATGGCTTATCTTACCTCTGCATGGCTGCTGGAAAGTTAAAAAAAAAGAAAGAAAGAAAAGAATCAGAAAAAAACTTGTTCTGTTTACGTTTGATTCTCTGGTTGCTGTAAACCATTGGTCGGACATGGTGATGTCACAGGTTCAGCAAAGCAATTCAATAGTTCTTGTTGTGCCCATGCTGTGATTTACTGTGTGTATCTGCAGAGACGAGGTGCTCAGTAATGTCTCGTCTCTGCACGTCACTTTGCATGGTGCAGCACACACATACACACACACACACACACAGACTCAGCACTCTGCCTGTGGACGCTGAGCCCTCGGGCCGAGCCGGCCTGCTGAAGCGTGGAATTTCTCCGTTTTGGAGGTGTTCTAATTCAACTATCTTTGTTCTCCTCGGGGAGCGACCACGTTCGGATCTCTCCTCTTTCCCAAATAATAAAACAGTGCACTGCTGACTTGGGCTGCTCTGTCTGTTCCACACAATTGTTTTGTGATGGTGGGATGTCTGGCCTAACATTTCCTATTTGATTAGTGTGCAGAGGCTGGGCACTGTTGGCAGGCATATCTAATCAGGGCTGCAGAGAGGCTACAGGCTCACTTGTTGCATCTCTCACACTCCCTCCCTTTAACTGCATGCTTGCTCCAAATACTGCAATAAAAAAAAAAAATAGTTTCTGTTCTGTAGGGAAATTTAATACATGTATGATGACCCGAAATTAAAATGACAGTGACACTTGTATTAGTAAATATTTACAAGCATTGCATTTACATGTAACCCAAACTAACACTAGAGTGTTGTGTTGAAGTGTCAGTTTGATTACATTTTGTAACACAGGTCAATCTTAAATGTCGAGTTACGTCACCACGCTATGATGAAAGGTGTTCTTTTTTTATTGTCTGTCAAAGAAACACCTCTGATTATGACACACCTTCACACCTCTCTTAACCAGGACTACAATGCTAAAGCACATAATTACAGCAACACCTCTTTGACAGTGCTAACAGTAGAACAAACATCACAAAAAGAGTATGTTGGCTGCATCAAACTGTGCAATAGATGTCACAACATTAATGTACCAATCAAAGCACATGCAGTATTTTGACGAGAAAAAGTGCTTTAAAATATCCGAACACATGGATCACTATAGAGATGGCATTCTTTATTGAAGCCTCGTCGTTCAATCTGACGTTTACTGCAATGAAAGGCTTGTTTTTGCCTAAGAGAAAGTTTTAAAGAATAAAAACGTTCAGTCAATCCCTCTGTTAACACGTACTTCTTTGAATGATCGGCTGTTAATTAAACACTTTTTATATTCTGTATAATTGAGGGTGTTGTAAATAGTCGCAGGTTCAATGGAGGCGCACCTACACGTTTCATAAGCTGCTGTATATAATTACCAGCTCAAGCCAACAGAAAATGTGTTAGAAGTTTTTTTTTCTTCAGTTTATACCATGTGGCAAGATGTGTCTTGAAATGTTGGCTTTATGATTTACGGTCCTGTGTGTTTTCTGGTGTGTCAGCGATTCTGTACGACAAATGCACACACACACACACACACATAGAGATACACACATACGCAAGGCCAGTCGTCCCCAGCCTTACACTGCTTCTACACCGACAGATTTCTTCCCTTTTTTTCCCCTCCGACTTCCAGGGGAATTTCAGGGGAAATTCAATGATGCCGCTAAATCAATTTTATTTAGAAATTCCTAGGGATGTAGGCAGAGTGCAAGGGCGGGGGAGTGAGATTGTGCCAGGCAGGTGTTTGTAAATGAGAAACAGGGGACGGAGGAAGCATGCATTCTCCTGCTCTCCTGTGGCCCTGCTCCACTACAAGCCTTCCTCCCCATATTGTCTCCTGCTTTTATATTAATTACAACTTGTATTATCAGCTGCCAGTCGCTAACCCTAGCAAATAGAAGCGGCTTTCCCTGGAGACCATGCTTCTTTTGTATCTTATTCTCCATCTAGTCCTATTGTGTTTGTGTGTGTGTGTTTGTGTGTGTGTGTGTGCACCCTCAGCCTGCTCATGGATGTGTTTTTTTTTCACTGGCATTCTCCTCCTGGTAACACTGCTCTTTAACACAATTAGTGAAGAGCATGGAGTGAACCATGTTTGACTCCTAATTATGCCCAGCTTTGGGGAGTTATCACCCGGGCTAGAGGCCTTTTTCTGCTCCTTCTTCTAATTCTTCTTGCGAGGGATTCTTCTGTAGGTTGAAAAAGACTGTTTGGGTGACACGATTTTTTTCCCCCCGACTTGTTTGAACTTCAGCAGACCCACGAGGGTTGTGACAAAATGGTTGTGTGTGTGTGTTTGTGTTGCGCGGTGCGGTGTCTGTTGATGCTCAGAGAGATGCACTAAATAATTCATAAGGAGGAAAGGCTGTTGCTTTTGTCGCCTTGTTGAGCGCGGAAAGTTAACGCTTTTGTTGTGGTGTTTGTTGTCTTGTTTTGCAGACGAGGGCGGTTATGAATGAGAAGTGACTTCCAGGTATTAAAAGAGGAGAGTGGGGTTCATCATAAATGAGCCGATGCTTTAGTATTATTAAGTCGTATAAAGTGCTGCGGTGTGCTTTTCACCCTGTAAGAAACAAACTAGCTGAGCTTTATCTACATCCCTGCATACAGGCCCATTAAATCCACAGGGTAGCAAATCACAGCAAAATATCATTCCCTTTAACACCATTAGCTGAGGTGTCTTTGAATTTAATTTAGTACCAGCGCCATTAAAAATGACACATTACCCTGCAATGATAGCTAAATTAAGTCCTATCGATTCAGCTGTTGCATTAAAACCATGCTGTGGCCATGGCTGGCAAGTGTAAAGGAGAGGGAGAGGGAGAGAGCATGAGAGCGTGTGAGAGCAGTGAGCACAGTTTTTTCAGGTCTGTCTCGCAGCTTGCCGGCAGTGGATGTCTCATTCTGAGGAAGTAGAAGCCAGTCATTTTCTTCTCTTGGAACAAGGAGCCCGGCTCTGTTTAAATACATTATACACTCGGGGAGTCTGCGATTTTTACTTCTCCTTTCTTTCGTGCCTCTTTGTGTCATATGAGACAGAATTAGACTGTTTTCAGACGGTTGATGGGCTTTTCCCACATTAGTGATTTTACCCAGCGCGTGCTGTGTTGAGAGTAACAAAAAAATCACTATAACAACAGACCGCGTTCCCATGAAGTGTACCATGTGTTGGCACAGATGATGAACACATAACAATCGTCTTTCCCTTTCAGAGCAGGGACACTTTTCCCTCTGCCTGTTCTGGAGGGCTCAAACCCACGCACGGCCTATTGTTCCCCCTGTCTTCTTACCCCTCTTCTGAGTAATTCTCCCAGCTCTTTATCTGATTGCCATCCGGCGAACAGCTGACGCTGAGAGGGGCCTTGAGTGGAGCGGAGGGTCTGAAGGGCCTTGTGTTTGTGTCTGCTGTTTTCAGCTCCAAGCTGTTTGAGAAAACAGCCCTCCTTCCCCAAAAAACTTAGCAGATAAAAGGGCCTTGCTCACAGGCAGAGCAGCAGCCTCGCCTCCGCAGCAGAACGAACAGCAGCACATCAGGACTGAGCACCCAAGGGAGCTCGGCAGCCGCTTGTCTTATAGCCTCTGTTTCCCTGAAAACCTCCTCTAGTCTTCGGGCTGTCTCCTGTCTGTCCTCAGCCAGTACAGCTCACTCTGACTGGGGCACCATAGCAGGCAGGCAGGCAGGCAGGCAGGCAGGCTCGCTCCTCTCGGGCAGAACTCCATCAGGAACTACACTGAATTGAAACAAAATGGTAAAAATGGTCTCTTTCTTGGAATATTCTGTAGCATGTACATTTTCCCTCTGCTTTTGTATGAATGTATGTGCGTTTGTGTGTGTTTGAGGGAGGAAAAACACCCCATAGCGGGAACTGAGAAGTGGGCTGAGGTTTGTGGGAAGCCTTGGTGCAGGCCTGTGTTTGTTTGGCTTGGGCTCGGCTCAAGGGGCTCCTTCTCCCGGGGGCCCCCAGACAATGTTGGGCTTACGTTGGCCAGCATTTTGTCGTAGTGCTCAGGTGACAGGTTAAATTGGGAAAGACTAGCATGGGTTTTGTGAGCTACGGATTTCGTTTAACTCTGTATGAGAGGCTTATTGAGCCCTGTGTGTTTGTCGGGGCAAGTCTAGTAAATGAGTGATCAGTTTGTCCCTCTTCCACTTGAATGGCAGAGGAAATTCCACCTCTAGCCTGCCTTCATGTGGCACTGATAAAGCCTTTCCTGTACAGTAGAAAATCCTGTTTCCCTGTATGCGGCGACAGGGCAATGGGAATGACCAGGAAAGAGAAGGAGAGAAAATGAGCTGAGGAGGGAGTGGAGGAAATAGAAAAGAAGCCTTAAAAGCTACAGATTTGTTTATGGACATTTCTTTGAAGTTAGCCAGCAGAGATTTAACACTTTCTTTTAGCATGTGTTTGTATATATAAAAGTGAGCGTGTGCGCATGTGTGTTTATTCTTCTGGCTCTATTATGTCATTAGTGTGTGTGTGTGTGTGTATTTCTGCAAGCCCTCTGTGGGCGTGCGCGTTTCAAAGTGGGCGTGTGCACGTTTTTGCCAGATTAGCTGGAGAATCACTGTCATATCTTATTTTCATTTCTGACAGTGGTAATGATTAATGGCGTCTGTGGTGTGTTTGGACTTTTTACCTCTATATTTCTCACTTGACACGGAAGTCTCGATTGGTTACGGTATATACGAACTCCGGGCACTGCCATATGTGTTTAGACAATTACTCACAAGTGCTTCACTTCGAAATCAAACGCCACATTAACAGCGCTGCGTTTTGCTCTCATGCATTAATGAAACACTTTGATTACAGTGTTTTGACTTATTGCCAGATGCTTTCTATTCATCTGTGATTTTAGTGGCATTGTTGATTGTCTGCTAGCCTTGCCAAGAGAATGAAGGCAGGCCAAGGGCCCTCACAGAGCCTCTCGACTCTTACAGATGTCACTCTTACTTTTTCTGCATACTCATATGGTCTCTCTTTCTCTCTCTCTCTCTCTCTCTCTCTTTTTCTATGTCCCTCCCTCCCTCCTTCCCTCCCTTCCCTGCTCTCTCTGCTCCTGGTTTGCGGTTTGGACTGGGGAATGTGGATGGATGCACGGATGGATGGATGGATCCCACGCTCGCTTTCTCTCTCTTTAAAAAAAAACAAAAAACAAAAAACAAAAACAACAACCTCAGAACCCAGCTTCCTGGAGAGACCATGATGACGCCACCTCCACACACTCAGCCGGCACACCGGGGCCCTCCAGCGGGGGACACGCTTCGCAGAGCGGTGACAACAGCAGCGAACAAGGTGAGCCAGCACCAAAATGGGCATGTGCGTGCACGCTCATACTCGTGCACATAAACTCGAAGACATAAACACACATAAATACAGGCACAGATCCATGCGGGACATATTAATCATCATGCATGGGTAGAGTTGCCAACACCTCACTTTAACCCTGTCTAATGTGCTATCTACAATGAATAGATGCCACATCTCTCTTTACACATGCGACCCAGTCCTTGCTTCTGCACACTGGATTATCCTGGTTTTTGACTGGCGTCCATGTAAACACATAGTCACACCTAAAAATGAACAAGCTTATCCACTACAGGCAACAGCCAGTGTTACACACAAGCCTCGAGAAAGGGCTTTCCAAAATGTTACTATTTAGAGAGCTGAACAAAAGCTGATGATTAATAGAGTATTTCTGCCAGTTCTTGTTTGCATTTAAACCATATTAACTTTGCATGCACAACAGCCCCTAATTATGTCTCAGTGAGCCTTGTGTTATCTAGTACGTGACCTGCCAAACAGTAATAATGCATTTCAAAACAAACGCATTTGAATTTATTACAGGCAGCGTGTGCAAGTCACAGCTATCTGCCTGGTGTTTTTGTCACGGTCCACATCAATTTTGACAGATAAATTATCAAAAGCATACGCTAATATAGAGGTTAGGCCCAGCGTCAACACATCGGGAGGTTAAAACTGCACACACTCCTGCTGCCTGATCTAAGGGAACTTGGCCTTTTCTTTCTTGTCTTCCTCTTGTTTTGAATGTGCCAACATCTCTCTCTTTCACTGGCTGCTAAATGTGTGTGTGTGTGTGTGTGTGTGTGTGTGTGTGTGTGTTTTTGTAGGTCTCTTTCTGTATCCCTGTGTGCCCTCGGGCAGTGTCCATGGTTTTGCATGAAATTTCATCACACTGCATACACCCACAAACACACTCAAACGCTCAGATACTCACATGTACTGTAACAGCTCGCTCACAAAGTGAAGCCGCTTGTTGTGTCTGTATCGTTTTCCCGATAAGCGATCAAATGTATCGATGGGATGTGTGTCTGTGGTGGGGCTGTTTAAATCATCTTCTGCTTTTCAGACAGAAGTGGCAGTTGTAGACTGTGAACCATTTCTGACCACAGACCCAGGGACGCAGCAGACCTCTGTGGTCAGCTGTGTCAGTGCTGATTGGATCACAGGCTTCTGTCAGGCTAGTTGTTGTTAGCTAGGTCTTGGCTAAGCAACAGGATGTTTCTCTTTAAGAGTGTTAGCACCTTGAAGGACAAGGTAACAGTGTTATGACACAGTTACAGAAATTTTTTTTAACAACAAACTAAGAGAGGGATAGTTGCAATAACTATGTTGTTAGATTTTCTAGTTTGGAGATGATCTGTTATGTGATTATTCAATCCTAAGAGAATCAATCAAAAGCAACTATGAACATAATGATAACCGACTAATTGTTTCTGTCATTTTCATGCGGAGATGTCAAACATTTGCTGCTTCCAGCTTCTTAAACGTTAGGATTCACTGCGTTCTTTTGTCATTTATGACAGTATATAAAGAGGCTTTGGATTTTGGACTGTTTGTCGGACATAAAAGCAGATTTAAAGACCCTGCTCTTGGCGTGTTGAGCATTTTCGAATTTGACAGGGATGTTTTATTGAATAAAATGTAACTGAATAATATCAAGAATAATAATTAATTAAAGCAATAAGGTGAAAATTACTTTAACTTGCAGGCTTAAATATAAGATAAGACTTCTGGATGAACGCAGTAGGGAGGACAGAACATGGGGAGATATTTTGCACTCATCTCTTTAATTGCAGGCGGCTTGGGAGATGAAGACTGCAGAAACAACAGAGAGAGGAGGGGGAGTGGGGAGGAAGAAATGCACTGCCTATTGATTATCTTACACACATAAGTACAAGTGACCTGTAATCCACAGAGCACTTATCGACTCCTTTCCCCACCGTATCCAGTAACAGCCGATCAATACGGGCCAAAGACAGTTACGGTACGGCACCGTGCTCTGGGCCAACATAGACCAGGACTAGATCAAGGCCGGAGCCTGACCCACACTGAAGAGTGCTAAATGCGAGATCCACCAGCTCAAAGCCTTTCATGGCAAAAACAAAGAAAGTCGCAGAGATGAGAGGCAACAATTTAAAAGAAGGCAAAAGAAGAGCTATTAAAGTACAGAGGTGAAAGAGTAGAGAAGGTGAAAAAGTAGGCAGAGTAAGGAAAGAGAGAGGGGAAAAAAATAGAGAGAGCGCAGCTGATTTAATGGTCTAATGAGGCCGTCCTCCAGCCAGTTGTTTTGTGTGAGGCATGCTCTGACCTTTCGCTTCGCTCGGGAGCCCCGCCGCCTCATTTTTCACATTCTTGCAATTACGTTAACGCTTGAAGCGCTCGCTGACTCCCGACTCTGGCCCTTCCATTCTGACAGAGCCTTCCACTCCCCAACCCCTCCACCTTTCCACCTCTCCTCCACTCCACTCCACGCATGGACCCGCCTCCTATCTCAATACATTTCCAAGCAAAATTTGTAGTCCACATTCTCTGGTCCACAGAGAAAATGCGAAATGTGTGCTTCACTTCAGTAATGGGGTCTTTAACAGCTTGGCCCCTGTTAAAAGGGGTGATGATGTGGATCAGTTGAGAAAGACAGAATAGATGGGTGAGAGGCGGAGAGAGGGAGGAAGAGTGAGTAAGACCCACAGTGCTTTTTGGTTTCAGCTGCCAAGAAAAACATCAACTTCTTCCGCCATCTTGAATCTTGAAAGGTGTGTTTAATGTGCGTGTGCGATTTGAAAAACACTTTACACAAATGTATACAAAGCATCCTCTCAATTGAAAATCAGACTCCAAATCTGACTCCATTTCTCCCAGAAATGTTGAAGAAAGTTTTTTTTCTTATGCTTTGGCTCATAAGGGGATGCAGAGTAGAATAAAGTTTTTTTTTTCCACAAAGCCCTGTATGTACAGTGGAAGCAGAACTCAGTGGTCTCTGTGAGCAGAATCCACTTCCTCAATCTCTGCCTTGTATCTCAGCGTGGATGATTGCTCTGAGTCTGTGCCAAAAAACTATTTAACAAGTGCGCAAATATGTATCACCCCTCTTGTGGAATAATTTATTGTCAAGCTGTAAACCAAGGTGAAGCATGCTCATAGCTGTCAGTAAAGATTGCCAGTTATGGTTCTGACACATACGAAAAAGGTTTCAGCACAATACTTAGATCAGTAACCTTTCCCCACTTCGTGTTCTTAACATTTTTTTTTTTTTTCTCGTTCTCTGAGTTTTGCTCCAAAAAAGAAAAATAAGAAGTATCACCCTCAGGGCAAATTCTGCACTCTCACTTACTGACTCTCAGAGAGTGACTCCCTATGTTCTGGCTAGATAAACAAATTTTCAGCAGTTAATGGGGGGACGGTTCAGAAGGTAACGCACAATAACTTCATTGGCCCCACTCGCACATCATTTTGATTAACAGCCCTTTGGAACTCCTCCAAGCTTATCTAGAAACATCTGAGACATCAGTTGCAGGGAGTTAAACTTGATGAATGTGTGTGCCTTAAGATAGCATTGGTTTCCAAGCTGATGTCCACAATGTGATCCATCCAAGTTTTAATTAAGAATCCTGAATATATGTACCCACCAAACATAGTAGAGTCTGATGCATTCAATCATTACTGTTAAGGTAATGTTTTACCCCTCTTGCTGTATCTGTGTGTGTTTGTGCACTTGCCTCTGCTCCAGTCCACACTTGTGATTATTAGCTATGCATGAAGACCAAATCCACATTGACATCTTGAGTGGTGAGCGAAAGGGCTTTCTGTACAATTCCCCAATTCTACGGTAGAAGGCTCAACAGAAGAGAGGAGAAAGCATTTTGTACATTTTCTCAGCAATTGAACAATCCCCACGCACTGCGGATAGACAGACTCCCCAGAGAGATGGAGAGAGGCAGAGATGGAGAAAGAGGAAGGGAGGAAGAGAGGGAGCGCTTGAGTGTTCGGCTCTGAGGGAGCATGCTGTGCTTGATGGTATTGTGGTCCATTTGTGTGTATGCGTAGGGAGTGTGGTGAGCTCCCTTGGCCCTGACCAGGGGCCCCACTCAGCAAGGTCTTTGTGGTTGAGCTCACCAGAGGGGGGTCATTCCTGGTGGGGACATGACTCCCTGTGTCCGCCTAGACGGTCCCAGCATGAACACAGCCTGTTGAATTTAGCATTTTCCGGACCTTTGGCTTTGCTTTTTTTTACAGTTGCACTTTAGGCTCAACAAGAACAAGGAGCAGAGAGGAAAAAAAACAAAATGCAACAACAGGAAAAAGAAAAGCAAAGTCTGTGCTTAACGCAAGATGGAAGTCTTGTTGCATTTTAGTAGCCTATACCTCAACTCTGAAGTGATCAGCGAGGTGTGTCTGTGTATATTAAATATAAGATGTGTGCGAGCATGCACGCATGAGTGTGTGTTAGCTAGCCTCTAAGTGCCTGTTAGAGTTTAATTTAGTGTAGTAATTAAAGCTGAACACTGGCCCATAAACAACAGATAAACAATAAAGCAGGCCCAGGCCCTGCTGTTTCATGGCTCTCACTCCCAGCTGTTGGAGGACTGATAATCTTTTACACCGTGCCCCCACCTTGCCTCACCACAACAACACAATGCTGAAGCAACAAGGTTGTGTGTGTGTTGTAAATGTGTGCTTGGGTCCTTTTACTGTGTAATGGCAGAGGCTGAACAAAACAGGGCGAAGAAACATAAACACTTGGGATATGACCACTTCCCCTCTAAGAAAAAAAAACAACGAAAAACACACTGAATCAGAAAGTGTAAGAATAGTAGTCCTACAAGCGACTCACAAAACCGTGACAAGTGACCTCACTAAGGGGCAATTTTCCTTTCATGTCAAGAAAAACTTAAATGCTGGTAAAAGAAAAAAATCATAGGACTTTGTTACAGGTTGTGAATCAAATAGATTTAAAGTACATGACAAATAATTTTCATTTCACTGCCTCTTGATTAATTAGCAACACAATGAGCAACATTAGCCATTAGCTACAGCCAATAATTAGCTAACATGAACAAATCGCCACTGTTTAGACATTATAAACATTAGCTTAAATTGTTGTTGAAAGTTAGTGTCCTCACTTGGAAGTGTTACAAGATATATCTTGTAAATAGAAAAAAGAGAAAAGCATCTCATAACTTTAGCCTTCCATTCTGAGCGTTACATCACAGGAAAATTGCTGTGTGAATATGGTGAACAGCGACAGCGATCTTATCTGTTAGCCAAGTGTATTCAACCTGAAACTATTATCTGTAGTGCTTAAAACTGTACTTAAACAAACAAACTCCAAATTGGAAATGAGGATAACATTGCTGTCTCTCAATAAGCTAACATGTGCAATTACAGCCTTGTGGATAGCCTTCATGCTAAGCATCATGTGAGTCACGTGTCTGTTGTGAAAACAGTGCAGTATGTCAGTGTGATGGTTTGTTGGGAAGGGGCAGGGCAATTGTTGAAAGCCGATAAGAGTTGCTGTGGAGGGGTAGAAAACACGGTACTGAGGGGATACTTTCATGATCCCATTAGCATAAGAGAGGCTAAATTATTCATGTGGAGTGCTTAATCTATGGGGAAAAGTATAGTTAATGCACATAGTTTTAAAATGGATCTCTCCCTGCCCCTGCTCTAACACCAGATTCTTGCTGGATTCAGCATTCACGGGCATTTACGGGAACGGCTGTCACTCTCGCCTACATACTCTCACATAGACTTTGTATGTGTGGCCATAGGAGCACTAAACGCCGCTGCACTTCGAGCTGTTTCAAGGGGCTCTGCTCTCAGGCTCATCCCCTCTATCCATAAGTCCCTTTCTCTCTCTCTCTCTCTCTCCTTCCATTTATTCCTCCATCTCTCTCTTGCTCTCTTTCTCCCACCCCCTCCTTCTCCCTCGCACTCCTTTCCTCCTCGCTTACCCCTCTGTCTCGCTCTCAGTACCGCAGACTACCTGGCCCTCATCCAAAATGTGATTAAAGAGAATGATCAGCTCCCTCAGCTCCCTCCTTCCTTCCTCCCTTCCGCTCTCTCTCTCTCTTCCTTTTTATGTCTTGCTGTCTTTCTTCTGACCCTGTGTAACATTTGTTGAGTCTATAGATCATGAGAAAAGAAAAAAACCCCAGAAAAAACAACAGAAAAAGCAAAGGACCTCTGCTGTAAACGGATAGTCAGCTCCAGCAACTTAGCCCTCTACTTCACCACCACTCTGCCTTTTCTCCTCTTTCCCGTTTTTCCTCTTATCATCTCCTCCTTTTCCATTCCTCTTATTCCCCCTCTCAGCTCCGGCTGGGGCCTGGTCCCTCTGGTCCATAATCATGAACAGACCCCCAGTCTGACCCAGGCCCAACCCAGCCTGGCCTAGCTTTGGCCAGGAACTTGGTCCTACACAGCAGGAAAGGGACATTAAGTGGGTCAGCTTAATGTGCAAACTAATGTTTGGAGAACATAGGGAAAAAATTACCGAGATTATTCTGACAGCAGCTGAGGAGAATGTCCGTTTTGCACCATTAAGGGGACAGCTTGGGGGAGACGTTTTTTTTTTCTTCTTTCTTTCTTTCTTTCTTTCTTTCTGTCTTTTCCTTTCTTTTCTTTTCTTTTCTTTTCTTTCTGTCTTTCTCTGAAGAAGACCAGAATATATTGGAGTGAGTTCAGCATGATTAAAAAGCAGAAAGGAAGAGCTGTTGCTGGGAAATAATCATGATTGAGCCAAAGTAAAAGGAAGGAAGTGACTTTTTCTCTCTTATTCCCAAAGGCTTGTCCAGAAACAAAGCCGGAGTGCAGCTCTGTTGTATCAGTTCATTATTATACAGTGGGTTTACACACCCATGTTCCACTGCTGATTACTCCAGAGCTTGTGGTGATGATGTGGAGAGCACAGGGGTCTGATGTAATATGGCTAAAAGGGATTTGAGCGCGTGCCCCACAGGGCATTTCCACGTCCATTAATGCTGCCGCTGCTGTATTTTCACAATGATGACAGTGCTTCTGTTCTTTAAAGGGAGAGTGTTTTCCCAGGAAATTTTCCGTCTTGTTTCAGCATGCTAGCCTGAAGGGGGTCAGCCAAGAAGTCACCCTTTAGAGGTGATAATCCAATTGCTCTAGTCCTCACCAGATTTGTTTTCCCCTTGTCTGGCACTGTGTTTGTGTGTGTGTGTGTGTGTGTGTGTGTGTGTGTGTGTGTGTGTGTGTCTGTATGTGTATGTGTGTGTTTACAGAGAGTGTAAGCATGCGTGTGTGAATGTAATAGACATAGAATGAGATTCAGAGGCAGCGAGATGCCACCGGTTTCTTCTGTGTCCAAACCCCGGGCCCCACTCTAGATCAGAGAGAGGTTATAGAGGCCAAACCTGTCAAAGGCACACCTGCAGGGAAACTCCAAAAACCCCTGACTGCCAGCTTACACCAGCCCGTTTAAGGTGTGCTTATTTGGAGTTTAACCCTGACATCAAATGTCCTTTCCCTCTCTCCCTCTTTGTGTTTGACCAATGGGCCTTGTGCTCTTTTACTTTCTTTCCTTTCTTCTGCCTCCCTTGGCTCTTTAATCTCTTCCACCACCCCCACCCTCCCAATACTCCTCCCCCTAATATCCGAACCCCGCATCACAGCTAAAAGGTCCCTCCCAAAAAACAGCAAGTAGTTTGAGTCGAGTGGCGAAGCAAGGCGGGCTATGGCTTGTTCACTTGCTGTGTGGTTTTTCTCTTGTGTAAACCCAAGTTTACACACTGAAGCCTGTTTGGATATGAGCGGAGCAGCTATACCCTACAGGTAGTGCTTTAACCATGCTGCCACCGTCCAAGAGAGTGGGTGGATGATAAAGGAAGTGTGTTACAATCCGAGTTCTTCCTCTCTGCCGCTGATTTTCACGCACACATCTTTCACGTTTATGCAAAGCTTTTGAGGGCATTATGCAAGATAAGCTCATTTTCTAGTCTGATTCCCACTCTAGTACATGCTTTAATGACTCTTAAAGCCAAGGGCTGCTTTTTTAGGCATAATAGCACTCCCGCAGTCTCTCAGTTTCCATGTAGCTTTTTCCACACCTGATCACTTTTGTTCACCCATTTTATGGCTATTGGGGAGCAGGCGGAGGTGAGCGATTTGACAGTGGTTAGTGCCATGAGCCCTAATGTTTATTGGAAGCGAGCGTCTAATAATTTTTGATTACCCCAGAGGAGGTATTAGCCATGTTAGTCAGCAAGGATAATTTCTTATTTACATGCCCCAAGCAGTGAGCACTCTGAAGGAACACTGGGGCTAAATGCGCAACAAAACGAATCAAACATGCCAAACGAGATGCTCCATCCTGGCTGGCTGCAGGGCTGGAGCTGAGAAAACCTTCATTATGCATTTACCATAATTCATTTAGAGGGTTATCAATTTGCAGAATACAGAGGATATGTTTAGAGGGGGAAGCGAGAGCACCATATCAAACGAAGGAGAAAAAAGGAACAAGGGAATGTGAGATGAAAAGGAGTAAGATATTCAAGGATAGCTCAGTGCCTGGGTTTTGAAAATGTTGTTCCAATTACACACTTTTTCATGTTTTCAGGCAGAACTCATATGGTAAATGCTGCAATCTCGTCTCTTGTACCAGTGTCACGCTCCGCCCCCTAAAAAAAAAAAGCAGAAGCTGATTTCCTTGTAATGAAAGCCATTTGGCCCAGGAATTCTCTTCTATGCAATTTTTTTTAGATTGAGGCTACATAGAGATGTTCTTGTTCAAATATTGTCTCCTCTTGTTCATTTGGGATTGCTCTTTGTTTGGCGTCCGCCCTGCTTACTCAGTGTGGAGCTCAGGACAGTTACTACATGTTTTCATTTTTCTCTCCTGGCAACACATACTGAGCAAAGAGAAAGACCTCTTAAAGCATCTTTTCCCTCTGCCATCAGGCAATGATGACTAAGGCCCCATTAGAACAATTGGAGGAAACTTCAGGAGACGGGGAGTGTTTAAAAGAATGAAAGCAGCCAGAAAACAGCACTATCTTGTGATAACCAGTGCTTTCTTTCATTATCTAAACACAAAAAATCCTCCACCTTGGAAAAGTTGCGCTCACTCTCATTCAAAAATAAAACAATGAAAACAGAGGAAGAAAAAAGCAAGGCACACAAAATAAAAACATTTAACATTTTCCAAAGTAAGGGGGGGAAAGCTGCATTGTTTAGTACGAATGCTTACTCCCAGGGATGTGGTCCTTAGACAACTGAGTGTCTGCAGGAGACATCTGTGAAGCCTGACCTTGTGACCCCGGAAAGAATGCTCTTAAGGTGGGGGGAAAACTGCTTTTACCGCTGCATCATGGCCTACAGGATAGCCCAGCAGCCGAGCAACAAACCACTACAGAAAACAACAACACAGCAGACCAACAGTCGATGAAAAAAAATGAGAAAGAGGTGGGAAAAAAGGGAAGATAGAGTGAGGGAGTAAAAAAGCTAGCATACTGTAAATGTTAATAGAGAGAGAGAATTTAAAGGAGGGAAAAAAAGTGATAGAGGGGAGAGAAAAAGGCAGATAACACACACACACACAAAAAAAAAAAACACAGACGGACTGTGCCTCACAGGCCTGGCTGTCTCTTACTCCTTTGCTCCCCCCCATGAGATCATTTTCATCCTTTATGAGTCAAAAGGAAACCCGGTTGAAAATGAAAGGTTACACAAGCCAGAGCCAGAGCCCTCGGAGTGAGAGAGGAGAAGATCCCTGCTGCAAGGGCCCTGCTGCTATTCAAAGCACCTGCCATTGTGTGGGCGCCCATCCAGGCCTATTGTTGTGCAGAAATTAGTCGTGCTCCCTTTGGCTCCCTTCGGCTCCAGAGGCATGCGGCAGACCCCCTTGTTGTTTTGGGTTCAGATACGTGGTTGGATAGATGCGTGGCCCCGGCTACCATCACCACTGGCTGTGGCCCTTTGCCCTCTCTCCTAAAGCACAGTAGCACTCTCATTTTTTGTTCACTTCTCAGGCCAACATTCCTATAGTTTTTACTCTTTCTGTCTTTTGTACTCCTACTCTCCTCGTCTCCTTTGGTGTATATGCTTATTGTTCTTTGGAGCACCCTCATTATACCCATGGTTATATTTTAAGGGCTTTTCTCTTTGATTTTGGTCTCGTGGGGAGCCAGTTGTGGGCTGGTGGGAGCTGTAGGGCCTGCCCAGCTCTGAGGGCTCCCTAGCCGGCGTCTCGGATAGTGGGGCTTCGGGGTACTGTCGGGGCCGGGCTACTAGTGAAGAAATGCTGGGGCTACAGCTAGTGCAGGGGGTGGATGTGAGGGGAAAATTGAAAAGTCAATAAAGAAGTCCACACCGAGGAAAAAAAAAAAAAAAAAAAAAGAGCGGAGGTTGAAACAAAAGGAGATGGAGAGCTTCAAAAAGCTGAGAGCTATAGAGCACTGCTAATTAATAGCATCAGAGGAAGAGCTGCTTTTCTTGTTCTCCTTCCTTCTGGAACTTTAATGCTGCATGATTACTTGCAAGGCGAGGCGATTTAGAGTTCACATTGCAAGTCAGATCCATCTCAATGTCAGCCAACAGACAGTAGTCATGCATGATGAGGTAAGATGAGTCTCTTTTCGAAAATACAAAAAAAAAACGTAAAAAAATGGACAGAGTTGACAGGAGAATGTTTTGTAATACAATCTTGCTTTTATGAAACTACTGAATCAACAATCCTTTTGTTGGATAGACTATGATTCAATCAGTAGTCATATATAAGACTGTTGTTGTTTTCTGGTGTAGCTTGATGAGCTTCAACACCAGATAGCCTAGCTTTACTTTACCAGGGACCACAATTAAATCACACATAAGTCAAACAACTGTCAGGTTTCTTGCAAAGCAGTTGTATTGCATTTATCATATTTAGAGATGTTTTTAGTCCGACACTGTAAACTCATTGTACATTACTGTGCATTATGTCATGCACTTGTTTAGTTGAACCCTTATTCCAAAACAGACAACCCTGTTCTCTAATTCCCCTTTCTCAAGAACCAATCAAGAAGTAAAGGCTGGAAATGTGACAAAATCCAACTTTTTGTGGTCAGTGAGGCAGAGTGGCAGTAATCTGAACCTAGACTTTGCAATTTGTTTTCCCCCCCAGCAGTAATAGTCTCCTCTCTCACTGTTCCTGCCATAGCAATTTCCACTGCCAACAGCTGTCAAGCCCCCAAAAATCAAAATTAGTGCCATGGAATTGGGCCTTAATGAAATGACCTGCTGGATTTACCTTAAGGAGCAGAGTGGACAGTCAATACTAGCCACGTCAAAACCCCTCTCTCTGCATGCTGTGGTCCCATTAACGAAAGGAAATAGTCTCGAGTAAATGTATTAAGCACTACTTCCACCTTTCTAATTATATTTTTCCCTTCTGCCTTCATAATTCATTCAGTCTTTCATTAGTTTTTAATATTGAAAAGGGCTTCTGACTGGTTCTTCTTGTCTCATGGGGTCACCAATTATTTGTCAGGATGTATTAGATGAATGTTAAAGGAGTCAGAGTTGTAAAGTAGGGATTAATGTAGTTTCCCATTAGGGCCAGGATCATGAGCATGTATTTGTTACTGTCATAAGCCTAATGTTAAAGCATATCATACAGAATATTGTTGCATTAAGGTTTGCACCAGGACTCCCCCTGCCTCTGCTTCCTATAGAAAAGAGGTGAATGTGTGCCAAGGCCCAGCAGACGACACTGGGCCCTGGTTATTGACTTGTAAAGGAACCGGTAGGTGAGGGGTCTTGACAAGACATGAGCGGCTGACTCTCTTGTAAAGCCGTATCTGATTTCTCCTCTAGTTGGCTCCCTGGAGAGAACCGCTTTACCCTCTGTTGATCAGACTCTCACTCACAGCAGTATGGAAAAACACGGCGATAAAAAGAATGAAAGAGTAGTTTTGTGAGAGGAGACGCTCTCGTTCTGTATGCCGAGGTTTCTTTCTGTGAGGGGTGAGGATGAGAACGAGGTAGTGGGAAGGAAAAGAAGAAATCTGCTGCCTGAGATGTACGCGTACTGTAGCTTCTCAGTAAACCTCTTCAAATTCATGTTTTGGGAAGTTTTGTACCATGGAGCTTTCAATGAGAGAATGTGCATTTGTGTAGGTGTAAAGAAAACAGAGATCAGACGAAGCTAGTACAAACCAAGCAAGAGCCTGACTCCTCTCAGATCTGACTAATTTATGAGGGTAAACTGCGCTGACAGAAGGAGAGAGAGATTCAGGTGGAGGGAGGAAGTTTTCATTGACTCTCACAAGCAGGCCAAGCCAAAGCCCCAGGAGGGATCTCTCTCAGTTTGAACTTTATCAGGGGCTACGCTTAATCAATACGCTATCGGAAAAAGAATTAATTACTAAAGCAGAATAAAACAGCTGCATTTTAAACCGAGGATTCATCAATTCTGTAATCTCTTGGTTACAGCTCAGGTGTCAGGAGGATCATTTCAGCTTCATGTAATGAGGAACTGTGGGAGTTTACCCCAACCCTCTTCTGTCCTCCCTCTCCTCCACTCCTCCCCCTCCCCCCCCTTCCACCTACACCCACTACCTATCCTATACCTCCTCCTGTATGATATTTTCTTTCTTTTCACTTCACTTTTAGTCATTTTCATACCTTCTTAGCGCTTCTTAAACTCAGCATCTCCCTTTTCGACCTACTGTACCCCCCCTCCCCTCCTCATTTCTCCTCTCTTCCCACCAAATTCCTGTCTTTGCGGGGATGGGACGTAGGGGTATTAAACTTGAAATCTCTGGTGCGAACACTGACTGGAATGGGACATTCCCGCTGCTGCAGTCATCAAGCCGGACATTCCTCTGCTTGGGCCTGGACACCGCTGGTGTAGTGAGAGAGGGGGGCAAAATGGATGGGGGAGGTTCATGGGAAGTCTCAAAACAACCCATTAAGGCTAAAATAATAGAAATAGATGTGTTTTTAATGCATAAAGTCGATGGAAAGTGACAACTAGCAAAGATTATTGGCTGAAAGGAAAATAAAAATGCCATTGAAAGTATCCCTTCTCTTGTGTCGAGATAACCTTGGCCATGCTGTTGCCACGAACGCCACCACAGCCCTTGACCCCAGCTCAAAGCCTGTAAACGGACTGTCCTTGCCTCCCCATAATGGGGGATTTCAAGGCAGGTTGAGAAGGGGTTATGGGTGATGAATTGGGTTTTTAGTGAGCTCATTAGGAAGCCAAACAGAGTTTAGACTGGCGGAGCGGGGCAGCAGCGCAGTAATCAGTTCTGCTCGCTTTGTTCCCTGCCTCCAGGACATTTGTGTGAAAAAAAAAAAAAAAAAAAAAAAAGAGAGCGAGGAAGAAGAAAAAAAAAATCTTCATGGCATTTGGCTGATGAGAGGGCTGCTGAGCAGAGGCTACAATCTGATGGTTGACTTGTTGATTTATAAACCTTTTAATCCATTTACTCTACCAAACCCTCCAGCTCTATGTAGAAAACCACATCTCTGTTGAACTTCCCTTTGATGCCAGTGCGCATCAGGTGTGGCATAGAAGTCTGCAATAAATCCAAGTCATAAGTACAAAAACTGTGTTTGTTTGTTTGGTTTTAAATTGTAATTGAGGGTAAGAGAACCAGGGCTGATGCTGTAACCATAAATTGCCTCAAACAGTGAAAGCTGTTCTGAATCATGAAAACCACACTGTTTTAAAAATAGTGACCTGCATACAGCATGCTCTTTCTCCTGGTTTAGGTAGAAGATTTATTGAAAGTACCTTGTAGGATTGTAGCCTTAACTTCACTAGCAGATGGACCCATCCATTTATTGCTTTCTGTTTTCTCTCTCTCTCTCCTTCTAAAGTCGAGCAGCACAGCCTTTTTTTTTCGAAAGATGAAAAAGTGTGGAATCAGCTTGTTTGACTAATGATCGTGCTTGTTTCAATTCAACATAGCCCCACTTGCTTTTGGGAAATACCTATTCTTTAATATTTAATCAGCATCACACCCTAGGACTTAGGTATGCTTCTCTGTTGTTCTATCACGATTATAAATAATAGAAGGGGTAGCTTAAATCTAGACAATTTTTTGGTTTTAATATGAAGAATAGCTCCAGCCGTGATATATTTGGTAAGAGAAGACGAGCACAGAATCTAGGTGTAGAGAAGCGGGGCTCGGATAGGTTGTGGCAGATTTAAACATTTGTTTATCAAGAAACGAGATCCAAACTGCGATTACCTGCGAGACCAATTAGCCTTATTTGATTTGGATTCTCCGGGAAGAGGCAGTGGCAGTGTTGGAGCACATGGGGGGAGCAGGGTGGAGTTGTCAGGGAGGCAGAGAGTGTGAAATGTCTGGTGGAGACCCAAAGCCCTTCATTAGCCACTGATCCCTGTCTGCTGAGTGAGGAGCAGTCATGGGCATCACAGCTCCCTTTAAGTTTCCCCCCCCCACCCCAAAAAAAGAGAGAGTGGGGTGAGGGTGGAGAGGAGGGTAGCTCCCCCCCGTCCCCTGCAATTTAGCCCTTTGCCATTCATGCAAATTGGGTCCTGACATCTGCAACAGCCTGCCTCCTTTTCTTTTATACATCTTTATTCCACCGCTTTTCTTCAGCTCTTTTTTTCCCTCTGCAAATAAAAGCCCCCCTTTGGATGGCGGACCGTGTCTGAACTGACGTACATCCTTTTCTACATACTCCCCATGTGTGTAAAAAGTAGCACTTCTTTATGTGTTTATGTACATTTACGTACCAGTGTACAGAACAGGAACATAACTGGAAGGTTTTCTAAATATCCAACTTCTTGCTTTAATAAGACAATTGTTACTGCAGGTAGAAGGTTAATTGCACCAATAGTCAGTCCAATTTAAAGACTTGGATGGTGTGTGTATTTTGTGCAACCAGTGCTAAATTTCAGGTTCTTGGCAGATGCTAATCTTATGAAAAGATCAAGAGAGTTCTGGGCAGTGACTCTGGAGAAAAAGGCAGTAACCAGCCCCCCCCCCCCCCTTCCTTCTGGATGCACTACTATTCTTTGGCTCCAGGGGAGAAGCTGGAAGGGGAGGGTGGCTTAGCTCCAGCCCTTATTTTGGGTTAAAAGGTAATATAGCCTAACTGGCTGTTAAAGAAAAGTTTTACCCCCCCCTCCCAACCCTCACCCCTTCTCCTCCCCTCTTTTTCTCTCTCATCTCCCTCCACTTCACTTCAGCCTCACCCTCTCTGGTTAGGGATGTGCACAGTGGGGTCAACGCTGTGCCGGTGAGAGGAGAGAGGCCTTGTATCGGTGGAGAGGCGATAGTTATCTTCAGCATTCCAGGGATGACAGAGAGATATCTGCCTGATGGCAGGGTTAGGGGGCTTAGAGAAGGGGCGGAGAAAGGAGGGAGGAGAGGAGGTACAGGAGTTGTTGAACAACTATCCCCCCCCCCCCCCCCCCCCACACACACACACACACACACACACACACACACCTCCCTCTCTTCTTCCTTTCTTGCTGCCTGACTGCCTCGCTTCCCCACACATAGAAAAAACCCTATCTAATTAGAAGCTCTTATTCCACTTCATTTAAGGGAACACTTAATGATGTGTTTTTGGGGGGAAGACAACTACACATTACTTCTCATGCAAAAGAACCGCTCAGTCGTAGCACTCAGGATGCGGATACAGCTGGGTTTGAGATAGAGGTTTGTCCTCCATTTTTCTCTGGGGTGTCATGGCTGGTGGAGGAGAGAAGCAAAAGTGGAAGCTTTCTCTCATTTACCTTGAGCTGCACAGTACTGGTGCTGTTTGGGGGGAGGGGGGGGTGGGGAGGGGGGGATGAAGGTGTGGCAGTGGCATGAGAGTTTAGCAGGGGAGACTTGCTGAAGGAGAGAGTTTGTCGTAATTGCTCTGACAGGTTTTAGGGCTGTTAATGACTCCGGCTTGAGCGCTACCAATTTGTCAGCATGCTTGCTGTTTACTAAGCTGTTGTTTTATGGTCCAGTGCAAGGGGCTGCTGCTTGTTTAAGCACAGATCAGGAAATAATCAGCGTAAAAAAAAAGACTGGCTGCTACTAAAGACAGTGCTGTTTAGAGCCCTCATCTACTGTATGCATCCGAATGGATGCAGTTAACCATATGCTGTGGTCACACAAACTCTCCTGATGGGTTACTTGCTGTTTAAAATTGGAGGCTCAAGTGTGTGTTTTATCATTAAAGGGATTATGTTCTACTCGTTAGCGCTCGTCTGTGTTGTATGTTACGTGAGTGTGAAGCATATTGCTAGCATGCGCTTATAACCAGAGGAGCTGTAATCCCTAGAGCCGCAGAGGGCCGGCCATTCCTCTAGTGTGAATAGAAACGGTGCGTGTTTGTGTATGTGTGTGTATGTGTGTGTCAGGAGTATGTGGTCCCAGTGCCGGCAAAGACCCCTTCGTAAATCCAGAGTAAATAAAAGGGGTAACCAGACGGACAAAAGAGGAGCCCCCACTGCTTCTCTCATTCGCCTCCATTTGGGGGGGAACTGAATGTGCTAAACGCCGCTTATGTTGGCTGAAAAGTTGAGGGGAAAAAGAGGGGAAAGGGAGGCTCTAAATCCCCCTCTTCTTTTCTCTTCATTCTCAGCGGCCAAGCCTGCAGGGCTAGAGGTGGTGTAAAAAAGGAGGGAGGGTTGGAGAAGCCGGTCACCATAGCGTGCTAAGGTGGAGAAGGCCAAAGAAGCTGCTACTAGCTCTTAGCTTCTGTTCTCTGTGTACTCCTCTTTCCTTCTAACTTTTCTCCAGTTCGCCTCATTTGAGCGAGCTTGGGTGAACATGCCTGACTAGTTTGGGCTGACAGCGGGCTTGGGGGGTCTGTTGTAATTAGTCACTTTAACCACAGCTTCCATAAGCCACTGCCTCTACACTCTTGCTTCATTAGTCTGAAACAAATGCAGGGGCCTCACTGTGCAAAATCACTGCATGGCCCTCAGAATAAAACGCACACAACACAGCATCGGATGCTTGTCTAGAAGCTTTAAGAAGGCGTATTCACCGTATAGGAAAGTCAGGAGTGTTATTTTATAACTAACCATGTCTGGGTTTTAGTGTTGTCCAACTATTGACGAGTCATTATTCATTCATGTATGAGTATATAGGATGGGGGAATGATAGAGCTGCAATATGTGTTACTTGCAGCCGTATCCATTATGCTTCCAGGGCAGACTAGACTGTAGTGGCTCCCTGAGGGGCATAGTGCCTCGTAGACATGAAGCATGATCTCCAAAGTCATTAGGCCTCCCCTGGATTCACGGACTCTGGGACACTTTGTGCGAAACCAGTTCTTTGTGCAAGAAATCCTGAAGCGACCCTGAACGTGCCAACACAAGATAAGCAGTGTTGCAACATGTTTACAGTCCTTTCCCAACCCGTTAATGAGCTCAGCCCTGAGACCAATTTACTTACAGGGAGATATATCTGAATGCATTTTTAATAACCACCCAGTGGTGATGAGAGAGGGGATGCATGTGAGCGTAATGTGCTCTCCGACTTGTTGGCTTGTTTGTGTGCTCATTCAATCTCTCGCCGCGTTTGCATCTGGTCATTGTCTTCCATCTCGCCTGATTACACCATCTCGTTTCTTGTGCTTATGAAAATATGCACAAAGTTTCGTCGCGAGCACTTTAAGTCAAGATATTGCTCGAGTGGAGGAGGGAGAGGGAGAGAGACAGAAAGAAAGTGGGGGGAATGAGGGGGCTGTCTTTTTTCCATCTCCAAGGGCGCTGCTTTTCCAAAAGTGCCTGGGGCTACACTCCTGCACCTCGGCTCCCTCAGGCCTTTCGGCTGCCTCCTAATAGCCAACCCCCATCTGTGTCACATGGCCAGATGATGGGACGCTTCCCCCTGTTCTGCCCTGTACTTTTTTTTCCCCCCCATTTTTTTTTTCACAGAGTGCACATCCACACAGGTTAGAATGGCAGAGTTGCCAGGGAACAGTCAGAAGCCATTAGCGTTTGGGACAATTTGCCCTGCAGCGTTTCTTCTCTCGCTCGTAAGAAAGGAGTGGGGGTGGATGCAAAGCACCAGCTCTCCTTTAGATGTAATGAGGTTGTGCAAGTTGGGCCCTCTTGATTCTTTTTCTACTCCTTCTGTTCTTCCTCCCCCTCCTCCTTTATCCTTTCTTTTTTGTGTTTCTTCCTTTTAATCTTCTATCCACACTTGATTTTCCTTTATTCTCTTAGTTCAATACCTCTTATCAGTGCCGTACTGTACACACATTCCAAACATGTCTAATCTGTGCACACATGAGCATGCATGAAGAGGGACAGAGGAGCTGAAAGCCTTGGAGTCCAGTTTCACCCTTGCAGACTAGGGCAGGAGGCAGCGAGCATGCTGGGTAATGAAGTGACAGGTCAGTCTGTAAATACGCATGGGTCGCTCCGGCCCTGGCCAGGGGGGAGGCTATCGCATTGCAGTGAAAATGGAAACGTCAATAAAATTAATCTGCCAGCCTTTTGGCCACTGTGTGGTTCCATTGGATGAGCCTGACTGCTCACAGCGGGAGAGGGATTTGCGGACCAGCTCGAAAATCAACACAAAACCTTGCGGCACACAAACAAACAAGCAAAGTGTGTATCAACATTATTCAGCGGAGCTCAAAAGCAGAGCAACAAGGGGAGGGTGGTTGAAATTCACAGCTCACTAGTTGTGTTGTTGTTGAAGTGTGGAAGCAAACTGAGGGAGTTGGGCTCAACTTCCGCCTGGGTCGCATTTCTCAGGAAACCCCTCACAGTCAGGGCAGCGCTACGGCCAGACCAAAGTTTATTGTTTTAGGCTTTCCTGAACAAGGGTTCGTACTTAGCTTGGGATTTACGGCATTTACCACTAATGAATGCCCATTCTACAATTACAACACCCCTAGTCTGTGTCCCCGTTCCCATATGTGCTGCAGTGGGGCTGCTGCTTCTTTAACTTCTACCGGTGCAAAGGAGCGCAAAGTCTGCACTTCTCTGTTTTCGCCTCTCGTGTGGCTCCTCACTAATGATGTGGAAGGAAAACAGTGCAGAGAAAGGGAAGAAGGACAGAGAGAGAACAAAAAAAAGAGGGGGAGAACAAGGGGGCAGAAAAGGGAAAGAAAGTGGGGAAAGTAGTTTGAAGAGAGGGCCCCTGCTGTCCTTGTATTCTTCATTTATTTTGCATTTGATTACGCCACCAGTCGGATCCTTTTTCTTTCCCTCTTTTAATGTTATTAGTTCAAATATTTATGCCAGATTAAGGCTTATATAGGTGCTCGTGATTGATGCCTCCCCAAAAACAGGAGGACACGCGCGTCTGAATTTTGAGAACGTCAGGGTCCTTCCCTGCCTTAGTGGAGGAGTTTTTCAGATACATAATTTAGATGCCCTCAAGGAAGGCTTTCAAGGCATTTGTGCCCGGGGGCAAGAAAAAATAACTATGACTCTTAAAAGTAAATCATTTTTGCTAATGCACAATTAATGCAGAGGAAGGAGAACAAGAAAAAGGCAAGGGACAAAGATGGAAACTTCGATTTTAAAAGGAGAAATCGTGCCAGGGTTTGTGCATGTTTTTTCCTCTTGAAATCAAACGCTGACGGACATTAATGTAGGCGAAGCCGCCGCTGGCCTGTCATGCTAATCATGTGGCGGAATGGGGAGGGGTTGCTGCAAGGGATGGGAGTGGGTAGAGGACAACTAAGAGAGTCTGGAGATTGGGGGGGGGGGGGGGGGGGGGTTAGAGGAGTCCATTATGTGCATCGAAGTGCAACAATGAAGCACCCCAGATCACATCCCTACTTTGCTGTGAATTATCAACGCCTTTGAGTTTTGTTTGTATGCGAGTGTGTGTCTGTGCACGCAACATGAATGCACGAATGTCTGTGAACTACTGTATTCCTCCTTCCTGTCCCCTTTGGCTCTCTTCAAAAAGATGAAAAAAAAAAAAAAGCTCTACATTATGTCAAGCATGCAAATTTAATTGAATTAATGACACGAGTCCGAGCCTCTTGTGTACATGAAGGCTCCCTGTCCATTTTTGGCATCTTGCTCTGTTTTTGTGTCCTCCTCCTCCTCCTCCTACTGTAGAACTACCCACACAGCGTCCAAGCATAACATAAGAGTCATTAACCCTTATACCCCACTGCTGTGCTCTGGGTTGAACAACAACTCTGTGTAAACCCCTCACTCTCAGTCTAAGGCCATCTCAATCCCCCCTACATCCATTTCTTCCACTATACAAGCCTGGCTTTGCTAGGCCTCAGTAAAGTGCATATGAATTTCTTATCTGTGGTATTTGTCCATTTATCCATTTCTCATAGGCCTTAAAGTCAGCTTTTTCTGTATCTCTATTTCAGCGCTGAGATTTTTTTTTTTTTCACAAGATTCGGAGTCAGTGCTGTGTTGTAGTTTGGGATATTATTTAACCCGGGGTTTGGTTTCCGTCTAGGAGATGGCTTAGACAACAGCGTTGCATCGCCTGGCACAGGGGATGACGATGATCCAGACAAGGATAAGAAGAGGCAGAAAAAGCGTGGCATTTTCCCCAAGGTGGCCACTAACATCATGAGGGCGTGGCTGTTCCAGCATCTCACGGTAAGCACAGACTTTTCTCTCTCTCTCTTTTTTTTTTTTTAATTTTTTTTTAGAAAACTTGCACACGCTCAAAAAAATCTTGCTCACACAAACACACACTTGTCACGAAGTTGTTGCTGAGTGGCAGCAGCGCTGTGATGCTCAACTGTCAGCCGCCTGTCACAGGGACACCGCGACCAGGTCAATCTAATCAGTTTGGACTGTTTACTCTGCTCAGCACATTCACAGTGTGAGATGGACAGCCCAACAATTCATGACATTTTCTCCAGTATGAGATGCACTTTTTGTTTGGCCTGAAGAAGAATGTTTTTCGGGGGGGGGGGGGGGGGGCAGGCTAAGTTTAGGAGTGGTTACTGGAGTAAGATTGTGATGTGTAGGTGTGTCGATATTCAGGTACAGCACACGCATTCCTGTATTGGTGGATAGTTCATGTGTAAGAAAAAAAAAAGCCCATGTCTTAAAAAAAGATTTTAAATTTTTAAATTGAAATAAAAGATTTGTTTTGCTCATTTAATGCTAAAGAATATATCTTTGTCGATGGGAAAAAAATAGTGGAGAAGAAAGTGAAAAAGCTCTTGGCTTAGCTTTTTCTTTTGGTGTCTGTTTTCTGTCTGTTTGTGCCAAGTGTTAAGGGAGGGACCACATGTCCCCCCACCCTCACTAATGTCAGGACATTATCAGAACATCAGGCTGTATTGATTTTGCAACACAGGTCAGATTTCAGGAGGAGGTGGCCACGGCAGGACACATAAGCTGCTCTCGGAGCATGCGGCTCCATGTCATCGAGACAGAGGGACAATCCTAGAAAAGAATACAGAGAAGACTTAATTCAGACAAAATTTTAAGACGGTCAGATGCACCCTGTGTCCCTCTCTCCCCCCACCCGTGCCCTCTGTACCCTGATTACCTAACCAAAACCCCAAGTACTGTGTGGCCAGCAAATACGGCCTAATTGAAAGGGCTGTAAATCCATTACATATTGGTCAGGGATAATCAGGAGTGCTTTAATCACTTTTATCTATTCAGGAGCAGTGAAGCTGCAACAGCAAAGCCCTGAGCCTCGCAGGCCTTAGCGGCTCCACCACGCCAGTCTGCATGCTTATTATTCTCATCATTATCAAAATGA
The DNA here is from genome assembly GCF_947650265.1 of Symphodus melops. Taxonomy (NCBI): domain Eukaryota; kingdom Metazoa; phylum Chordata; class Actinopteri; order Labriformes; family Labridae; genus Symphodus; species Symphodus melops. Next base: position 16,757,216 of record NC_136709.1, on the reverse strand, counting down.
CTTCACAGCTGTTCACAGGCTCCATCGTTCCCTGACTGGAGAGCTCTCATTGACGCGTATGCACCAGGCTTCATTCACAGACTGAGAGCAGGAGGCGAGAATCCACTTTTTTTTTTCACATCATTTTAGAGGAATAGTTTTTTTTTCTATTTGATTTAGATCTTGTTGGGGAATAAAGAGAAAAACAGACATTTGTTTAATTGAGATGGAATCTACTCAAACTTGCGTAAAGAAAACACGTTATTGAGTTTAAAGGTGAAATGTCGTCTATTCTTTTCATGAAAAGCCTCCGAAACTTCTGCAAAAGATGCAAAGACAAAGACAGAATGACGCTTACAGGCTTTGAGAAGAGTCGCCAACAAATTTCTTTAAAGTTGTTTAAATTGAATTGAAAGAAGAGAAAGAAAAGGAGGAGGAATAGAGCCCAATGTCGGGCACAGGCGCATTTTCAGACAGCCGGTTAATTCAGGCGGTTAATTCAAGGCCCTCTTTTTCTCTGTCCCTCTCTGCTTTATCACATCCCCTGCTTGTAGATGTTCTCTCCAATCTTTATTTGTTTCTTTTGTATGAAGCCCTGGCCAGTCTTGTACAAATAATAATCCCTCCCTTTTAACCTGCTTCATTTCTCTACTGAGGAAGAGGACTAATTGAATTATCCCCCTTCTCACCATCCAATTCTCCCACCCATAAACTCTCTCACTCAGTCTCTCCCTCTCTCTCACACCACACACACTCACACCCATTAGCCATTCTCCTTTCTTTTAATTTGTTAAGCAAATGTATTTGCTATTGCTGGATGCGTTTGTGCAAGAGGGTGAATTCTTGGGGACTTTGGCTCCTGAATGGCCTATAGCGGCATTCTGCCATTCATGCAATCATTAACTGAGGGGTGAGGAGTGAAAGGAGCGGCCTTGTATTTTCTCAAACTGTGGGGCCAGCATGGAGCTCCTCTTGCAAGAGCCGCAGGGGTCTCCTCTACATATTGTTCTCAACATCCAGCCATTGTCACGTCCTCTGAAAAGCTCAAAAGGAGAGGACCCCCCTTCACACGCAGAAAAACAACACAGGCCAATAGTAACAACTGTTGGCTTTTGGATTCACTATAACAAATTTGCCCTCTCCCGCTCCCCTCCCACCTACCCCTCGCTTTTCTTCTGACCTCACACTCTCCTGGGAGAAATTGCAAAAGGGTTTTCTTATTGATCAGCCTCATAGAAATGCACATTATTTTAACCCATATTTACCAACAGTGGAACCAAAAAGTTACATTTTGACGCTACAAATACCATTATTCGATAGACAAACTGTGATAAAGCTGACCTTATTTATGTCGAGTATATACACATGCAACGCCACAGAGCACGTGAGCTGGCAACCTTAAATGCCCTATATGTAATTGCAATGGTTGGACAGATCAGCTGGGTGTAAGCTGGCAGAAGAGGGTCAGACAGTCTCTCACTCCCTGCTTCTATCCTTCCTCCACCCTCTCGCTCTCTCTCTCTCTCTCTTGCTCTCTCTCTCTCTAATTCCCCTCCCTCTCTCCCTCCCTCTCCAGGAGTTTCTGGATGTCTTCCAGCCACATTAGGGGAAGGAAAATCCCAGACTGTTGGTATAAGCTTTTCAATACTACAGGGAGATTATGTTATCAGAAAGGTAAACTTCACTGTTAGGGGTAAAATATTCTAGTGTGCTTCAAAGCTACAAAAAACATGAAGAGGAGAAGGAATGTGAATACTGAGAAAATAAAACTGATTGGAGCTTTTCTGTCATTGTCGCACAAGGTGATGCCCTTTTGTTGGCAAAGGCTAAAATCTACAATTAGCCCCTCGGTGCCCCTGGCCTTCCTTCCCTCTCACCCCCTGCTAGCCTTTACTCACCCCTGTAAAGACAAGAGGTCGGCCTTGCAATGAAAACAGGAAGCACTCAAATCCAAAGATACCACTCTGGGCCCTCGCCTTGTCTTTGGACTAGTGTAAACCCTCAAACGCTTATGAAAATAAATAGGGGACCTCAGGAGCAAAACCTGGCCCAGTTTAGAGGGTTGCACACGTGGGTATGTGGTAGTTGGAAAGAGAGAAGCAGAGAGGAGGTGTGAGGGGGGGGTGAGTGGTCAGTCAGATGGGTAAGTAGGTAGCCCTCTCAAGCATCAAGCGTCTCAGGTTCTGTACTGGGCCACCATTGGCCTGGGTGTTTGGGGAAATTCTGTTAAGCTGCTAAGCCAGGTGTATTGGTCCCCTGGGCTCCTTGAAAGGGAAGTGATATATCCCTTGGACATTTGGAAAATCCTTGTACTGTGAGCAGTAGGAGTGTTGGTCAGAAACAGAATGTGTTTTATATCCTATACTATATGATCAAAGGTCCACATTTAGTTCGTTTAAGGGGACAATTTGAACCATCAGCCACTATTCTGACACAGTCATTTGGGTGGTATATGTTTCCCTTTTATCCTCTTTTGGGAAACAACAGTGTGAGCAAAACTCAAAATATTTTTCCAAGTGAATTGATGAAATTATCATTATTGTATTCTGTAATATCCCTGCACACCAGATCTGAAAAGATTCTCTGTTAATGCAGGCGTTAACCAGAGTGAGCACTCTGCGTGTCGATGAGTGCATTGTGCTGCAAACATCATTAGACACCACTGACAGTAGCTAAACCCCCCCCCCCCCCCCCCCCCCCCCCCCCTCTCCCCCTCCACTCCCAATCCCAAGCCCAACATAGCATTAGTCTCCATGACAACAGGGTGTCATCGTCAGGTCGAGCCCTCCTAGCTGCTCTCTCGACCGCCCTTTATAGACGCACATAAAAGAGCCAGCTAGGGTCATTCACGAGACATGGGCGCATGCGAGGCTGGACCCTGGCAACGGATGTTTGTCCCAAACGATAAACAAGTGTACAGAGGCCGTCCCTGTGGAAAGAGAGGGCATGTTGTTTGAGTAGACTAAACAGTCAGCTCCGTAGTGTCCCCCTGTTTTGTTTAAGCTCCTCTAGTCCATCTAATCCGTGTGTGTTGTTCCAGTACAAGCAGCATTTAACTGCTGGAGAGACACACATCTGCAAACACTTTGAGATACCGGAGCCCTTTCTCTTTTACATTAAACTCCTGAATGCTCTTATATGTCCATATTTCACTTTATCTTTGCAGTGGTATGCACATTGCATCGGACAAGAACTTTTTAATGCATGCTCAGCGACTTAGTTTACGTACTTATTTTCTTATTTTGTTTAAATCTACTTTAATGTGAGATAGATACCTTTTTTTAAGTCATAAATATTATAGATGAAGAAATATCTATGTGGGTTGTGATCTTTAAAATCTGTTTGCTTTCACTTCCTTGTGTTGTTGTGTGAGTTTGGATAAAGTGAGGGCGGAGACAAAGGAGAAGGGCTTGTTGTTTAGGGCCAAGAGCAAAAGGGTGAGGAGGGGTAAAGAGGGGGCTCCTAAGGGTCACAGAGGTGGACGCCTGGAGGAGGCCCACACACTAATCTGTCATGTGCTCGTTTGCCTGGGAGCCCAAAAGTCAGCTCTCCAGTCACCCGTAGAAACCCCAGGCGACAGTTTGGTTCACCGCCGCTGCCCGCATGTGTGGCGATCAGTGGGAGACGCAGGGGAAAAGAGTCATCACGTCACTTTTTGGACAATACCCGCTGCTTTGTGTGTTTACAAAACAGACGTAAGTGACAATATGACTGGATAGTTTGGTGTTGTTTAGCACGGGAGTCATTGAAAGTCATTGATAATGACTCTGGAGGAGATCTTAAGGGGGTGGGGTTGAAGGTTGGTGCCGGGCTATTGTTAAGTTGCTGTGTTCTTTTTTTGGCTGCTCAGCGACCCTGGAAAACAGAGACCCAAGCCACCTCAGTCTGCCATCTGTTCGACCAGAGAGTTGCAACCACAGCATTAAAAACACATAAGGGTGAAAAAAAAACACTCAGACATTTCGTTATTTCACACAGAAATCAGG